>NC_141221.1:19982500-20312500 GCF_054856515.1 Filicampus tigris | reverse complement strand
GGAGAATGATCAACAACAATGACACTGAACATTTGACTGCAACCTTTAGGCGAAACAGATAAATAATCAAGTCTCTCTTAATTTGAAAAGTAAGACTTTGACCTACATGGACATTTTAGTATGCAGGGCCACAGGTGAATACATGCAAATGGATCACTGCTATAAAAAAAAGAGGTAGATCCACAGAGCACAGAAAAAAGAATATGCATTTTGAGCACAAAATATTGAGTGTTGTGAAAGAGGACAGTGACAGCTGTAAACTACGTATTGTTCCTGAGCTGTGTTGACATCTAGCCAGTCGCATTAGTTTCACAGCACTTTTGAGCCTTGACACTGCTCTCCTGTGGCTTTGGCTTACAATTATAAAGCGTTGTATCAGGTCAAAGTTACTTTTGGAGAAAAGTACACCAACACAGACATTTAGAAGAGAGACCACAACTGGTTCTTCAACAGCAGCATTCAGAAATTGCAACCATTGTCACGTTTGAACTCCTATTAAATCAATTAATAGAATGTAAAATACACATACGAATAAATTATTGTGCCAAAGACCAAATGATTGTAATCACTGTATTGCATTCGGACACTTCTAGATACACTAAAGACATTTTGTTTTAGAATATACATGGGTGAAGAGCTCCTCCACGAGTTGACACCTTATCGTGGTGGATGGTTTTATGTGTCCCACCGACCCTAAGAGCGATGTTGTCTGGGGCTTTATTCCCCTAACATGGTCACTCATGACAAATAGGTCCCAGGTGTGGCGCCAGACAAAGCACGGCTCAAGAACCTCTTATGATGAGAAAACCTTTTGGACTTCTTTTTCCCTTTCCTGGACGTGGGTCTCCAGGGCACACCTTTGGAGCCAGGCCTGGTGGTGAGCTCGTTGGCGAGCGCTTGGTGGCCGGGGCTGTGTTGGGCAAAGCCCGAAAGGGCAACATGGGTCTCCCTTCCCATAGGCCCACCAACAGTGGGAGCGGCCAATGGGGTCAGGTGTGCAGAGGGCAGGGCTGTGAACAAATCTGGAGAGCGCTCCCCCTGGGAACGCCCTCATTCTGTTATAGACCTTCAAATGCTCATGTGGGGAATAACAGTGAGACCTGGAAGGGCATGGCTGGGACACGCCTCTACAACATCACATGGACATTGGGGACAGTGCCTCTGGATCGACAGACTGGGTGGTGGTTGTCCATTTTAGGAAGGGGGAACAGAGGGTGTGTTCCAACTACAAGGGGTTAATCCTCCCCAGCCTCCCTGGTAAGGTCTATTCAGGTGGGCTGGAGTGGAGGGTCCATTGGGAAGTCGAATCTCAGATTCTGGAGGAGCCGTACGGTTATCGTCCCGGCCGCGGACCAGCTCGGACACCCTCGGCAGGGTCTTCAAGAATGTATGGAGTTCGCCCAACCAGTTTTAATGTGTTCTGTGGACTTGGAGAAAGCGTTTGTCTGCGTCCCTCGGGTAGTTCTGTGGGGGGTGCTTTGGGAGTGCCGGACAACCCGGTATGGGCTGTTCGGTCTGTGTACAACCGATGTCAGTTTGGTTCACAAGTCTGGGCTTCCCTGCTAATGCCGCTGCCGCCGCGGCCCGACCTCACATAAGCGCAAGAGAATAGATGCAAGGATGGCAAATGAACAGACACTAAAATACATCCAAAACAACACTGGATAAATAAGTGTAATATTTAAAGCTAACATGAGATGGGTAAAATGTCAGGGAAGTGCATACAATTACCTGCACTAAATGCAGGTAAAAAAAAAGATTGAGACTGACGGAATATACCGTCAGAGGTTGTCATCGTTGAGTGATTGAAGGAGCCGGCAGTGGCTGAGTTGACGTGCATGCTCAGTTATCTAACACTCTGTGACATGTGCAACGGCGTCAGCATCTCTTCAAATATGGCTCCTTTCACATTGGAGCCCCTCAGATTGGCCTCCTGTAGATCACAGCCAGACAGGTCGCAGTTCTACAGCAAGGAAGCAGTAACAGACATACCATTGGGATCAAAAATTAGAGCAACCCTCGCTGTGCTGTGAAGAGATTCAGCAAGCTGCGATAAAATTTAATCAGTTCTTCTTCAGTTGTCCTTCAAACACAAAGCTGAAATAAAAACTATTGGTTGCAGTTTACAAATAATTTAGATATGCACCTTACCTAACATAATTGTAAAAATGTAACCTATTTCTAAGGACCTCAACAAAAGAAGACAAATAAAAGAAGTCCAAATGCGAGGAAAATAAACCACACACACTGATACTTGTGGGAGAAGGCCGAGCAGAAAATAATTATCAGGTTACTGAATTTTAAATCCCTCTACTGTTGAGGGCTGTGGTTGCAGTTAAAATGAATATTTTTTTAATGGCTTGTTTTACTTTACTTATCAGCATAACACACATACAAGACATAATTAAGACTCTAGCAGTGTCCCATAAAATCGTCACCAACTGACAAAATTAGGGAAAATTGTTTCTGTTTTACTGTGACTTACTTCTTTTTACACTTATGACTCATGACGCTCATCTGAGCTTTGAATCAACACAAAATTACAATTTAAACAGAGAAGAGAATTAAGAATGTTAAAATGTACAGTAACTTAAAAATTGCCCACACAGTTAATAAAGGTTTAGACCTTGGAATGGATCATTGTCCAAAAAAAAACACAAAAACCCCTGAACAAACCACAGGTTGACCACTTCCACTGCTTGAATTAAGATGAAAAAAGAGATCCTGTGGTTACACTGTTTCGGTGTTAATTGCTCTGATGGCTTCATCTCACCTCAAGATCCGTCCCTGCTAAAGTGGCGCCCCGTAGATTGCAGTTTTTCAGCTTTGCATTTTTCAGAGTGGCCACCCGCAGGTTAATGCCGGTCATTTGACTTCCTTCCATGTCGACTCCTTTCAGGTTTGCGCCTATTTGCAACAAAACTGACTCGTAACAAAACCACCAAGAGGTGACAACAGATGCCTTGGTTAAAGATGTGCAATAGATTACCTTCCAGGTTGGCCTTCAGCCCAGAGGGATCTTCAAAGTTGCATCCTTTAAGAGAGGCTCCCTCTGCATTGGAGCAGAGCATCTTCACACCTTGTAAGTTGGCACCCTTTGAAAAAACAAGCATTCAAAATCAGCGTGCTTTATTGCAAATGTAAAGATCACTTGCAAGATATTCCTGTATGCTTCTTATGTGCGTAATTGGGTCAGTGTGGGTGCATGTGTGGACAGAACGGCCCCGTCTTCACATGACTGAGGGGGCCGGAGGTGTGAAGTAGACCCAAAAAAAAAGACTCCATTGTTCAATGACGGAATGCCAACTATTCATCCATCTATATTCTGTACCGCTTATCCTCACTAGAGTCGCAGGTAAGATGGCGCCTATTTCAGGTGATTCGGGGCGAGCGGCGTGGTACACTCTGGGCTGGTTGCAAGCCAATCGCAGGGAATGCAAACTATCATCATGAAATTGCAAATGACATGTCGTGAATCTTGGAGAAGAGACGGTAAAACAGACTGACTCACATCCAGGTTGGCTCCGGACAGATCGGCCCGCTCCAAATTAGAACAACACAGGTTGGCGTGTGTCAGATTGCAGCGGCTGAGATTCGCCATCTTGAAATTGATGTAGCGCAAATCAAGACGGGACAGATCCGCACCACTGAAATTAAGACCCTAAAATAGTAAACAAGAGGACCATTCACACAGAATTCTCATTAAGAAGTTAATGTTAAGTTAATCCTATCTTTTCACCAAAGTATAATGCAGTTTTGTTATCTGACTTAAGTTAATTAAATAGAACATGTACTAAACAGTATTTAAGTTCTTCTTTGGCATTTGGGAATTTTGACAATAATCCACACCAACCAGCGACAACATTAAACCAAAGCCAAAGATGAATATGATGGGAGCCAATACAAGAGCTATATCAAATGTTCTGCCTATACACACATAATGAAGGTTTAATAATTTCAACATTTCATGAGTCGGAAATATTAGTAACAGTGCTAAATATGATGCAGTCAGAGCTGGGCAGTCCGTCCCAGGCCCGGCCGGATGCCCATTTCTGGGGCAGAGGGGTGGGGGGGTGACAAATTAAAAAAAAAATGGCTGGACTAAGCATGGCCGGAAGTTGATTTTAGTTCGGCCCACTAATCGGCCCTCATGCATGTGACCATGCTCGCGAGGCGGCCAAATTTCATCTCAGCCTACTTGGTGAAAGGCTTCTTTTTAGGCTTCTTTCTAGTCCTGCGTCGGCGCGAGCGACAACTGCTGTTATAGGGATTGTGGTATATTAGTGCTTTGCTGGCATGCTTTTATTTTGAAGGCCGGAAAGGAGGGGAAGTGTGCAAAATAAATAAGTAATTTGACTACGACTTCTGTGACTTCTTCTTCTACGACTCTTCTCTATAATCATTGGACCCAAATAATTATACAATACGACAAATCCTACCCCGGGGCTCGCAATGCAAGGAAGCACTCAGTTGGGTAAATATTACTGGCGCATTCGAAGCGTGTCCACAGCGGGTTCGGATAGTAAATTAACCAGCTAATGATCCTTAAAAAGCCTCTGCCGTTAGCGTCTCTCCCGCAGCGACGTCAATCACGGACGCTTTTTTTTGGTTTTTTTTTTGGGGTCGAGGCGCGGAATGGGGCGGAGGCCGACAATGTTTATGAATATGGCCGGAGGGTCGCGACCGGAAGGGTACCCAAGTCAAGGGTGGAGGGTCGCGGCCGGACCGGCAAAAAATGGTCAAGTGCCCAGCTCTGGATGCAGTACAGTACAATTAATACCACTCTCACTGTGTGAATCAAACCTGAATATTATCTTTGTAAAGACAGAATATTTGATATAGATTTTTGTATTGTGCAAGTGGTCAAAGCAGTGGCTTGTCTGAGTGTTATGTCGTGGTACTATGGTCTGACTATACAGTACATAGTTTCTATAACACAAAAATCACAGCCCTTCGACTGACAGATAATCGTATTTCTTGAACAACTCTATGGAGTGCATTTGATGTTTCCCAATGTCCACACCCATATGATGCAGTAAGTTCATTCTATATATATTTTTTTTTAAACTTGCATTACCTGGCAACGGAGCTCAGACTTGGTGGGAGTAGCCAAAAGAAAACGCACAAACTCCTTGCGGGAAATGGGAGAATGGTCTTCAGGCGGCTGTGAGTTCTGGTATCATAGTGCATATAGGACAGGTCAGCGCACACAGATGGGCTTTAATGACACTTCTCAATAATGTCAAACATTACCTTGATGACTAATTCCAACTGATCGGCAAGTTGCTCAATTCCAAAGAAACGAGCTTCCTCAAGAACACCTGGAAGACATTTCACCACTGCTCACATCTTTACATTAAGGCTGAATGATGAAAAATAATCTAATTGAAATTTTTTTCCTCCTTAATATTGCAATTATTTTTTCAAGGTCCTCTTCACCAATATTTTTTAACAAATACAAGCAATAAATTACTCTATATTACAATAAACAATATCAGATTTATTATACATAAATGTTTTAGCGTCATTGATCAGGGTTACGCAAAATTAATGGAAAATTAACCATAAATTAATATTAAAGGCAGTTTATTTATCTACTTCAATCAGAGTTGTTAAATTATTAAACACTGTGACTTGCAGTCTTTTAAGCGTTCACTCCAACAACTTTTCAAAATTCTACCAAACAAGTGTGGCGTAAACATAACTCAATCAGTCATGAATCAGATTACAGCAATCATGCAAAACAAATCTGTTGCTTAATCACTTCAACTTTTCATGTTTCATGAAATTATGATATGTAAACCTGTGGTCTGCACTTCTTAAGCACTGAACTCATCTAGGCACCATATAAATAAAAAAATATATATACTAGGGGTGTAATGGTACGCTAAAATCACGGTTCGGTTCGGTTTCTTGCGGTTTGGTATATTTTCGGTACAAAAAAAATGTTTATTTTTTTTAAATATGTTAATTTTGAAAAGATGACAAAAACGGTACATTTTTTAGAAAAAATAAAAGCAAACCATTCAGGGGATATTCTAAGAAATTAAACCATACATTAACAACAAAGATCTGTTAATTTTGTAAACTATTAAGACACTGATATCTTTAAACACTCAGCAGCAGCAGCCTATGGCACATCTAAGGATTCAAGTTAAAGGCAAGTTGTCATTACAGTACATGTACTATTACACTTTTTGTGATGAAGAAAATACATAACAGTTACAATTATTGCTACCTATATTAAAACTCTTTTTATAATGAAAAAAAATACAGTAACTTTAAAAAGTCTATGAAATTATAAACACTTTTTAAGCATTGAAATCTTTGAATGTTCAACAGCTGCTAGCTCCAAGCTAACGCAACCCACGGTAACACAGCCATTTAACAAGAGCATTCATTCCATATGAAAAAACAAGCAAGCAGTGTAAAGAAGTAACTGAGGTAGTGACTTATTACTGCGCTGAAGACATGATTCCCATTAAAACAGTGGAAAACGAGGGCTTTAAAAGACTCTTCAAAGTACTAGACCTGCGTTTTGAGCTGTGTTTTTAAGTTTACATTATGTTACCTTTTGTGTTTACATTCCCTGCACATTTTGATAAAAATTGTCACTATTCAAATTAAAACCTGTTCAGAAAGCCTAGCTGACTTAAAATGTCATTTTTTTTCTTTTAGAGTTTTATACACATTTTTATATGTTTAACATGAGGAAAATGGTCAGAAATGTGCAAATTAGTCTTAAAAAAAACGATGTAAAAAAAAGAATCATGATAAAATCGTGATCGTGATTTTATTTTTAAAAAATTGTGATCTGATATTTTTGCCAGATCGCCCACCCCTACCTGCAACACAGCCGCCGATCTCCATGTAGCAATGTCAGCACACAACTTTGGGACTTATCCACGTAGCTTTCCCCATCGGCAATTTTAACAGGAAAGCCAAAATGTTCCCAAACAGGAGACCGCAGTGCACAGGGGGTCCTTCGGGCTCTGGCTTGTTTGCGTATGCCATAAAAATGCCATTTATCCATGCATTTATGATTTAGCAAGGCTTCTGGCATACTGGCTCCTCTTCTGTGCCCCGACTCTCCTACGCGTGCAACACTCAAAAGCGTCTGTGTGAAAACCCACGTACTACCACATAACGTCCCGCTAATAACAAAAACTGATCAGAAAGGGTACGCAAGTGGACTGAACCTAACATGCCATACCGAAACGTATAAATACACCCACTTATACCGTTACACCCCTAATATATACTGTATATATATATAATGGGTGATATGGCCCTAAACTCATATCCTGGTATCAATTGTATATCCCTTCACGGTATCGGTATATATCACAGTATGAAATTAAAAGGGAAGTCAGAGCTGAGTATCGTCTATACGTCTATAACTTCTGGCCGGTATTTCTGGCCGACCCATGTGGTCCCAGTCTGTCCCTCGTCTGCGGCAGCCAATCATCAGCCAAAGTTACCCTTACCTCTTATATTTATGCCCTCATTGATAATGAGCTGGCCATGCCTCAAGTAATTAAGAATCGGCTCAAAATATTCCGGGCTGCGGTCGATGAGATAGGCCCCATGCTCATCTTGTTTGTTTCCCCACACATCTGCAGCAAAGAGACACAATTACTACATCAATTCAACCAAAGGCTCGCACTGAAACTAAAGTGAACATTCTTGGTGGCTTTAATGGCTCATTGTACCTTTCTCTCGAAACATGTGAGCGAGCATACTCTCTGGCTCTTTGCTGACCAGGGTACTCCTAATAGACACATTTAGAAAGGGGATACAAACAATACAAATGAGAGAGTACATGAATATGGGTATACTTTGCTCTAGGTGTGAAGAACAATTTGCTGAAAGTAACAAGAGTGTGTGACATACCTGGTAGTGGTGAAGAGACGACCACCAATATTCAGAGTCAACCAGTCAGTGTGAGCACCTTGTTGATCAGAGCCAACTTTGACTTCATTTTGAAATTCTGTGAGCAATTACAAGTGATAGTCTTTAAGATTCATGTATTGGAAGATACAAGCTGCAAACATGGTGCAACTCACCAATAAATGGATCACCTTCTGAGACATACAGTACGTCATCATCTCTATTAAATACAAGGCGAGATCACTTAGAAGCAGGTCAATAAGACAGTATTTACATATTTTTGTTGTGTGCGCTTACCTAATTAGGGCAATGTCATCGATGAGACCTCCCCTTCCATTATATAAACAGGATGCTTTGATTCCTAATTTATTGCTGGCTACAGATAGTAAGTCAGACAAAGCCCCATACACTGCTACAACCTGAGTAGAGAAAATACATTTACTGGATGTATTTGTGTTACAGTAAAAAAAACAAAAAAAAACCAAAGATGGCTCGTCAACTCAGACGTATAGGGCTTACTGAATGTAGTCAGGTGGGTATATGCGCAAATGCGTATATGGCAAAGTACATTAAGGAACCTCAAATTAGCGAATGAATGAAATGAAAACAACTGACCTAAATAAAGGTATGACAACCAACAAAAACAGGGCCGTCAAATATAGCAGGCCAAGCATCCTCGCACAACAGCTCGTGGAGTTTTTACCTACCTTACCATTTTTAGACGTCCCGTTAACAAATAACGTGACTCTTCTCATTATTGTTCTTTGGTTATATGTACTTTATTGGAATCTTAAAGGTAACTTCGTGCCAGCCAGCTACCATGTACCGTATCTCAAGCCTGCTAGCTAGCGATAAAAGAGTCAATAACACGAGACTGGCGGTGCCTTCATCGCAATCTGGAATTAATGTAAATATTATATTAAAATGATTAAAGTCTAATGTTTGAAACATTAATATTGCAAAATTATAGTCATGTTTTGATTAAAATACGTTATGGTTAATATTAAATGTGACCACAATGTACTGAGATTGTCTTAATATATAAAGATTTAAAACAAACAACTGTTTTAGAGTACATTGAAGGTGTCTTCTGACTGCCGCACTGCGATTGGTTAAGCAAGACTCGACGTCAATACGTTTGTTACGTCCTTGGTGACGAACCAGGTAGCGACACTGAATCATGTCGGTCTTGTATTTACAGTATTTACAAATAAGAGATAAATAATTTATTGACTGCATTTCAGTGAAGACAAACACAATGGCTTCTGATGGAGAACATTGTTGCTCGTGCTGCACTCATCCTGCCTCTCGCAGTGCTTACCAGACAGTGAATGAGATGGACTTTGAACGAGGTTTGTATCGTTTCACTCTGAGACATTATAATATAAATTGTATATTGTGGTGAATATCCGAAATCTTTTTGTATGCAGGTATTTGGTCTGCCGCTATGGATGGAGACTTGAAGAGGGTACAGTCACTGATCCAAAAGGGCACCCATCCAAACCTCAGGGACTCAGCCGGATATACAGCTCTAGTAAGTTCCCTAAGATGTACCATTATTGTTTTCATTGTTACTGTTCCATGAATTTAAGGTGTTTAATTTGTGCACATTTTGTTTCAGCACTATGCAAGTCGCAGCGGTCATCTCACTGTATGTGAGTTTCTTCTTGAAAATGGTGCTTGTGCATCTCCTCAGACACCAGGTGGTGCCACACCCCTCCATCGGGCGGCATTCTGCGGTCATGTGGATGTCGTTAGATTGCTGCTGCTCCATAAATCTGATCCAATGATTTCTGATGATGACGGTGCGTCTCCTCTTCACAAGGTAAGTTATACCTGCCAAAATAAAGTGATGGGCACTACGATATTGCCTGGTGGTGATAACACCGAAACATCTCATTATGTTTCAACTGCTCTTGCTTGTTTCTGTTATTTTGTAAAATGCTTGGTTAGGCTGCAGAACAAAGTCATGAAAAGGTGTGTCAGCTGCTTCTTGAGGCCTGTCCTGCACTTAGCAGCCAGAAGAACAAGAGGCTCCAGCTACCCTACCACATGGCCCCTCAAGAACATTTGCAGAAGCTCCTAAAATAATTCCTGTAACAATACATGGGTAGTTGAATACCACCTGTACAAAAAAATTTCAAACTGATGTCAGCACACTCTGACGACCCCACAACAATTGAGGATTCTGTGGCTGGGTCGTAGGTACCATGACTATTCCTAGGAAAAATAACACACACTGCCACTACCCCAGGAACAGTTCTTCATGGCCTCTTCTCTATTTTTTAGTTTATTACAAGTCTTGAGCTGGCCAGATCCTCCAAAAGTGAGTGATGGCCTTTAACACAGTGCTTCTCAGTTATTTGTTACTAGGCATCCCCAGGAAGAAGAAAATTATCCGACATAACTATAAATTTGTGTATAAAATTGTTTTAAGTACACCTCTACGAGAGGGGTTGAGTAAGCCATGGTTGCAGAACGCAGTTTGAGGTGCGGCTCAACGTGGGGTGGAACTAAACGTTGAACTCCACCAACATGGATTCTTGATCTTGCAGCTCCTTCTTTTTTCTTTCTTTTTTCGTTTTTTTTGTTATATGATTTATTTGGTGGCTTTAACCCATTTATTTACTGCCGCTGCCTAAATAAATCATACCTTACCATAAAAATGTGAAGGTATGAATGATGTAAAGTACTGTTGACTATATTTGATATGATCTCACTCAAGGATGTATTGTTACATGTATAAAACGTACAGCACCCCACATTTAGCATTTGAATACTGTTCTGTATGTTTACATTTACGTATGAGATTAGTCTCTTTTGGCTGGTAGCATGATGCCAGGCAGCAGGGGGAGCCATATACTAAATGGATTGACTTGTGGTTTTAGTCAACCATGTGAAGTGACCTCATTCATTCTTCCTGCTTGTGTTTAGAAAACTAGCCGTCTGCCAGTCTGAAAGACTATAAAAGTCAGAGTCATTGTCTTACAAAGGTAAGGTAACTAAACAGCAACATTTGAAAAAAAACAGAGTAGAGTGACACTTATTTTCCATTTGACTTTAAAAAAATTATTGTGTCTTTCCATTGTGGCAAAACCTACATGCCATATTTATTTTGTCATTTTCCAGCCACGATTCTCTAATTTTATCCTTCGGTTTTTAAATGGCCTTGCAAAAGGGCTGTGCTACACACAGCGGCTGAAATTACTATTTAACTTGTCACCATTTTTTTCACTAAATACAGTACTGTATATTTCTAAAGCTGCTACTGACAATTTCACCAGATGTTGGTAACAATCCATATGTGCGACATTAAATTATGTGTAATATTGTAAAATGACATGGGAAAAGAATTGAACACATGAAGAAAGAGAGGTTCAAAAAGGCATGGAAAGCAAAGACAACAACTAAAATCTAACAGTAATCAAAGAGGAATCCAGCCCCTTGTCATTGCAAATAAATATCAGTTGGTTCAGTCCTAAGTGATGACCTCGTTGCCAAGGTGTGAGTCAAGACACATCTCATGATGGGTAAGAGCAAAGAGCTAAGCCAAGACCATTGCAAACGAAATGTTGCAAAACATAATGATGGGATCGGTTACAGGCAGTTACAGGTTACACTGCACATCACCCGAAGAACACCATAGTTCGGTGAACAGTGAAGTTCAGAGGTGGTAAAATGATGGTGTGGGGCTGCTTTTCGGCATATGGTACTGGTAAACTTCACAATGAAGGAAGGATGAATGGGCACATTTACCAAAACATTCTTGACAATACCTGCTGCCATTTACAAGGATGATGAAAATGAAACGAGGGTGGCTATTTCAGCAGGATAATGATCCAAAGCATACTGCCAAGCAAACTCTTAATTGGTTTCAAAGGAAAAAAATAAAGCTGCTAGAATGGCCCAGCCAATCACCTGATGTTAATCCAATCAAAAATCTATGGAAAGAACTGAAACTCAAGCTCCATAAAAGAACCCCACGGAGCCTTCAAGATTTGAAGACTACTTGTTTGGAGGAATGGGGCAAAATAACACTAAAGAAATGCATGCAACTAGTGTATTCATACAGCAGTTGTCTTGAAGCTGTTATTGTAAACAAAGGCTGTTGTGCAAAATATTAAATACCACTTGGTGTATTCAGTACTTCTTCCCTGTGCCAGCTCACATTATTACACACAACTTTAATTCTTATTTAGTTTGAATTTATGTTTATGTATTACTTGAGTTCTCAACATCTGGTGAAAATTTCATGTCAACAGCATTTTTGGAAATATATTTAGTGAAAAAAAATGGTGACGTGTTAAATACTTTGTTGAGTAGGAATCGTATGTCGATGAAAAAAATACTTTTGTTAAACACAGTTTTTGCTGCTTATCCTATTTTATTAACATCCGCAAATTTTTTCTCATTATGAAAATACATTTGTTGATTACAAAATATGGAGAGGGTATGCTGTATCAATTTGTTTTATCCTCTGCGCATCTACCAAACAACATGTTTGTTTTCATCTGGACAGAACCATTATGCAGGGAGATTGGACCATAAAGGAAAAACTGCCATTACATTGTTTTTTCTATTATTACGAAAACAGATGGGAAAAATCTACTACTTATTCTAATTGAATTCCACTTGAGTGAGAAACACATGAATATGTTGGAGACAAATACCTTCTCTACTCTACAGTGCAGTGCACTACACAAATACTAACACTGACAGGAACTGGTCTCTTAAATCTGAGCAACTTTCATTGGGTCGGCCGGTGGGTGGTGTTTCCAAACTACCTTCGAAACCACATCCAGTGCAGCGACTGGATGGGTGCCAGGCCACATCTGGAGCTCATTGCAGCTGACGCCACACAGCACAAGGAGATGGGGTGTCGGGGGGCACATGGGGCGGTATTGGGGGTGTTTTAGCTCAGAGGACTTTGCCAAGAGAGCTGTTTACGCTCAGTGACGAATTCTTCCTCACACACAGCCAAGGAGCACGATCACCCAACTTGAATGAGTGAGCCGTTTTCCACATGAATCTGTAAATCATTCATTCAGCAGTCATAACATTTTGAAGAAATAGCTCATTTTGCTTTTCAAATATATACATATTTTTTATAATACTGTATGGTTTTGATTGGCTCACATGCTGGTCGATGTTATACCAGCTCATACTGTAATCAACGTTATTTACGTAGATTTGGAATTAGTGGAGGTAATGAACCTCTCAGTTGAAGTAATGTATGTTTAAAAGCATGAGATACAATATGCCATGTTAAAACAGTCCGAAATTATTCTTTCACACACTGGACTTTCAATCAGCTGTTTCTAACTCATCCTCATCTGATGGCATGTTGCTCTTTGGGATGTTGCAAATGCAAATGTGTGATTTTTATGCCTTTGGCTCTTTCAGAGATTGCATGTAGTGTGGAGACAGAGGGAGGACTACACAAGATGAGGAATTTGGATTACAGCTCTGTTTAGTGAGATTTATTTGGAAAGCAATGAAACTTCCTGGCCCGGGAACCCACTTCCACCATAATGAGCCCAAGTTTAAGCAGGAATGGATGTTATTTTCATCAAAAATAGACGGTGGTCTGTTTGCAATTCTTGGGTTGGATTTGAACTTGTGTTTTTGTTTTTTTTAAACCAAGATGAGGGGGGAAATGACAGGGAGTCTGTATTTTTACAATTTGGAGATGAAGATTCAATGTTGCTAGTTTGTGTACCTGAAAAGCCTTAGTACTATGCCACTGTGCATGGCATTAATCTTGTTACCCGTGACTCAAGAATGATCTCCTCCTTTCTTCTTCTTCTTCTTTTCAGTCCTAAACGTATGCCAGACTCAAGCCTTCCAGCTGCCCTGGCAGAGCTGGACCTGCCTTTGCTCGCCTGAAGTAATCAGGCAAAAAGCTGGCAGATGGGCACACTTTAAGGCTTTGGTATCAGAGAATGGCGTGGAGGTCTGCCCCATGCATGTTGTCTCATTTGCATTAGAGAAGTAAAAGTGGAAGTCTGGGTGCGGGGGTGTATGGATGTAATCAAATCTGTGGGAGCTGCTTCTCAGAGATGATGCATAATCCAATTTGGATCCTCGTGAAAGTCAACAGGAGTTATCATTTGTTTGAAGTGTTGCACATGTCTCCCTCTCAGCAGGTAAGCAGGTGATAAGAGCCATAAGTCCAGAGACTGCTTAATACATGATATGGCCCCTGCACCCTCTTCTGGTCTAAAATGGCAACCAGACGATAGACAAACAGATTTAGCCATCCTAAGAAACTTTCACAAACACGTTTCTACAGGAATACATTTGCAATCAACGTGCCAGTGGTTTTGTTGTGGGTACTTTTGAGAGGGGAGTTTATTTTACTTTTAACTTTTTACATTGGGCTGATTGCTTGGGTGATGGTTTGTTTTTATTGATTATGGAGATGTAATCTCCTCAAAAGCGGGGCCAGACAAACAAGTCATAAACTATACCATATGAGTCAGAGGACAATAATGAAGCTTTGGGATCATATATCTACATCCCATCACAGCAGATGGCTGTTAGAAATCTCTTTCCAAATCCAAAGAATTTGGCAGAAGCATGCGCCTTACAATGTGATACTTAGCATTTTTATTCAAACACGTTTTTTTCTTTTCCAAATCCATGATACAACTTTATGTTTTAGGTGCTCCATGTACGCAGGTGGGGAGATGTTGAGTTTATACTACATGAGACTTGGCCATTTGCGGGCTCTCTGAAATAACATAAACCAGGACCGTTTTTTTCCCTCCAGCCTGAGCCTGATCTATCAAACAGCTTTCATTAATGACTTGCAGCATTCAGCTTCAAGGGCCCTTTCATTGTGCAGAAAAAAACAATTAGAGCATACCATATAATACTGCATCTCACATAAAAATAAAACTTCACTTTTGATCCCAATTACCGCGCACCCCCCCCCCCCTTCTTTTGTTAATATAGAGTGATATGGTAGTTGTGTGTTGGTGGAATTTGAGGAACAATGCATGCAGATGAGTGATTTGTAATTACAGTACATTCAAATTGAGTGCTGCCAAAGCCAATAACAATATTTCTCACACATTCATTATCATGTCCCTTATAAACATGTTATCAAAAATATCAATGAACCAATCAGAGTCCTACTGTATAAAGCATAGTACAGAATTAACTTGATTGATGTAGTCCTCAAGAGTGCACTTCTTGGCTGCAAGAGATATTGTTTACTACGTCTCATGTAGTCCGCTATCTAAAGTGACAGTACATTTATGCAGACCTTCACTATGACACAACTGTTCCAGACAGCATAATACTGCGCAACACCGTTGTCAAACCAGGAATTCAGCACACTCAGAGGTTTGTCACACTCCAGTAAGCAAAATACTTCAAAATGTGACGCAATTGATGGCTTGAAGGGAAGTCAACCCAAACATATTTTTTTCAAGAATATGCTCTATGCAGGCCCACTAGTTGAAACAAGGCATTCTGATAAATATTGCGTTGTGGAATAAGAGTTAATCCACCCGTTTTTAGCCATCTCTGGGGGTCGCCATTTTGTCACTTCTGTCAACTGAAAATGACATCACAGTGTCTCAGGGCTCAGGTGACGACCAATCACAGCTCACCTGTTTTCTGAAGCTGAGCCTTGAGACACTGTGATGTAATTTTCAGTCAACATAAGTGAGAAAATGGCCACCCCCTCAGATGGCTAAAAGCAAGGGGATTTTGCTGCTTAACTCATATTTCACAAACGCAATATTAATCAGAATGCCTTGTCTCAACTAGTTGGCCTGCACAGAACATATTCTAGAAAAAATATGTTTGGGTTGACTTCCTCTTTAAGTGATTGTTAATCTCTCTACAGCCCATCAACAAATTAAAGTGTGTCCCCCTAGTCCATTTAATATAAGATGTTTACTTGACGTTTTCCTTCACAACAGTGCAGTATCACTACAAATGTGCATTTAAATTGTAGTGCTACAACTATTAATAGTGGAGGCATACATATTGTAATGGTTGGTAGTTGCAGTAAAGGCAATGACAAAATATCTTTTCTATGGATTGGATTCAGACAACTGCAGGGACAGTCAGGTCCACTAATATTGGGACATCGACATAGTTCTCATCTTTTTCGCTGTTAAGACCACCACAACAGATCTGAAATCAAACAAACATGATGCCTTTTAACTGCAGACTTTTAGATGTAATTTGAGGGTATTTCTATCCAAATCAGGTGAACGGTGGAGGAATTACAACAGTTTGTAATTGATATATGCTGATGATGTGCCTCTCAATTTTTAAGGGACCCAACGTAATGAGACAATTGGCTGCACAGGTGTTACATGGCCAGGTGGGCATGTAAAGGCCTAGATAGACCAATTTGACGTCGGGAAGTGTCGGGGCGTCGGATTGCACCGTCTGATTGATGTAGGGAACAGCGTCTTAACACTGGGTCCCGTCGGTAACCGTCTGATGGGTGTTTTAACACATTGAATCGGTCGTAAGTCGTGACATTTGCTCACTCTGATTGGCTGTTAGCTAGCAAATCAGCGGACGGGGCAAGAACAAGAAGTGACAAATGCGGATAAACAGTGAGGACGCCTTTGCTGCCTTAATCTTCTTACAAGTACAAGGGCAAGGGTTGACAATGAAAGTATTGCACAATAGTGTGCCAAAAGTTTGAGGGTTTTCTTTGCATGGGAGTTCATCGTGAGTGGAAAAATATGGCGTAATGCAATCTTTACGTTTTTATAATCCGCGCCCGGCCAATAGCTTTCTGGTTGACTGCCGCCGCCGATGGTAAGGCGGGGTATTACATCTCACGCATGCGCAGAAGGTACTTAATGGTCAGCATCACAGTCTGTCGTTGCGGTGTATTTTTCCAGCGCGACGTGCCAACAGTCGGCCTGACGCCACAGGGGGTAAGCATCGGTCACAGTTGGCCAACGTTGGTCTATGTAGGCCTTAAGGCTGCCAACAGAACTGATTCCCTTGTATTTATTGATGATGTGACTGCCAACAAAAGCAGCAGGATGAATTCAGAAGTGTTTCGGGCAATATAATTCGTTAATATTCATCCAGATGCTTTACAACTCATTGGACAGCACTGGAGAGTGCAGAGTTTTTTAAGTCAAAGAAGTGGAATGTTATGCAATGGCCAAGTCAATTACCTGACCTGAATCTTATTGAGAATGCATTTCACTTGCTGAAGACAAAATTGAAGGGAAAATTCCCCAAGGACAAGCAGAAACTAAGACAAAACATCACCAGGGGTGAAATACAATGTCTACTGATGTCTCGGTGTTCCAGACTTCAGGCTTTAATTATTAAAATGTGAAGATTGATACATGATTGTTATATACGTCCCATTACTTTTGGTCTCTCAAAAATTGGGTTGCATATTGTTGTAATTCCTAACCACTGTTCACTGGATGTGGATGTAAATACCCTCAAATTAAAGCTGAATGTAAAGCACATTGTTTAATTTCAAATCCATTACAGTGGTGTTTGGAGCCACAAAATTGAGGATAAAGTCAATGCCCCATTATTTAAAGACCTGATTGTATAGCTGGAGCAGCAACTCCACAACTCCAAAAATGACAAAGACAATTCAGTACTTTGATGAGTGTGAATAACCAAAGAACGTTACACATTACACCGTGCGTATAATTGAACAAGTTGGTTACGCCAATGAAGAAAAACTATACAGGCACGTCGTCCTTCTATCAGCAGGTACCCGACACACACTGGTCCATTCATATGCGCATTCCTGTCTCTCCACTCGCAGCCCAGCTGGTTCCTCCCGGCCACTCAGGACAGGGGCGGACGCACACAAAGGGTCTTCAATCTGCCTCAGACAACAGGCAGCATAAAGACCCGGAAAACCACAACAGCGTTGTGTCAAAGACCAAGCTGGGGGTGGTGAGCCTTGGGGGTGGGGTGGGCTGTGTAGGACAGGGCCACTGCTGATGGATGGATGAGGGGTGAGCTCAAGCAACGGATTGGAAGACCGGGGTGAGGGCTTTGTCCATAATAGGAGGACATTTGTACTTGCCCATCAACAATGCAAAGCAAACACAAGGACGGACAATGAGGCATCCTTTTGGGGTGATGAGGAAGCTGCTAGGAAAATGATGATGCAAAGCATCCTGAGGACAGATATTGTTCACACTACCTGTAGCAGGATTCTCTGTGTACTTTCGTGGTGATGTGTGGTCAAATTTGCCTTTGGTTTACTTTTGCATAAGGTATTCTTGGCTTTTAACAGTGTCTGGCATATTTCACAAAACAGAAAAGGAGTGAGCGGTGACCAAGAAATGCCCCACCTCATCATAAATAGACTGCGTTGAAAGAGAGCTTTTGTTGCAAAAGCAGAAGTTCCAATGACTTCAAATCTACCATGCCACTGTCCCAATAGACAGTAAAAATTGAAAAACAAAGTGGTATCTTATTATCCTGTTATTTTTGGACTGTTTTTCAATTGCCAAAAGAAGGCTGCAGGAGAAAAACAGTGCGTTGTTGTGATAAAAAATATCACCACTTATAATCGTCTCCTTTTCCTTGTCTGCTTGTCATGTAATGTCATCTTCCAAACCGCTTATCCTATACAGGGTCGCGGGTAGTTGCTGGAGCCTATCCTAGCCGTCAATGGGCGAAGGCAGACTACACCCTGAACTGGTTGCCAGCCAGTCGCAGGGCACACATAGACACTGTCACTGAGCGGGAATTGATCCCATGCTGCCCGCACACAACTCAGGCGTGTGTACCACTACACTATCAGTGACCCCTTGTCTGCTTGTGTGAAATGAAAATCTGAGTGTAACAGATTTATCCACATTTCAAATCAAATACAAGACGACCCCATGTGACTGACATTTGTAAAATAAATAAATAAATAAATAATTTCCCACTTGTTTTGTTTAACCACGGGTGACATATTGTCCCATCCCCATGAAGATCAACCGAGTCATTTTGTTGTTCTTAAGTTTTAAAATGTGGCTGCACAGAGTGCACACATTTCTCCGTCCTTCTCTTTAGTTCTAACAATAAACATACTTCTTTTGTCTCTGGTTTATGCTGTATGCTGTTGTCAGATATGACCTGCCACTGCAATATGGTGAACTACACTGTTTGAACCAAAATGTGTATTACAAGTAACGGAATTGTCAAAGAGGACAAAGACAGTATGCTTTTGAGCAGTCGCAAATTTAGACAATAACTAGCATTTCAGTCTTCTGTCATGCAGATGTAAGTTTTAGGCAGTTCTTTCAAAAATAAAAAAAAATCCAACATCCACGGATATAATCACTAGGTGGAAAATCACGTTGCAATACTGTATTTTATTGCCAGTTGAAGTGACTTCCTGGTAACCTCATGATTATGTCAAAGCAAATCATGTGCACCAAAAGACACAGTTAGTATGTGTTTTATTCATACGACAGATTTGACATTATACCCTCAATAGTTCTGGAAGAAGGCATCTAGTAGTATCATGCCATTTTTTATGAGCACCAAAGTCAGGGACTGCCAGAGGTGAATTACATACTTTGTAATGTCCTATTTTCAAAAAGAAATACAGTATGTAACATCTGTACCGTAATCCAAACAATAAAGTCATCTAAATTTATGGATGCCCTTTAGATCAAACAGGGTGAGCGTTTTGCACATGACGAAAAGCTGCCACGTGTCAAAACCCTCATCTGTTACGTTGTTATCTCATTACGCTACCAAGAAGGACTTCATGTGCTTTACAGCAATCAATCATTTGTAATCTGTGACATGAAGTCAATGGCTTTCAAAGGCACCAGTTAAAAGTTTGTTTTGATCAGACAGAGTGCTTAGATGTGCTGTATTCCAAACTTGATAGTGTTTGAAATGATGCCAAAGCATGAGATCTGTCCACCAACACAAGAAAGGCTATTGCATTGCTGTTTGAACAGGAAGTTGAGGAAAGTGCTGTGAATTTGTGCGGGTGAAACACATTCCTCGGAAATATTTACAACAATGCTCATCACATTGAGTGAAGATTTATTTCAGCATCTGCTTACACTTAGGGGTGAGTCAAGGATCAGGGGTTTAGGGGGTGCCCCTGTCCAGGCAAGATCAATTTCACTGTATGTACATTTTCATGCAATTTCTTTCCCACTTTTATGAAAGAGAAAGTATAACACTTTTTTACGAAAATTTGTGATTAAACCATCAAATCTGACAAAGGTTGTTTGAATGTCGCACCTCAACAAAAAAGGAATGGATTGGATTTATAAAACAAACTTATTGTAACCCTACTAATTTCTGTGGAAATACAACTCGTTTTGATACAGCAGCACCTCGACATACACATTAACAGTATGCATTTTTTTCTAGAGTAAACCACCCCCTATACTGAGTACTAGTACTTCTAATCAAACTTAAAATGACACTGGCATCCAGTCAGTTAGCTTGTCAGTAGCCCCTTGGCTTTGTATTAACACATTAAAAAAAAGCTATCTTCTCTCTTTCCAATTCAAACAGGGGGCAGTGGTGCTGTCTCTGACCAACTGAAACATGTTCCAGATAGAAATATATGTCAGCTAAGTCCTACGTAACAATATAAACAGTGAGCTATGATTAAATGCAGAGAAATGACGAATAGTAAGAAATGTTTCACATATCGCTGGTGTTGGACCTCCAAAATCATCAATTTTTAGTAAACCTCAAAAACGCTGTTCATTCAACTTTAACATTAACATTTGATTGATTGATTTGATAGAACAGGCCCTTTTCAACACTTTCAATTGTTCAATGATTTGAAAAAAATAAGACCCACGAGTGGATGGGCCAATAGTATAGATTTGTGAAAAAATACTGAACCAAGTCCTTTCCAGTCAGAGGCCATCGATATCCTAGTTTAAGCCAAGTACTTAAACCTGGCTGCACATCAGTGGAGGGCAGCATATTGTCACCCTCTTAAAATAATGGGCTATGTCATATTTTGACACACAAAAAAGGCCTTAAACATCTCAGGTTGCTGGCCTACACCTTTACTAAAGTCAGCTACATCTTTGGATAAACAAATCATCCAATTCTACCCCTGAAATGAAATTATTCTTAAATATAATATAATCAGTGTGATTGTGGGTGCAGATGTTTGTCTCTGTGTGCCCTGCGATTGGCCGGCAACCAATTCAGGGTGTCCCCCGCCTACTGCCCGAAGACAGCTGGGATGGACTCCAGCACGCCCCGTGACCCTTGTGAGGATCAGCGGTATCGATAATGGATGGATGGATAATATAATCAGTGTTTGGTTTAGTTTTTCGAGTTTTGGGGTATTAAAACAGAAAAAAAAACTGAGGTCATTATTCCCAGAAGGTGACAATATAACTGTGCAGAAGTGTGCTCAGGGCCTGGTCTACCAGAGAGGGGAGGGTTGGGTGGCACAAACCACTTCTGAGGCAAGGGGATGCTGTATTTGTATTTTGTTGTCAAATTATTACGTTTTTAACATAGTATTGTATGGTTATACACCTTTTCTAGCTTGTTTAACTCATTCTGTCCCAATGACATATTTTACAATGGGTCTGAAAAAGTCTGGCACTGAATGAGTTAAAGGGGTAATACAGTAAAAAAACAAAACAAACAAACAAACAAACAAAAAACCGACTCAAATCTTAGAAGGTGCTGGGATTCAATTTAGGAAATGGGCTAGAAACACCGATGCAAACTCCGTACCTTGTCACATCAACTGTATCATGAACACGGTTTGTAAGACTCATACTTAGAGGCTTCTATCATTTAAAAGTTTACGTTGACTGCAGGGATTCTGCAGAATAAATGACTAATTATTATCATGTCATGACAGTAACCTTACATTATTTATTGCGTATCTATTTAGAGTTATGCGTATCTCAGTTGTCTTTCTGTTTAGATATAGTCGGCTAGGGTATAATGTTACAAGCAGAAATGCAATGTAAAACAATATCCTACTGTATTACAAGTAGAAGCGTTGGGGTCAATCCCCACAATGCAAAACCTGGGGAGCCGTAGAGATGCAACGGATGGCAGGGGGAGCCAGGTTTCTTATAACTCCAACAGAGCGCCGTCAAATCTCAAAATAACAGCCCGAAGAGTCGGTAACGTGGACTTCAAAATAAAGATGTACATGTCAGGGGAGACAAGCCCTGCAATTTCACCAGTCACCATTTGTTTTCTTGAAAACTCATGAAATATTGGATGTATTCTCCCAAGAACCACTTTATCCCTGACCCATCGTTGTATTAATGTTGTATTTGTTCTTATTTATCACAGTGCTGCACTACTGTATTTTGTGAGGTTATCAAATAAACTGCATATTACTTTATTCATAATAGTCTAAATATTAATTACAAATACTCCAATTGAAAGTAATGTGATGAAGCAGACACTGCACGAGACAGTTTTTCATATTTTCTTCAAGTTTTACATTGAGCTTTTATTTGCAAATTACATACCGGAAGTTATCACTGTTTAGGTTTGTCAATTGTCGCCGAGGATGACCATCCAGGCATCCACTAGTCAGAAAATAAGGGGGAGGTCTGGATTTGCACGGATTCCCGTTCTTGAACATTTTCTTCGACTAGAATAGTCCTAATAACTTTTTAGAAACTGCCGGGGTGCCATATTCTCGCGAGGAAATAATACAAACAACATTTGACTCGATCGGGAACTTTGTTTGTTTGTTTTTTTTTGTTTTTTTTCCGGAGGTGCGAGAGGACTGCGATTCATCGGGAGTGAAGACGCTGAGATCAATGGACGACCGAACCACTAAAGTTTGTCAAACAGTGTTTGTGTTAGTGGCGTTTTAAAAGAATGCCCGCGCAGAGAAAACCCTGACTGTATCCCACGTTACACCCGATTAGCTCAAATCCGTTTCACCCTACGGAAGTTTCGTTCTGCGTTTCTCTCTGCTCTTTCATCTGGCACGCACTCTCTCTTCCCTGGTCAAGTTTGGGAAAATATGCGAGAGCTTGTTAGCTAAACTTCCACAGTTGCGACTAAAGCGAGTGTCGCAGCTCCCACTACGACTGGATATTCTACTTTTTTGGGGGGGAACGTTTTCTCCCTCCAATCTCAGCTCCAAAGTGTTCTTATCAGACCAGCGCTGGCTGACCGCCAGTAAGGTGAGCTTCTCCTTTTCTTATTTCCCAAACACGTTTTTATTGTATGTTGACGGGCTGTGGGGCTAGCATTGTTTTCCCGCTGCAATTTGAGATCCTACTGATAAGATCATTCCCTTCACAAGGAATGCACAAATGAATTATTTCCTTACACTTGAACACGTCTTTTTGTTTCTTTTTTTTTTCAGGAAATATATACATGTGTATGTATATATATAAATACTTAACCACTAGAGTATTTGTATAACTTTCTTGACATATCTTCGTATTATTGGGGACAGTCCTGGCAAAGAAATGCTAGAAAGAGCATCTAACAATTCACTTCATTGTGAATACATCCTTAAATTTTATCTGAACATTTTCAATAGAGTTTAAAAAAAGATTATATTGTCAGAGTATGCTGCATATGCAACGAAATTAGGGTGCATCTCCAAATTTGTGTTTTATAATAAATAAATAAATCAAAATCCGAAGACAATGCTAACTGATGTGCAAATAACAGTAAGGCACAGTATACAGTATTTAAAAGATACTGCACCTTAAAAAATGAATTCAGTTGCTGCTATGCTGTTTTTACAGCAACATCCATCTACATTGTATCATTTTAATGTTCTTTAGTTTTTCGTTCGCTATGTCAAATGATTCTCGAACATAAAAGCTCAGATACTTTGGTCACTCATTCAGAAATGCTGTGAAGTTATGCTCGTCAAATGCCGTTCCTGCAAAAGTGCAAAGATGGCTGTTTTGGAATAATTTTGCACCTGGTAATACTTTCCCCTTGCAACAAAATTACTTACAAATACAGTTTCCAGTTTTGGAAAATGATTGAAACTATTGCATTCTGTGTGATTGAAAGCCATATTTCTTAGGATGGGTTTGGATTCCTTGTTGTTGTCTTTGTATTTATTTTGCTATGATTATAGGCGCTCTTGGATTGGAATTGATTCTGTCCATACTTGAAATGTTGTAACGTTTTGTTCAGTGGAACCACCAGTCTAACACAATCAGCTCTGTGACATCACATGTTGATGTCGTGATGTTTGATGACTTCTTCTAATTTCACAACACATTTCCCGTAGACTTTTGTAACAGATGTTCCCGTACAGTATAATAATGCAAAGTCAGTTAGTTTGTGGCAAGGTCACCATAATCAAACAATTTTAACTTTACACGATTTTTAATGCAAGATTGTAGCTTCCTAGTTGCCATATGAGTGGAAAGAGAATTGAACCACTTGTTAGTAAGAAAAACTAAAATTAATATAAAAAAGCAAGTAAAAAGTAGATCTAAGATATTTCATAATCTGATTGGTAAAATTAAGTTTGTGTGCATAAATGATTTGATTTATGTACTGTTACTCATTACACTGAGCAGCCAGATACTTTTCACACTGCACTCGACCAGTGCAAAAGGTCTGCGCGGCAGTGCGGAAAGACAACGGTGCCCTGGTGTCAGCGTGCCCATATTTGGAAGTGCTGATGTACATAACTACCTAACAGTATGTAAACATGGAGACTTTTGCCACTGGTTTGGACGAGAAGTGGACCACATCTTGACTAGCTGTATCTTTCATTGTTGTAAAAGAAAGCTCTGGCTTGGATCATTTTAACAAATGAGGAGGAGGAGACGAGCAGCAGATAAGGCAATTGGTATACCCTGAACTAATGGCTCAGCGGCAACTTGGACAGTTTATCCTTGTTCATGTCCTACACTTCCACTACAACTGCCTCAAGGTATATTTCAGGCTGAGCAGAGAGGAGTATCTTCCAAAACACATTGCTGTACGCCATCTCACCGTTGGGGTTTCTCCGGGTACTCCGATTTCCTCCCACATTCGCAAAACATGCATGGTAGGTTAATCGAACACATTTCCCCTAGGTGTGATTGAGTGTGCGAATGTTTGTCTCAGTGTGCCCTGCGATTGGCTGGCAACCAGTTCATGGTGTCCCCCACCTACTGCCCGAAGACTGCTGGGATAGGTTCCAGCACGCTTGCGACCCTTGTGAGGAGAAGCGGTATAGATAATGGATGAATGGATAAATAAACATATCGGTGCAGCCTAGTACCAAATGGCCTGTGGACAAGTTCCGGAACACTGCTTGAGATGCTCAATAACCTGAAGTTTCACAAGATTTGGTGACATCAAACATGATTGTGGATTGGGACTTTTTGTTAAACTGTTTTCATTACGGGCAGTACAGTGTTCGACTGGTTAGCATGTCCGCCTCACAATTCAGTGGTCGTGGGTTCGATTCCGGCCCCGGCCTTCCAATGTGGAGTTTGTATGTTCTCCCCGTGCCTGCGTGGGTTTTCTCCGGGTACTCTGGTTTCCTCCCACATCCCAAAAACATGCATGGTAGGTTAATTGATCACGCTAAATTGCCCCTATGTATTGTTAGTGTGTGAATTTGTTTCTCTCTGTGTGCCCTGCGATTGGCTGGCAACCAGTTCAGGGTGTACCCCGCCTACTGCCCGATGACAGCTGGGATAGGCTCCAGCACGCCTGCAACACTTGTGAGGAGAAGCGGCTCGGATAATGGATGGATGGATGGATCATTTCATTACCCAGAATAAAACGCATGTCTGCTCATAAGAAAATGCAAAATTTGAATGAAAAGAAGCAGAGAGAAGAATTGCTGACCTTTTTTAACATGAAATATTTATCTTTCATATTTAAAGAACCCATTCAGAAATAACTTCCATTATGATTTTTAGTTTTGCGCTCACCATTACCATAGCCGGGCATCGCCTAACCGTCACGAAGTTCTCATCTGCATATTTAGCATATTTATATTTACCCACGTGGTCTCAATCGGTGCGAGTCAGCCAAACGGCGTCGAGAACGGATTTAACCAGTACCACGTCACACGCAGGTGCTGCATACCTGACACACAGCCAAATAAATAAAATGAAAATGGTGTTGTGTACCTTGTGTTCCCACAGACGCAATGACATGTGCCCCATGTTTTTTTTATTTTACCAATCACCACTCTGTACGTGTGTGTGTGTGTGTCTGTTGTTTTTATTTGATATTTTTCTTTATTTGGCGGTGTGTCTGCTAGTGCGTGTGTGACATGTACATTAAGTTCTTGATGCCGATTGTCGGTCATCGATGAGGGACGGACTGGGACTACGTGAGTCAGCTAAATATGCAGACGGTAACTTCGTTTCGGTAAGGCAATGCCCAGCTCTGACCGTAACTTTAAAGCGCAGGTTTCAGACTCCGATCCTCGAGGGCCTTGCTTGTCTTAGATGTTTCCCTTCTCTAGCACACCTGATTCAAATGATCAGGATCGTTATCAGGCTCTTGCAGCGCTTGAGCTGATTATTTGAATCAGGTGTGTTGGAAGAGGGAAACATTTAAAACAAGGCCCTGGGGTTCAAACCTAGCCCGCCACATCGTTTTATGTGGCCCACGAAAGCAAATGATCTGCATCGACTTCATGTTTTTAGCTAAAGTACTAAAATTGTCTTCATTGTCTTTACACTTAAAAACATTGAGCTATTGCAAGCTTTTTTTTGTTTCCCATCCCCCTTTTAAAATGAATGGAATAATATTTGCACGAACAATTTTAACTGGCCTCTGATTTCAAAACTAGTTATTCGTCAATTGTTTTGTGCCTATATGTAGGATGAGGCGATCATACATTGGTTTGGGTTCACAGTCATAACGGCCCTCTAAAGGAAAACCGTAACTACGATGTGGGGTCCATGTCAAAAGTGAGTTTGACACCGCTACTCTAAATGGATTCAATTTATACCATTTTATGAATTTCAGGACATATCGCTAAGCCCTCAGTCTCTGTTTGAAGCAGTTAAAGGGGAAGTCAACCCAAACATATTTTTTTCAAGAATATTTTCTATGCAGGCCCACTAGTTGAAACAAGGCATTATAGGCAAGGCAAGGATAAATATTGCGTTTGTAGAGTAAGAGTTATTAATTCATTCTTTTTTATCCATCTCTGGGGGCGGCCATTTTGCCACTTGTGTTGACTGAAAACAACATCACAGTTGCTCAGTTGCAGAGAAGCTTGATTTGAAGAAAATCGTGAATTGAGTCGAAATCACAATAACTGTCAGAAAAATCACAATTCAATCTTTTCATAAAATTGTTCAGCACTACCACTCGTCCACCATTTCACTGACTATTAATAAATTATTTATTTCCAACTTCCCATATGGACATGTAAACCGATCCTATGCACCACCCTCAATGTGAAAGGCATTTTGGATGTGCATGTGAACCAAATGGCAATGTGTCAAGCAGCTTGACACTGATTGTTTTTACATTTAAGTGTCATCTCATGGAATGCTGTTGATGAACCACAATTCTGCAGCATGAATCTTTAGGGAGGAAAAGTTTTATTTTTGTAGTAAAGTGTGTACCCTGGACCTGGTAAAATGGTCGGATACTGTTTCGCTCAACTGAATGAGTAGAGAAAGAGACAGACGTTTCGTTTGGATTTTGTAGAGAAATAATGCACTATTTGTTTGAATTTTATTTTCAAATATTAAAAAAATTAAATTGAGGGAAGCAAACCTGCATTTTAAGATTAAAAACACAGCTGTTCACTATCCACTTATCCGGTTTTACTCTGACTAACTAAACGGCATATTTGAATAACGTTATGAGTTTTCGAACAGAGCGTTGTTCAAAAATGCCGTTCGTTTAATAGCGTGGACAAGACTGGTGAGACAAAACAAAGAAAATCCCGTGTGAGGCTGCGATGATGCGCAGCCAACCAGCTCACAGGATAAATCCACCCGTGCTCTCGTCGATCTCGCGCAGGGAACTAATCACGTGCCTTGTACTGCACGAGGGTATGTACAAAGCCTCCGAGTCAACAATCTCTTTGAAACAACACCTCTTGCCGCAATATGGCTGCTGATATGGCTGTATTGAGCACTTGAGTACATTTTGAAAAGCCACGATGCACGCCGCGAAACTTGAAACTTGAATATAGATCTGATATATATATATATATATATAGATATATATATATATAGATATATATATATATAGATATATATATATATAGATATATGTATATATATATATTAGGGCTGTCAAAGTTAAAGCATTAACTATGAGATTAATTAAAAAAAATTTATAACGCACAAAAAAAATTAACTTAGTTTTATTTACTTGTCTTAGCAGTTGACCTCTGCTCACTGTGCAGCCAAACTTAGAGGATAGTCACTGTCGCAAAGACAGACTTTTACGTAGTTTTACTTTAAAAAGTCGCAAGACGGCTTTGGATATTATGAATGGGATAATAATTCAGGTCACTTTCAGATGGGTCTTTGTAAACCAAGTTGAAGAGCCTATGCTGAGTGTGTGCATAGTAAAACACACTTTAGTTTGACTCCCGCTCTCAGGGGAACTGTGGATGACAGACCTTTGTGTCATAGTTTGGACAGGCGACTTCCTCCATCTTGCTGACTGTTGGCTGTGATGCCGAGGGAACAGGGTACGTGTGGTCTTGACGCAGAAGCGCTTTCTTGGAATCATCCCAGAGAGTGAGTCACTTCTTACGAAGCCGCATGACCAAGCTTCTTCATCACCCTTGGTTCCCTGTGGCCCAACTCAGCTGCTGGAATAGTGAAGTGTTCTCGGAAAGTGAAAATGAATTGGTTTTGGGGGGGAAACACGGTGACTTTTTGGGAGAACACTCAACTGGTGATTAACGCTTAAAAGAGACCACAGCTGCATCAGAACACTGCTCTGGGTAAACAAATAAAACCGATACGGGCTTTGATTCGCATGTGACGTTGTTTGTTGTTTTACAACTAGCTTATTGATGTACTCGCAGCACAATTAATTACAAAAAAATGTTTCCAGCTCTCTGCTGTAGTCGGACAGCCATGCAAATTGTGTGTGTGTGTGTGTTTGTTGCTAAATCTGTCCGTTCAGCGTATGGTAGCAAATGGTTGATCGAGGCTCTTGGGCTTGGACCAGAACCAAATGTTAGGTAATAGATCTTGAAGTGTGGAAATGATGTCTCTCTACAACGGTGTCACATGACACGCGGTCGTTTTTTTGGTCTTTAACAGATTCCTCAAGGGGGGTAGGGGCAAGTGTTAATCTCTGAGGCCAGATGCTAGGGGGTGATGATGCAAGCAGATGTGCATGTGAGTGGGTCAGTCACAGGGCTCCATTTTGCAGCGTATAGTTGTAAAAAAAAATAAAAATAAAAACTAACTTGAGAAAATCCGATGACAATCTTCATGCCATCAAACTATGCGAAATGTGTCTGGCCTGTCCTAAGACTGGTTGTCTGCATTTCTCATCATCAGTTTATATGAATAATAAGTCCAACGTGTTGAAGTGCTTCCCTGAACCTTGCAGACTTTCTGAGTATTTTTCTCTTCTTTGAGAATGTTGTCATTTTGAAGTTGTTGTTTTTTGCCTCTACTTCTAGTGCTGTGTCCCGATATTCTACCAAAAATATTTTAAATCTGCACTTGCTTCACAGACCAATTGTGGATAGACAGCGTTTGTGAACAACATCTGTTTTAAATTGCTAAATACAGCTTCTGCAAAACATAATGATATTCTACGACAATATTTAACAATAAAAAAAAACAACAATTATGTATAGACGTACATTGATTTTTGGGAATATTTGTGTCATTTAACTGTCTCTGCTGTTATTCCGTAATGAAGTGACATTTTGAGCTGCAGTAAGTACTGGTGTACCACTGCCAACTACTAGAGCAATCAGAAGGAGAAAAAGTTGTTAACTACAGCAATCAGAATGAGAAAAAAATGTATTTGATATGTGACGCGTGATGAAGTGTCACCCAGGGAGAGAAAAAAAGGCCTTCGTCATGACAACACCCATTCTCATACATTGGCCAACGTATTCAGACTAAAGTTGAATAACAAAACAAAAATTTACAGAAAAGTGCATTTTCCCACTCATTCATCGCTGTGACTTGTAGACTTGTGACTATTCATGTTTGGGTGTATGCTGGCGTCACACTAATAAACCGTCGTAGTTTGTGCAACATGTCTCGGGAATACAGGCTAATTATGAATGATGCGGACGAAAAGCGTGTAAACTGAATGTTAACCGATCATTCAGGATGTCACGTTTGACTTGCTCGCTAAAGTACTGAGTGAGTGCGTGCGTGCGTTTATATTTGTTGGTTCAACTCGGCGACTGTTTTCTGAGTGTGTGTTTAAGCTTTTGTTTAGCGTGCTTCCGCGGTCGCCAAGTTTTCCTCGTAATCCATATGGCTCGTGGCGCAACAGAATTGCTCTTCACGGTGACCGTTTTGGCACATCTAACAGTGTTATTCCCACCGCCGTCAGTCTTGTCAACCCCAAACCATGTACAGACTACGGACGACATGGACTCGCACTTTGCTATGAATATCCGCTCGACACTCCTCGACAAATGTAAAGGAAACAGCTCTGCTGTAGTGCGGACAGAGTCACGTGACCGGGTCCTTCCCGCTGGTGAATAATTATCACTTGCTCCTCCTCTGCCGTTTATGCGCACTGATTTTTCAGCATTTCCTCATACTTCGCGGCCGTCGGCTGACTCGCTTCGAGGCAGTATTAATACTCGATAATGTAAAATTACACATCGTGAAAGCAAGATTGACGATGATATCGATATCGATATATATCGCCCACCTCTACTGTGTCCCTTTTTACTCTTTTGACACCTGCTGTCGTTTTACCTGCAGTTTTAATACACCAGGCAAGCTCATGCATTTGTGCTCCTGTTCTTCACAGTTCACATGTGCAAATGACCTGCTGCTGATGCCCCAAAGTTCTGAATGGAGTTCCAGTCGCAGAAAAGACAACAATTGTAGCTCCCTCTACAGGATGCTGATGAGGCCAAGTGTACTTCTGTTTCTGGCTTTCTTTGCCCAAGTTTTAAGGACACAGTGCCACCCTGCCATTCCTGATGAAGGTAAGTTTATGGGATAAACTCAACCACTTTGGTTTAGAGGTGATTGAAGTGAACTCCTAAGGCTGCTTTATCTTCACTGTTGATGAATAGTCTATTGATAAGCAAAGCGTGTTTGTTTAAAGTGGAATGAATGTGACACATTACCGCATTCAGTGAAGTTTGTCCTTTCGTATCAAGTGTCCACAATTTTAGGGACTTCTTACATATTTTTTTTATACAACACTGGCTAAGCAATGTCATTTGACCGTTTCTTTTTGTGACAATGGCATTTTGTTTTGTATGCTGAAACAAGGGTCTCAATTTCCATGGAAACAGTGGAAATAATTCATATGCGGAAAAGAAAAGACTTGTTTGTTTGCATTGTTTTGGCTAGGCATACACAGGTTCAGTCAGAGACTATGAAAAAGCGCAATCATCTTGTTTGTTGTTGTAACGCTTCTCCAGCAAATTGTATATTCACCATATCCATTACTTACCAAAGTCAGTACGTTCAGGACAGTAAGTTCATTCATACGCAGAACTGGGCATCGCCGAACCGCCGAGTTCCTGTCTGCATATTTAAACGACCCATGTGGTGTCAGTTGGTCAGTCAGCCAAACAGGGTCGAGACCGGACTTATCCTGTACCACGTCACATGCAGGTGACATAAACAACATAAAGATAAATCCTAAAAGCTATTAAAATGCTTGAATAATTTAAACGGTTAGAATATAATGTTGTGTTAAATAAGTACCCTATTTTCTGGGATATAAGCTGCACCGTTATATAAGCCGCACCCACTCCTTTAAAAAAAAAAAAAATTTTTTTTAGAACATTTTGGGAAAAACCTTAAATAAGCCGCACCTTTATATAAACCGCACCTATCTATGTTGAAAACTTTTATATTTACTGCATTTACAAAACAATTATGAACTGTAAATGTACATGTATGTACCTGAGCAGATTCTTTCCTAACAGGCGGCTTATAGTCCGAAAAATACGGTACTTAAAATAGTATGATAAAAAGACAATTTGACTGTCTATCAATCCACCTGTCCAAAGTAGTGTACTGTTCCTTTTAAAGGCGCCGTGCCTGGCAGCACATGGTCTTGCATCATCAGCCAGCCACACACACACACACACACGCATGCACGAGAGCAGAGGAGAGAACAGATGATTACGACCGAATACAAAAATACTTTTGGAGATTTGGAAACATTGTACATGGTCGGCGATAAATAAAAGACTTATTTAATCAATCTACGACTGTTTTGGTGAGTTTAAAGGTATTTTACCATAACTTTCTAGTAATGCTACATGTTTGGATGTTAGCTAATTGTTACCATCGTAGCTCGGTGGAAATGATGTGTACTAAGCGCACAATTTTATTAATTTGATTTATATGGACACATTTATTTGCGTTACACGACAGAGACAACTTGGATTCCGAGAGCGGGTGGAGGGGCGGGGCGACTTATACTCCAGTGCGACTTATATATGTCTTTTTCTTCTTTACTATACATTTTATGGCTGGTGCGATTTGTACTCCGGAGACGTAGAGTCCGGAAAATACGGTATGTAAAACGAACAAGAAACTCATTGCCCCATAGCCTCTGTAACTGAGCCGCACCATATTGAATCGAATCATAATCTCATTGAATCGAACCGAATCAAAACACTCCACTTTGTTTTGAACCATCCTTGAATCGTATCACGGCAAGTATCGAGATACGTTTAGAATGATCTTTTGTTGGAGAGATGCACACTCCTAGTACTACCGTCATCTACACGATGAAGTGGAATATTGGGACTGTAACAAACAACTAAAGAACTATACCTTAATTGAAACGTTTAGCCCTTGAACTGCAAAGTGAAATGTTAGGACTTTTCTATGATGAATTCAGTTTCAGCTTAGTCCCTTCCACATGAAGGGGAAAGACATGGTGAAATGAAACCTCTATAAATGTACCTTTTGGATTGGCGACATCACCATAATAGCGAATCTTTTGGATAGATGGCTTTGAGTGTTGACAACTCATAGTCGGAAGTGGAAATCAGCAGAGAGATATGATCAGCTCAGCATTATAATCCAAATAATTCAGCAATAGGGTCTCTCTAAGGCCCTAAAATAAACTTGCCAAGGTTGCATTTAAGCCAATGGTGGAACATGCTGAAGTAAATGAGTCCCATCTGCAGCTCAAGGGAAGCCCTACCACCATTTGAGCTCCTGGTTTTCTTAGTAATGAAACATTATTATTTTTTCAGTGAATGCATGATTCACTAATGCTTTTCTTTCAAAGAAAAAACATGGAAGAACAATGCTCTGCTACGCTGGGCCATCTTTAGAAATAAGGTTTGTGGAGCATGAGCATCTTCCTGTGAGCTACAGTATAGATTACTGTATACGTAGGAAGTGAAAAACACTCCTCAGTCCTTGTTCAACAAATGGCCAGGTATTATCTATGCTCCTCTGTGCTTTTCCTCCTGCTCCCCCACTGACTGTAGCTTGGGAATGCTTCACTTTTGCCCACTTCCCTACTGGGTGACGGATGGCTTCAGCTGTCGACAAACAATCACAGCAGAAGCATTTGGTTTCACTCCTTTTGTCTTGAGCGGGGAAACAAAATAGTTGTATGGAAATTATCTAGTACCGTATGCATGTTTCTTTTATTAGTCTTAGGGGCTTCATGTTGTGTGTTGCTCACATAAGAAAAGGCTTTTCCCTGATCAAATTAAATACACTGGTTCCCCCAAGACGCCACTTGTACAGCCATTAAATGATTGCAGATGATAAGAAAGGCGCTCGGGTTCAACATTCATTCAATTTTGATGTGTACACTCTGTATCCATACGCTTACAAAGTAGTTGTAAGCCTCCAGTGATTTGTAAGCTTTCATCTGGGGGTGTGTCACAGAGCCTGTCATCAACACCAGGTAGTTAACAATGTTGGGATAAGACACACATGGCCAAGTATTCGTCGTCGAAAAATCAGCCTTTGACAGCGTGTAGGGTCGTTTCCTCCAACTTTCTTCCGGTGTCGCGGTTGTACTGTAAGTCAGCTGACTAGTCATCCAAATACTTTGAAAGTGCCACAATAAAAGAGGTTGATGATCACTGTTAACTCATTTAGGACGGGAGCGCATAAACGCGTTTCTACCACTAAAGCCGGGAGCACTGTTGCGTCTTTCTACCTTTAAAGCCGGGAGAGGGGATATGTCACTGTCCTTTTTTAATCCAATTCTCCGTCTCTTAGCCAATTTAATGCATCAGAATATACACATGACGGTGTATGACGGAGACCACGGAGGATATCGCGGATTTTTTTCGAGCCGTAGGCTAATGGCAGACGCCGTCGATTGCCAGGAGCTCTGAAATAAGTAACGGCAGTGATATATAGACGACGCGCTTGTGGACTTTGAACCAGTGGAACCAATAGAACGTGATATGTTATGGTTTGTCCACAATGACGATACTGACGTCTTGCAACAAAATAGAGGATGGTAACCTCCACTCAACGACCACTCAATTAAAAAAAAAAATTAAAATAGTGCTTCTCTTGCACTCACACGTTATTTTTACATCTTCGATTGAAACATAATAATACATTATTATTTACTAGTAAATAATAATAAAATCTGCCTGTGTGAAAGCCACATGTCTAAACTCTCTAATTTTTGGGGAATTATGTTTCTGCCTGCTACAGGGGCTTAATTATTATGAATTATTTTGTAAGTGTTGAATTTCTGGAAAATTTTCAGGTTTTCAAGGGTAATTCCAAAGGTGACCTTAGGTTTTGGGTAGCTGTTGAGCCAGGCACTTTAGGCCTTAATGGGTTAACAGCTTTATGTGTGTGCATGCAGCATGTGTGTAACCACCCAAGATGGCTGGGCTGGAAAAAAAAAGACTTCGCAGAATGCCTTGCTCTGAGTTGCGTCCAAGCGATTTATCGATGGCTTTGGATTCTTGATGGTTAGGACAATCCTTTAGTTAAGGTAGTATTGATAATTCAGCACAAAAAGAAAAGCTCCAGAGGCGTTTCATTGAAGTGAAATGATTTATTCTTCTCCAGCTGCCAATTTGAAGTTGTTATTTGTTTGGGTCATTTGAATGATACTGGCAGAGCTTGAAGTTTAACTTTGCCCTGCACAGAAATCCTCGTCGCTCCCAACTGTTAATCCATGCTAATTGTCATCATCTCATTTAGCAGAGAAAGGGTCCTCCACTGGAGTGCTTTCAGGAGAAACAGTTTGTAGGTGAATTCTGGGGGACTTGCTAATGGCCATTGTGGTATTCATGTGCTTCCTGCACGTCCTGGCTTTTGTCTCGAATCAGTCCCTTATACACTTTGCCCGCCTTTCCAATCTCTTGTGGTTGCTTGACAGAGTACCACTGCAAAGCCCTGGCCAGCTAGCAGATTTTGCTGCATTTAGCCATCACTTCAGTGGGAGCAGGAAATCCCACAAGTCATTCATGCAGCATATTGCTTCCTATCGCAAAGCCCAAGTGTGTTCCAACGAGTGGCGCCAACTCTTCCTTTCACACCAGTGAGCTTTTTTTGTACCCCTCATTTAAGCATGCTTACCTCTTCACATAAATTCCTTTAAGGATTTCTGTTATTAGGCTGATTTTAAACGATGTCAATCATTATCTCGCCAAATAGTTGGAAGAACATTCCAGATGGGCGGCAAAGATCTTTAATCCAGTGTAATCCAATCATAGCAGTAGGGGGCTTCACAGAGATCAAACATGCTCAGATTCAGAAGAAATATTCACTAAGGTTCATATTTGGTTTAGGGTGAAGAGTTGAAAACAAATTCCTGCGGAGTCTTCATCATCAAATTTCCATTCAACTCTTTTTGAGTTAGCTAACTTTTCACATACTTTGTGTCACACTCTCATTGCAGTTGTTCCTCACGCTCAAGTGTTCTGGACTGTGGTTTACAATAAAACAACAAGCAATGTATTTATTTTTTTTTTACAACTTTTCTGGGTGTTTTATGATGTCTGCAGCCAGATTAACAGATGGGATGTTGACACATCTTTATCAGTGGCATCTGCGTTTAGAGGGCAGGAACAGAAACACTGAATGGCCCTCACACAGAGCAAAAGGGTTACCTTGCGCTTTGGACTGCATCCAGGTTGGATCACTCTAAATGTCTATTCTGCTTTGGACCCTTTGGTTGTGTTTCTGAGGAGAAAGTTGATCCTAGCGCCTGGCCCCTTTTCCTGCTGGGATTAAGGGCCTGTCAGACATATGCGATCCAGGAAATACCTTTACTAGGCCCAAGTGGGGTCACCATAGCAACTGGTACTAGAACCTGCCACTGCAGGCCCTCACTTGTGCGTTCATGTGCACATGCTAACTCTCTCGGGCTTCCTGGCTACTATTGTGAGGAGGGCTTTGTTGGGATGGTGGAAGGGGTTATATTGTTGTTGTACTTTTTCAGATAGCGACTAGACTAGGCACATTTGGTAAAAGCCACACATTTTATAAAGGACTACAAACTGGCTTTAAAACAATGTTAGCGGTATCCTTGAGCGACAAAATCAGAAAAGTTGGCCAGTGATGCTTCCCACCTTTAAAAGCACACAAACAACACCATTGTGACTGTGCGTCAACATAATTCGGTTACTCCCTCCCTCTCGGGCTATGTAGTCATTTAGAACAGGGGGGCTCAGGTGTCCTGCTCTGTGACGCTTCCCCGCTCTTCATTCCTGTAATTGAATTTCACCATCCTTTCCCTAGTGGCTCCTTACCTCTTTGCCGATTGGGCCCCATTTAGGAGGCAATCTAATTTCAGGAAGAGGCACACCGCGGGCCATGTGCCAGAAGGAAATCAAGGAAGATCTTTTCTAGTGTCTCTTGGTCATCGCCGTATGATTAAAGTACATTTTTCAAGTGGACAGCCTCATTTTATTCAAGTTCATATTTATTCTGGCTGTGATTTATGTTCTGTATTGCTGCAGCTGGTTATTTCTTTCGTTTATTGTGTATGTTTGGAAATGACGATATTGTCTAAACTGCTAAATCTATAACCGGTTCCCCTTATTCCATTTAGTCGCCTTGGAAACACAAGCAGAGATTTTCACCCTCTATCTTGGAGATCGGCTGGACCTAAGTTGCTTCACCAAGGACTCCGTTCATGCTGTCAACTGGACCAAAGACCATGTGGTCATAGTGGATGGAGAACACACACGCATACGCAATGGCCAGCTGGAGATTGAGACAGTGGAGCTGACAGACTCTGGCCTGTACGCATGCATGACCTTTGGCAACCACAGTGTCTTTTTCAACGTCACAGGTATATTCATGAGACAGGAACCAATAATAGTCATGTAATCATAAGTCAATACACTAAAATGCCTAACAAAATACTTCTATTGAAACAGTTGACACCCTGGCCTCATCTGAGGACGATGATGAGGATGAAGAATCTTCCTCGGAGGAATCAAAATTATTAGGCAGTCAAAAACTACTTCGTGAGTTGGCTTAATCCTTTTTACCCAACTAGGGCTGCTGTGTCAGATAAACATGTTTATGCATATGAATTCACACCGTTAACTCTCTTGAGGGTTCAAGGATTAAAGATTGTGTGGGGGCGTGCGTGTGTGTGTGCGAGAGTGTGTGATGTGACCGCTTCCGAATCACACTGACACGCTGACCTTTTGAGACTTTCGTACTCTAAGCTTTATCTGTACCCGAAAACTTACCACGTTTTAAGAACACAATGTAAAAATTGAGTGAAGTATTCCAGAAACTTTCAGACAATCAGTGAGTATTGTGTTTGACCTTTGTTTTATTGTATTTAAAGTATTGATTAACGGGGGTTTCTGTATTTCCGTGTTGTAGCAATGGCTCCACAGTGGGCTCATCCAGAAAAAATGGAAAAAAAGCTACATGCTGTTCCTGCCAGCAAGACTGTCAAGTTCCGCTGTCAGGCCAGTGGCAACCCAACACCCATATTGAAATGGTACAAGAACGGAAAAGAGTTCAAAAGAGACCATCGAATTGGAGGTTTTAAGGTCAGTTTTATTGATCTGTCTATTGCTCTTTAGACTCTATTGATCTTCTAATATTTCCAATTATAACCATCTTCGACATGTTGTTTCTTGTTCTGGAAGCTCAAACTCTTTGAGCAGGAGTGCAAATGTAATCTCATCTATACAGGATATCAGTAACTATGACCCTGGACTATGTATTTTGATTGTTGGAGTTCAGTTCTAGGCAAAGTACGGCACGGGGGGGGGGGGCGGCGCATCCGGCCCATCCGCGGGCTCTGACTGGCCCTCACAAAACAGTTAAAGTGACAACAGTGGTCTTAATGTTAGCAACATTCTTATTTCTTGCGCGGTGGGGGAAAAGAGGGCCAATTGGATTTGGGAGTGACTAGGAACTGCTAATATGAGTTGACGATAGGTGCGCAAAATTTTGTTAGAAATTTGAATGTGTTTAGATGTAAATTTAATGACATTTAATGAAATAATTGTGTTTAAAACTCATTTAACGTATTTTCTAATTCTAACAATATATACCCTGTCCACACGTAGCATTTTATTGAAACAAGATAATGTTTTTTTATGCTTTTTGTCAATACATAAAAACTAATATAGTACAAAGATGAGCTTAGCATGTTGGCTTGGCCCTCGGCAAGTGTTCAAGTTTCTCATGTGGCCCCTTTGCAAAATTAATTGCCCCTCCCTGTTGTAAAGTAAATGCGTAGCACTGTGACACGGATCCTACACCACACAGAGCACGCCCTCTATACAAGCAAGCTGAACTCATAGTTGACTGACTGTTGATCAAATGGGAGATTGCAATATTCAAGAAGGGAGATCTGCCAGATATTTGCTGGATTTCTTTTGTCGTAGCTCCTCCACATAACTATATTAATACATTTTTATCACAAAGGATGAATTATGTGCTGAACTGAACATTAAAGAAGTTCATCAGTCATTTTCGTTTGCACACATGAAGCTTAGGTTTCTAAATTGGACTTTTGTTGGTGTCTCACAATGTCCTCTGCTACATTCACGATGCAGCAACACAGATATGTGGTGCATGTGTTTACACATTTAGAGAAAAGCGCAAACATCCTCCTCCTCTCCAATGTCTGCTATTTCTATTAAGGTACGATATAGGCTAGTTTAGCCTTGCCTCATGCATCCCCAAGTCTTCTTCCCTCCCAGGTGGGACACATTTAGGAGTTTCCTCTCAGCTGCCTGTTCCCTCCCCCTTTGACCAGACCACAACAGCCAGGCAGCACACTTTACCATCTGGCTGCTGTTTTTTTTTTTTTTTTTTCAGTCATGGTGCAAAGTTCCACATTGGCGGCTCGGGATGTCTCTCATCTCACTCACGCTTGCTTTTATGGCCAGACATCTATTGTTCATATACTGTATACCGTCTGCTTAGAGACGTGCAGGAGGAAGGGAATAATGTGGACCACATGTATGAAGTCAAGCACAACACATCTGGCAGCAGGCAGCTGGATTCCTTCTTGTGTTGGCTAAATGAGGGAAAGCGCATGGTTCAGTCTCTGTACATGCATGTTTGATGTTGCCATTGCCTTAGAGGTCTTTTAGCTAATCACATAGTCCCGGTCTTGGCAGATTTATGGAAGAAAAATTATAACATGAAAAGAACCAGTCATCTGCTCGTGCTAATAAGACAGGCTGTTGCATATATGTATTCAATATGAAACATGTACCAAATTTTCTTGTGGGTGGGTAGAAAAAAGATCTGCTGCTTCAAAGATATGTTACCAACAGGATATAGGGGTAGACCTGGGACTAGTTACCATCACGTTCCACTTCATTCAACACTATATTAATGATCCGTTCATATTCAGAAAGCAGATGCAAAACGTCCATATTTTGTCTTAATTAGCTTACCCGTACTTTTAAAGAAATGCAAAGCCACAGGCAAAATGTGAGTAAGTACAGGTTTCTTTTGTGCCGCAGCGACACTCAAAGCAATTCATGTAATCTTGTACATCCATTTTTAAAATCTTCAGACTGGCTTCAAAATAGATTATTCGGCACTGGCAGTCTTGTAAAATCAGAAGTATAAAGCATTTCCTCATTTAAAAAAACTGTAAAGATTCCCTGAAGATTTTCCACTCTTCTCTTGACTAGATTTGCTATCATTTTTTTGTAATGATTCACTCTTGATATAATTCGGAAAACTCCGAGAGATATTATGATTACATTGCTTATGGGCGTATTTTGGGTAACGCTCATTGAAACCTTTTTTTCCAATGATTAGGTTCGCGACCATGTTTGGACCATCATCATGGAATCTGTAGTGCCCTCCGACAAGGGAAACTATACCTGTGTGGTGGAAAACCAGTATGGGAGCATCAATCACACCTACCAGCTGGATGTTGTCGGTAGGTGGTGCTTCTAAACAAGAATTGACGAGAGTGTATAGTTTTTTGCAACGGTATCGCTTTTTATATATATGTATGTATGTATATATGTATGTATGTATGTATGTATGTATGTATGTATGTATGTATGTATATATGTATGTATGTATGTATATATGTATATATGTATGTATATATGTATGTATGTATGTATATATGTATGTATGTATATATGTATATGTATATGTATGTATATGTATATGTATGTATGTGTATATATGTATGTATGTATATATATATTATATTATATATATATAATGTGTGTGTTTTAATTGTTGCAGAGCGCTCTCCACACAGGCCCATCCTGCAGGCTGGCCTGCCTGCTAATCGCACTGCAGTGGTGGGAAGTGATGTGGAATTTGAGTGCAAGGTCTTTAGTGACCCTCAACCTCACATCCAGTGGTTAAAGCACGTCGAGGTCAACGGGAGTCGCGTTGGTGCAGACGACTTACCATATGTTCGTGTCCTCAAGGTAGGAACGCACGCTGATTTGTTTGCCTCCAGTCACCCACACTGCTGTGAGAATTTTGCTGCATAGCTGTAAATGTGTATAAGGGTGAAACTAATTGAATTCAAGCTATCAAGCAAATTGTCAAAAAGTGATTTTGATGAAATATCTCCAAGCCATGCGATTTATATTTTTGAACTGCACATGACATTCTTTTATTTCCAGCATTCTGGGGTCAATAGTTCGGACGCTCAGTTGCTGACCCTCCACAATGTGACTGAGGAGGACAGTGGAGAATATATATGTAAAGTGTCCAATTATATAGGGGAGGCCAATCAGTCGGCCTGGCTGACTGTCAACAGATTTGAGCCCACAGGTAAACATCACGAAGATGTACAGGACTACACAGTGGAGACACTCCCAAGACCACCTGGAAAAGCTAGGGCCGTACAACAGGAGACACCCTCAGCTGTTTCTCTCCTCCCACCCTGCCTCCATTTTCTCCCTCCCTCTCTCCTGCCTCAGTGCTCCTGACTGTAAATGACTCTATGGAAAATTCCCAGCAGAACAGTTGAAGGTGTTTAGTCTCTGGTTTACATTGGATCTATTCTCAAGACTCACTCTTTCCTCTGCCCTCCCATTCCACCTTCAGTCCCTTCGCCATCTTCTTTGTCATTTTATTTCTCCCTTGCCCTTCTACATTGTCACACTCGCTTCACACTCTATGTCTGGACTCTCCTTTGGTTTTTCCTAGCCTCCTCTTGCACAGACGTCCAGTTGTTTGTCTACTGCTCACTGTCCACAGACAGGAATGTGGGGTGTGCCCGAGTGTGAGTGTGAGTGTGATCTGTTCTGCTGTGGAGTTTTCCATGTTGCCCATCTCGTGCATGGGGAGGTGAGACTGAGTTATTCAACATGGTGAAGGGATGGCTCAATATTGGGTTTAGTCAGCCAGATTCAACCTAACTAGCTATTCCACTAACAGATTCTTGTGTGGGGGGCTCTCCCTGACAGGTCCTTGGCTGTGGCTATAAGTCATACCTTTTTGGGAAAATGGTGTTTGATGTAGGAGGAGGAAAACTCTCCTCTGTCACTTTTCTCTTTCAGAATTCTTTACTCATGGTTCCTTTCTTTCTATTGGGCCTCTTGTTGGGTCTACTTCCTTTATTTTCTAGACCGCTGGCCTTAACACCACGGACAAGGAAATGGAAGTCCTGCAACTGAGAAATGTGTCTTTTGATGACGCTGGGGAGTATACCTGCTTGGCGGGAAATTCTATCGGGTACTCTCATCACTCTGCATGGTTGACCGTTTTTGAAGGTATCAGTGGTTCTGCCTCTCCCTCCCTAAATTCCCGTCACTTTCCTTTACCACAGTCTATCTGCCTTCACATTTGTCAGAATGTGAAACAAATGGAATTCTGTCAGAATGTGAGAACGCATGTTGTAGTTCTTGACTTCCCCTCTCTCAGCATGGCTCCTTCCTCACTCTGGGCCTTGCTGTGCTTACATGAAGTCTAAGAATGCCAAACAACTCACAAGCAACCTCAAAGCTAGTCTGGAACAAAAACAAAAAATGAAGACTCAAAAACGAATCATTTAAAAATCAGGTAGAAAAAAACTTTTGGAATTTGTTATAGCCTTACCCAGGTTCTGTAGTTTGGCATTTTTGTTCAGATTTCACTTTGGACTGTCCAAACCTTCCTGCTCTTTAATAGATATTTGCATTACATTATGTGTTGAGCTGATTTTCTTTGACAAGCGCTTTAAATGACATGGATCCACCATGTCATTTCCTGCTGTCAGTCCTCTGGCCGGCTCTGATAATTGGCTCTCTGTGAGTCTCATTCCTCCGTGTTGGAATGGGCATTTGGCCAATTTTCAAGCTGCTTGTCACTCAGCCTCTTAACACAAGTGCAGCTCACTTGACACTGTGATGCTGGTGTTGGTGATGGGTGTAGCAGCACACTTGGTTTGGGATGCAAAGCACATCAGAGGGATGGAAGAACCCCATTATGTAGTGCTATGTTGGACAGGATTCTAATCTAAATTCCAGCTCCATTTCCATTGAAGTTGGGACATTGTGTAAAATGTAAATAAAAACAGAATACAATGCTTTGCAAATTATGTTCAACTTACATTTAAATGAATACACTACAAAGACAATATTATTTAATGTTCAAACTGATAAACGTTATTGTTTTGAGCAAATAATCATGAACTTAGATTTTTAAGGCTGCAGCATGGTCCAAAAAAAACTGGGAAAGGGTCATGTTTGCCACTGTGTTACATCACCTTTTCTTTGAACAACATCCATAAATATTTGGGAACTGAGGACACTAATTGTTGGAGCTTGTTTGTATTGCATTCTTGCTTGAGGTACAGCTTCAGCTATTCAACAGTACGGGATCTCCTTTGTCATATTTTACCCTTCATAATGCCCCACACATTTTCAATGGGAGACAGGTCTGGACTGCAGGCAGGCCAGTCTAGGACCCACACTCTTTAACTCCAAAGTTAATATATACTATAATATATACTCCAAAGTTTTAACACCTGTAGAATGTGGTTTGGCATTGTCTTGCTGAAATAAGCAGGGGCATCCATGAGCAAGACGTTGCCTGAATGGCAGCATATGTTTCTTCTTCAAAACCTGTGTGTTCCTGAGCCCATGTGGTGATATCCTTTACACATTGTGGTTGGTTTTTGATGCAGCGCCGCCTGAGAGATCGAAGGTCACGGGCATGCAATGTTGGTTTTCGGCCTTGCCGCTTACATGCAGCGATTTCTCTAGATTCTCGGAACCTTTTGATGATATTATGGACGGTAGATGATAAAATCCCTAAATTCATTGCAATTGTAAGTTGAGGAACATTGTCCTTGAACTGTTCCAGTATTTTCTCAGGCAGTCGTTCACGAGGAGGTGAATCTTGCCCTATCTTTGCTTGTGAATGACTGAGCAATTCAGGGACGCTCCTTTTATACACAATCATGGCACCCACCAACTCCCAATTAGCCTTTTATCTGTAGGATGTTTCAAACAGATGTTTGATGAGCAATGCTCAACTTTCTCAGTCTTTATTGCCACCTGTCCCCGCTTTTTTTCGAACGTGTTGCAACCATAAAATTCCAAGTTAATGATTGTTTGATACAAGCAATTAAGTTTATCAGTTTGAACATTAAATATATTGTCTTTATAGTGTATTCAATTAAATGTAGCTTGAACATGATTAGCAAATTATTGTATTCTGTTATTTTTACATTTTACGTAACGTCCCAACTTCAGTGGAATTGGGGGTTTGGATACAGAACATACATACATATATACTGCACATATATGCATATACAAGTTATAGGTATCCTTCATAATACCAAGGATCTCCTAAAAAGGAATCATTATACTGTTCATTATTACTGTCATATATATATATATATATATATATATATATATATATATATATATATATATATATATATATATATATATATATATATATATCCCAATCTGAACTAGCCAATATATCGATATACAGTCGCATCCCAAGCCAATGTGTGCCTCTGTGTGTTGTCCATTAGGCTGCACGCAACTCTTGGTGTTAATAATACATACACTTTTTATTGAATGGGAGGATAAAAACAATATCTTATTTAGTTTCAGCTCTACATTAAGATCAGTTCAATTCATGATTCTATTGGCTCTTTCTTAAAGAGTAGCATTTGTTTATCACAAGACTCAACACACAACACTTTTATAAATTCCACACAAGTAACAAACATTACATGTGACACTAGAACAGTAAAAGTGTGCATGTGTGTGTGTGTGTGTGTGTGTGTGTGTGTGTGCGCGCGTGCACGTGTGGGTGCATGCATACGTGTGTGTATGTGTGCGAATGTGTGTGTGTGGGTGTGTGTGTGCATGTGTGAAGTGGGTGTGTGAACCATGAGCATTGTGTGTGAAGATCATACCCTTAGCATGTTTATGGCCTCTCTCTCTTTAAACGTTGATTTATAAATGTCCTGCAATTAAAATGTTCCACTTCCAAAACAACCAATTGGCTGTTTGGGTTTTACGTCATATAGCTGTAGTATAACATGCTGCGACCACTGACGATAATATCACGTTATTAGTGTGTTCGTGGTGTGGCGTCAAAGGGTCTGGTTTCAGACACAATCGCTTGATTGTCTGTTTGTGTATGAGAATGCTATGGTGTTTGCTAACGAGCGTGTTTCAACATGCTTCCGTATGTACAGTTCACATGTAACAGCTGATGCTACTCCCCTACCCCTTTTGCCCCTGCAATCCCCTCCACGTGTAGCCGTCCCACACTATCCTCCTGCCAACCACACTTATCTGGAGGTGGTCATCTACTGCGTGGGCTTCTTCTTCATCGCAGTCATGGTTGCCATCGTAATTATTGTGAAGATTCGCACCTCCTCAAAGAAGAGTGACTTCAACAGTCAGCTGGCTGTCCACAAGCTGGCTAAGAGCATCCCTCTGCGCAGACAGGTAACAGAAAGTAGATAGGGGGTTCCGAACATTTTTACCTTTTCCACTCCTTTCTCTCTATACCCCTTTTGCTCTCACCTCTTTGAGTGTATGTCTGTGCTTTAATTGTACTAAAAGCATACTTCCATAGAGATTGTCAAGAGTCCCAAGTTTTGTACCAGGTAGGTACAGTATAGTGTTCTTCTTGAACCTAGTGGTACAGATTATTCAACAGGGTCTTAACAACAAAATGTTTTCTCCACCTCCACTGTTCTTCACTAAATTAGTTTCGGCAGTCATCTGTGTCTGTTTCACTATGAGGGGAGTAATGTCAGGCTTCCTTATCTCAGGTGTCGGTGGACTCAAGTTCCTCCATCCACTCTGGTGTGATGTTGGTTCGACCTTCTCGCCTTTCCTCCAGTGGCTCTCCGATGTTGTCAGGGGTGTCTGAGTACGAATTACCGCAAGATCCCCGCTGGGAGCTTCGTCGAGATCGGTGTGTACAGAAGTTGTCTTTTTCATTCTTCCAGGTGCCATGCCATCAAGTCCATTTTTTTCTGTTTTATCGCTAACATGGGACAAAATGCGTCTGTGACGCCAGGAAATGGCCCGTTAGAAAGTCCGCATATTTTGCAGAGGTCATTTTGACACTTTCAGGTAGCACACAAGGGCCTACCTACGGCTTTCTATTTTTTTTCCACACTGTTTGGTGAAAATGCAGCTCTTCTCAGATAAAAGCAACGTTAAGCATTTTCTGACAAATCGAACTGAAATGTACATGGAAACATGGCTTAAGAACAAAATGTGTAATGCATGGAATGTTTTCAGGTTCCCCTTTAGTACAAGGCACCTAGCTAATGCCATAAATCAGAGTGGTATGAAACTATGAAAGAAAGAAAAGCATACTGTTACAAACCCATCAATGTATTGAAGTAACTGCATGTAGCTTTCTTCATAATGTCTTGCTTGCAGACTTGTTCTTGGGAAGCCCCTGGGCGAAGGCTGCTTCGGTCAGGTGGTGATGGGAGAGGCGCTGGGTCTCGACAAAGAGAAGCCAAATCGTGTGACAAAGGTTGCAGTGAAAATGTTGAAGTGTAAGTCAGCCCCTCTTTTACCATTGAGGATTATCTGAAACCATTGTTGGTGGGGAATATGTCTTGGATGAGTATAGCAGTTGGAGACTTCTGCCTGTAGGATCCCTAAGCATAAACAACCGTTCAAATGGCTATGGTGAGGATTGAACAAAAGTAGCTTTCATTGACTTGAATAAGAGCACAATTTGTAAGACGATGGTCCAAGAGCTTACACTGCTCGGTTATATGCTTGGTCCAGGGAGTATTCGATTCTTTTCAAAGCAGAGTATGAACTCATCCCCCTAATGTGATTTGTTTGTGACGCCCTCCAGCTGATGCCACGGAGAAAGACTTGTCAGACCTGATTTCAGAGATGGAAATGATGAAGATCATCGGGAAACACAAGAACATCATAAATCTGCTGGGAGCCTGCACACAGGATGGTATGAGCCCCCGCCTCTCACGTCCCATGCAGTCATTGCTTTGCTGCTCTAGTCTTGAAACGCAATTTTTAATCGCCCTTGTCAGAGCGGAAAATATATCTTGATTTTCCTGAACATTACTGTTTGAATTCACTCATATGATGTCTTTGTATGTAAAACCAACCAACATTTCCAACCGTGCTCCGTAGGTCCTTTGTATGTGATCGTGGAGTATGCATCCAAGGGCAATTTGAGGGAGTTTTTGCATGCACGGCGCCCTCCAGGCATGGAGTACTGTTACAACCCAGACCAAGTTCCTGTTGAGAACATGTCCATCAAAGACCTGGTGTCCTGTGCCTATCAAGTGGCCCGAGGCATGGAGTACCTGTCTTCCAAAAAGGTAATACAAGCACGACCAGACCAGACGAAACGAACAGCGTTTACACAAACCTCTTCATATTTGTTGTGCAATAAACATCCCCCCCTCCATCCCCCTCCCACCCCAACAGTGCATCCACAGAGATCTTGCTGCTCGTAATGTTTTGGTTACTGAAGACAATGTGATGAAAATAGCTGATTTTGGCCTGGCAAGAGACATACACCACATTGATTACTACAAAAAGACCACCAATGTAAGTAGATTCATCAGTTTGGAGAAATACTTTTCAATTTGATGAGCATGAATAACTATGAAGCGCATACTTCTCCCCATAGGGTCGTTTACCGGTCAAATGGATGGCCCCTGAAGCGCTATTTGATCGAATATACACACACCAGAGTGACGTGTGAGTATCATATCGCTGTTTTTTCTTCATTCAGTCCCAATGCAATGTGGTGAAAACGCGCGCGCGCGTTCACGTTGTGCTTGTCTGCAGCTGGTCATTTGGCGTTCTGCTTTGGGAAATCTTTACCCTGGGAGGCTCTCCATACCCCGGCGTCCCTGTGGAAGAACTGTTTAAGCTGCTGAAGGAAGGTCACCGCATGGACAAACCCTCCACATGCACTCATGAGCTGTAAGGAAATTATGACCTCATCTGGCATTTTCCCCTGGAATGTTCGCAACAAATCCAAAAACTTGTCGACAATATGCTACCTTCTCGGGTTGCCTGAGGTTATGTATTGGTTGGTCCCTTTTGGTTCGGGAGTTCTAATTTGTTACAAAGTCACATAATCAGTTTGTGCAAACCTTTTTCCGAATTACCACATTCATTGATCATTGCATTCTAGGTTTAGGTGCAGATTGAAGAATTTATTATTATTATTTGTCCTTTTTGAGACACTACAAAACAGCCCACCCCAGCATTAAAATGGCCCTGTACATCCACCCATCTTAGGTCATCCTCCATCAAAGAGGAAGTGGTCTGCCAACTAAGAAATGTATAATTATGAGATTGTTTTTGGACCAAGAGGTATTATTTTCCGACACAAAAGATTTTCCTTTCAGCAGATGTTACTACTGGACCTATTTACATGAGGTGAACGCTCTCAAAAGTGGACAATTTGAGGTCAATCTCTCTCCTTTGACCTCCCGCAGGTACATGATGATGAGGGACTGCTGGCATGCTGTGCCCTCCCACAGGCCCACATTCAAGCAGCTTGTCGAGGACCTGGACCGCTGTCTGGCCGTGACGTCCAACCAGGTCGGTCCTTTCCTCATCAAGGGTGAAAGCAGCGGCCATATGTGTTGTGGAGACAGCGTGTTCATTGTGAGTCTTTCCTCTTTCCTGCTTGCAGGAGTATTTAGAGCTGTCTGTGCCCTTGGATCAGTACTCCCCCAACTACCCCGACACCCGCAGCTCCACTTGCTCTTCTGGCGAGGACTCCGTCTTCTCCCACGATGCCGGCGCTGAGGAGCCCTGCCTCCCAAAGCTCCCTCCCCATTCGAACGGCGCGGCCATCAAGAAACGCTGATACCTCATCACCACGCAGACAAACATTGACATTTACTCCGCTCCCTGTTTCACGGGGTTGCCGACTCTTCCCCTACATTCCCAGAGATGAAGCTAAGGACCGCCGCTGCTCGATGAGACAGAAGCTTGGAGACGCCTCAGAGAACTTGTTGGATCTCAAGGACTGCAGAGCGCAGCCATTTCCAGATTCTAGGTGGAACAATGTTTACGGGGCGCTTTCTATTGTCAAGAGTGGAAGTTTGTCACGGTGTTGGAAATGGGTCTCCCGCTCCCGCGCAGGACATGACACTCAAGAACTGACTCAGATCATGTCAGGCCTTTTTTATTCATTCGGGTCATCGAGACAGAATTTTGCTTTACAGACCAAATATGACCAAGGAACATGCAGGACCATGGTACATTGCGCTCACTATATCTTCTTGTAAATACTGCGAGGAAAATATAAATATATGAATGCACAGTGTGTGTGTATATATACATATATACATATACAGTGTGTATGTGTGTATGTGTATATATATATATATATATATATATATATATATATATATATATATATATATATATATATATTTACTGTATATATATATATATATATATTTACTGTATATATATATATATATATATATATATTTACTGTATATATATATATATATATATATATATATATATATTTACTGTATATATATATATATATATTTACTGTATATATATATATATATATATATATATATTTACTGTATATATATATATATATATATATATATATATATATATATACATACATACTTTTTTTTTTTACACTATACTCTTATTTTTATCACCATAATAGAGTTTTCTTTTGTACGATGATTATTTTTTGGGACAATTCTTGAGCGTAGTCTGTAGGGGAGATATCATGCGACTTTGGTTTTTTTTTTTCCAGGTTTGATTGCACTCATGTAATAACATAACCATCAATAGAAAATATATAGGGTATTTTCTATTTTTTAAACATGCTTTTTCATAGTACATCATGCATATCAGTGTAACTTGATATTTGAGGGTGCTCCGTTCCGCACCACGATGAATATATCAGCGTGACTGAATGTGTGTGCGAGTAAAGAAAACCGATTTTTATACATCTCGTCCGATAACAGTTCCAACTGTCAACATATAGTTCCCGCTTTTAAAAAGCGTCCTAATTAGCTTCAGTCGATGTCATGCACTTCCTCTGTGCATGAATGCCATGTGATAAACCTATCTTTTACTGTACAAGCTTTAACATGACTTCCATCTGCTGCCAAATAACTTGCGATGATGGGTTGTGTAACACTTCCATCCTCATAAATAAATAACATTAAATAAAGTGCTTTTTAAAAACAAATGACAAAAACCTTTACACAATGATCTGAACTCCTTGAATGAGTCTATGTATTAAGTATTTTCTGTACACTCTAAAAACAATTGGGTTAAAAATAACACAATTTTCGGTCAAAAATGGACCGATCCACTAACTGGGACAATTTGACCCACTTTCTTGCATGTTTGGTACAAAACAGCCCAATTTTTGAGGTACTTTTGTACAAAACTACTATTTTTGGGTTTTCTGCAAAAACAACCCTGAAACTTGGTTTACAGTTAGGGTTTGTTGACGCAACTAGTGGATCGGTCCATTTTTGACCCAGAATTGGGTTATTTTTTAGAGTGATTTTTTTTTTTTTTTTTTTTTTTTTCAACAGAGACAGAGAAGTTGCCAATTTACTGTCCTAGCCATTTTCCCTCAGGCTGCTGATTAGATCTCGCTGGCATCGGCCCAAAACCTCATAAGTCACATTTAGGTGGATTTGATATTTTTTCAAAACTCTACACTATTTTGTCAGTGCACACGCGTGGCTGTTATTTTTACACATTATTAACCAATGTAAAGTGTTGAAAAAGGCTTGCTCTCTTTCATGATGCAATGCCAATGGTTGAACAAACTTGCCATTTTGTTGGGTCTCCTGAAAAGTGACCATTTTGGAGGTGTATAAGGTTTTGCTCCGACGCCAGCGATATAATGTGCTACGGGCATCAGTAGGCGTGTGGGTGATCGTAGGCTGCCATGGCCTGCAGTAAACGTGATTTATAGACGTGTGAATAGCTTGGCAACTGCTAGTGCTACACCACCAACCGTCAATCGCACCAACCTTGATGCTTGTATCAGGTTCTGGCTTCCTGCCATTGACTGATGCATCACCTGGCTTTGCAATCTCCATGCGGGCAGCCGTTGACCTTTTTTAAAAGCCAGCTCTTAAGAGTTGGGGTCAATGCAGATGGCCCTTGCTGTGTGATGTGTTTTAGCAGATGAGGCTGGCATGAAGTTGTGAACACTGGGATCTTGAACACAATTATGCTTTAAAATTGACCACTCATGTCACAGTACATAGTCGCTACCAGTGGACGCTATAGGAGTCAGACAAACATATGACCTCATTGTTTTGGGGGTGAAATGTTTTCCACGCCTGGAAACTGGGAGCAATAAAATTTCCCTGTGCGTTTTGTGGTTGAGGTGATTCTGAAGAGCTCTATATAAGAATAGGAACGACAAGAGAAATCTTACTTTATGAGCTGCTAATGGTGCAGAGGCGCTATTAGGTGAAGGGTGTTATCACTTTGGACAGATGGCACAGGAAGAATTTGAATTGTCACATATCATCCAGCACAGCAACAGTTAAACTGTCAGGTCAGTTGACTACCGTAAACCACGGATGGGTACTTTGTATATCGATTTTTTGGGGGAAAACATTGTGGAAGGTGTGGCTGAATGTTATCAGTGATAAGCGGTTGGAGATTGTGACATTAACCTGTCACACTTTTGGCACTGTGAGACTGATTTGTTAGTGCAGTATTAGAATTCCAGCCTCTGATATGCATATCAGCACCAGTGTTCAATGTTTCACTTAAATACTGAAAAGGCTATTATAGAGGCAAGATCTTGCCCACGATTTGCTTATCAACCATATCTAAAACAGCAGGCATGTCTTGTTTTATTAAAGTGTATTATAATTTGTGCCAGTTCAAGCCAATAATGTGAGTTCAAACGAAGCGTGAATCTCCTAAAATGGTCTTCACCCAATCCATTTTCTCCCCTCTAAGATTCATGAATCGGCTTCTTTCCAGTGAGGCCTGGCGGCTTTGATTCATGCCAGATTTGGATTCTTAGTTTTAAAGTAATCTTCCTTCAGCGGTGATGAATGAGACATGCTTCGACTCTCTGTCACCCAAATATAGGAGACACTTCGTTTTTCAGATGCCAATCCTCAGCCACAGTGATGAGAGGAGAGTGGTGTGTGTGTGCACGTGTACTTGTGAACCAGTAGAGCAGCGGACTTTCGTCATTCCGCACTGACAGAGAGGTCTCCACGCAAATGGAGAATGTTTTTCACATCGCCGGTTTTTCATGCTTCAAATCAAGCTAGTCAGATATAAGTTGCTCTTCTGATTTTTTTTTTTAAATACTAACCAGAGAAAGTACTTGTGTGAGTGTTGAAGTCCATGCTAAGTTGAGGGCCTGCTGACTGGACCAGACATTTTGATGACTGCTCCGCTGTGTGAATGGCTTGCAGCCCCATATGTTCTTTCAGATGGTAGAATGGCTCTTCATCAAACAACTTAGTGAAGTAAAACAGCGTATTGAAACAATTCATTATGTATTTGTTTTAGGCCCCCGGTTTGGCAGGCAAATCAACAGATATAATAATCCCGTAAATACAGAAGAAATGACAAACACAGGGAATCCATTGCCGCTTGTTCAATGGACCTTGCTAGAATGGCGAGCTCACAACAGCTCTTATGTAACACAACGTTACAACAACCTGTCTTAATAACAATCACATAGTGCTGGCTTTACACCAGGGGTGTCAAACTCACCTTTGTTGCAGGCCACGTCGTAGTTATGGATCCTTCGGAGGGCCGTTTTGACTGTAAACGCAAATAAATGTATGATTGCCTCATATTTCATAAACACAACAAATTGATACTTCAAAAATCAGAGGACACTAAAAGCTGCTTGTTGAAACATTATTTCATTTACTTTAAAAGGGTAATTGGTAACAAAAAAGTCTGTTATTTCTCAATAAAAAAATAAATATATATATATATATATATATTCAATTCTGATGAAAAAATATGCAGTCAGCTTGCAATTTTCAGTTCGAGATCGAACAGCTGCATCAGAATTCATCTGCTAATCAGTCAGCAGTTAAATATGAGTGTCATATACTGGATAGTTGTTGGACCTCGGTTGACATGAATCATGTCTCCAAAATGTAAGAGTTAGACCAAGGAAGGCCTCAAAGCGCTGCCAAGATGGAAAAGTTCAAGCAACATGTATTGAAAACAGAATGTGCACAACAAAAAACAGTGAGGTACAAATGGGTGGAAACCGGAGTCGACATCTGTGACTGACTGCAAGAAACGGCCTAAAGGGAAATGAGATTTACATGCAGAAAACCCAAACGAAAGCCATCCTTAACAGAAAAAAATAAGGCTCCGGTAGGCTACAGAAAAATAATCGTGGACTGTGGATGACTAGATGAAAGCGATATTCAGTGATGAATCACTTATCTGCATTGGGCCAGGTGATGATGCTTGAACTTTTGATTTTTGAGTTATCCAAATGAAAAGCATTGAATGTGGAATGGAATCGTTGGGTATTCCACATATGTTGACACTTGACCTCTACAGAAGGCACAAAAGCTATTTTTCACATGCCATTGTTAGATAGAAAAAAGGGACTTATCCAACAGGCAGGTTATATCCAGGTGGCATTTCAAGTTTTCCAGTGGTGGCTGGCTGGAAAAGTTTTCCTTCATGGTGAAAAAAAATGGGACCACAAGAATATTTTCCTCTCTTTTTTTTTTTTTTGTTTTGATTCACCTTCCCATACCATGATGTAACGCTGTTTTAGTAAGGTGCAAAAGTGCTGTACTTTGTTGTTGTTGTTGTATTTTTTCTCCCATGGAGCATTGCGTTTTGCAGTAATATACTGGAATACAAAAATATATACAAAATATAATAATAATTTTCCAGCAAAGGTTTTCAGTTTCACAGCAAAGGCTTACACTAGATACCTATAATTCCAGTGGCCATGATTGTACATATCTTTACAGAAAATGTTTTGAATGTTGATCACATTAAGATGAAATGTATAAATTCTTGAAAAGATTAAAGAAAGTCCTGGCAGAAAAAAAGACATGTTTTAGGTGAAAAAAGAGCTGCAGACAGTATTGGTATTAATAGTAGTGCTCAAGCATGACAGTTCCCACCCCGCCCCCTCAAAACATTAAAAAACACATTTGAAGTCATAATATGGTAAAAGGCCCTTATGTAAATGATCCTTTTTAGAGAGAGAAAGAGAGAGAGCCCTGAGTAAGCAACAGTGGTGACGTCAACCTGTTGTGCACCTTCCTTTCCTCCAAATGAAACCATTATTCATGGGACAGAGGACAAATCGTTTAGCAGAAGCGATAGAGAGTCGAGTGACCGCAGCATACAATTGGAGCTCATGAATATCATGCTGGTCAACATCCATGTGCAAGGTGACGGGTATACACTGTGCATGTCCTTCCTTGGCCATTTTAAACATTGGATGTGTACATAACCAGTGTAATGGCCGGATCTTCTCCACTACTGGTTTATTCCAACACCTACATTTATGATTCTTAATGACAATTTACTGTATATAGTATTAGCCATACCATAACATTTTTAGTTCAATTTGACTGTAAGTACATGAAAAAAAATACGGTAAGAACACAAAAAGTCGCTGCCATGGGTATCCTCAAGAGTTCAAATTAAATGTTATAAATATAACCTTCAGTCCATCCACTCTGTACGACGCATGGTATCAGTATGTTGTTTCGTAGACTTGTTAGTTTTGGTTATTATTATTATTTTTAAAAACATACTAAACACAAACTAAATTCACAAATCCTATCAACAGTTGGCATGACTAATCCTAAATATCGTTTCTGCAATTGTGGGTCTACTTTTGGATTTGGAAGAGCTGCTGTTGCAGCAAGAGCAAAAGAGCTGCCTAATCATGTGGACATGAAGCACCCTCTGTGTCTCTTCCTTTCTAGTGATAAGTCTTTCGGACCTTAGGGGCCACTGCAATTCTTGCATGCATTCTGCAATGTGCAAAGTGAGCCTAAACTAGTCTGTGTATTGTAGTTTGTATTTGGCATCAAGCATCACAAGTAAAAAAAAAACAAAAAAAAATCTTGGTTTAAAATTTCTGGATTGATCTTGCTGGGCGATGATAGCAAAACAGTGAGTTTTTTTGTATCTTCTGTTCTCGTCAATTGTTTACGGCTCCGTCTCCACTGACAGTCCGTTGTTTGTGGAAAGTCATCTGTGTGACAAAGCCTCAATGCCCTGCTGTCTCTGTAGAACTGACATGACAGCGGAGGTGAGCTGGGGGCACAACCTGTCAATCACTATTGTCAAAAAGATCTTCCTTCCTTCTTTTGTGCAAATCACGAAAAAAAAAAATCTCAACTTCTTTGCAATGACACTTCAGAAATGATGCGAGCTAGCCTGAACATTAAGTACAGTTGAGCAATATACTAAGATCCAATAATGTGCAATAAGAAATAATAAATTAAAGAGAAAGTCAACCCAAACATTGTTTTCCCAAGAATATGTTCTATGGCGGCCCACTAGTTGAAACAAGCCATTCTGATTAATATTGCGTTTGTGGAATATGAGTTCAGCAGCAAAAGCCATCCATTTTAGCTATCTCAGGGGCGTCCATTTTGTCACTTCTGTCGACTGAAAATGACATCAGAGTTGCTCAGGGCTCAGGTAACGACCAATCACAGCTCACCTTTTTTTGAAGCTGAGCCATGATTGGTCGGTGATTGGACGCCCACAGTTGAATCTCTGTTTGCCCCGCTATAGCTGGCTCCATGCTGCCTATGCTCTTGTTGATTGCTCCCCGGCTGGCGGGCTGCAGGCGTGGAGCTACTCCTACTCAACTGCATGAGCGGGGCAGGTGTCCAAGACACGTAGCCCCATTTCTGGACAATAAGAAGTCAATTTCATTCTGCTAACCTCATCCGTTTAGCGTCTGAAAGCTAATTCTGCCAAGACAGCTGCAGTGGTACATGTTATGGGAGCTAGCAAGAGCGAACAGTGATGGGCGCCTGCCAGTGTGTCTGTGGCGATACAACAAAACTTGAGCGTCGCGAAATGTCCGAAAACTATGACCAAGCGCCGATTGGCGATTAATCACCGTTTCAGACACTAGGTGACAACAGAATGTGGAAAAAAAACACGCCAGGAAACAACACATTATAATGAATGTGGTTGCCTCTATTTACAGCCCCATTGGTCTGCAAATCATACCAAGAAAATGCAGACTTGTGTAATATCCAGAACCAAACACCGGTGCCCGCCTTCCCTCTTGTTTGTCATTCCTTACCATTATAACAATTTGTCCCCCTCCTGCAACATCAATTATGACATCCATGTCCCCATCGGCCTGGCCTCCGCTGCCTTTGGCGGGTTTAGCTCCAAGGTATTCCAGAGCAGGAACCTCACCATCGTCACCAAAGCAGCTGTCGACAAAGCAGTTGGTCTTTCTATGTTCTAGTATGGTTCGGAAACCTGGATTTATACCAGAGGCGCATACGAACCCTGGAGGACAACCACACCTGATGTCTAAAAAGGATCGCGGGTGTTTCCTGGGAAGACAAGGTGCCCTATATTGAGATCTTTGACCAGACGCGCAAACCCATCACCGCCGTGATGGGTGGCACAGAAACATCTGTGCTGTGTTGGGCATGTGATCTGCATGCCTGTCCTCCGCCTCTCGGAGAAAATCCTCTATGAGCAGATTTTGAATGGCCAGAGATCAGCTGGGAGTCAGAGAACGTGCGACAAGGATCACTTCAAGACCTTCCTGAAGCTGTGCAATATGGCTTGTATAGCACTTGAATCCCTAACTGCTGATTGTCAACAGGAAACTATTCACTTTAAGTGGAAGAACTTTCAGGATGGCTCAGGAACACTTTCTTTCGGGTGAAGTCTGCAACCCTGAACAACATTTTTGATTGCAGGACAACTTCTTTTAAGCCACCATGTTGGAAATAGGCTCTTGTATCCTGTATCAAGGCCGGGTCTAGACATGCATGTATGAGGGCGCAACCACAAATCTTGAGGGGGCATTGTGCTCCAGCACTATTACCATGTCTAATTGACAACACTGGCTCATTTGCATGCTGAAGGCTGATTGGATGTTGGGTTTCAGCTCGCTGCAGACAGCTATAACTCACAGCGAGCCGGCAGCAGGCCAATAATCTAAGCAGAGTGAATAGGGGAGATTGAACAGAAAACGAGAAACATGACACGAGGAACAACTTGATTTATTCTATATTTGAGGGGGCAAGCAACACATTAAAGGGGGAAGTCAACGCAAACATATTTTTTTCAAGAATATGTTCTATGGTAGCCCACTAGTTGGAACAGGGCATTCTGTTAAATATTGCGTTTGTGGAATAAGTGTTAATCCACTCGTTTTTAGCCATCTCTGGGGCGGCCATTTTGTCTTCTGTTGACTGAAAATGACATCACAACTGCTCACAATTACCAATCACGGCTCAGATTCAGAAAACAGGTCAGCTGTGATTGGTAGTTGTGAGCAGTTGTGATGTCATTTTCAGTCAACAGAAGACAAAATGGCCGCCCCCAGAGAGGGCTAAAGACGAGTGCATTTTGCTGCTTCATTTATAGTCCACAAACGCAAACTTAATCAGAATGCCGTGTTTCAACTAGTGGGCCTGCTGGGAACTTATTCTTGAAAAAAATTGTTTGGGTTGACTTCTACTTTAAGACAGTAAGAAGTGCAGCGGAGGAGAGAGGCATGAGATAATAAAAATATGTGAAATATATTTTGGGGGATTTAGATTTGAGGGGGACACAACATTTATTTGAGGGGCCAGGCCCGCTCTTGTCCCTGCCTAGAAATGGACCTGTCCTGTATTGATCTGACATTTTTTTGCTTGTGATATTTATTTGGATTTTATTTTTTTATTTCAATTTATTTTAAATATATAGATTCTAGTGTATTTGAAGTGAGCACGTTCTGAAATGAGGCGGTGGCTTGATCTTATCCTTTTTAGTGTAATTACAAAGTAAGTATCAGGTGTGCTTGCTGGTACTTGCCATATTATAGCGTAAATATACCTGGCAATTGTGAAGAATCTTAAAGCTGCTAGGACTTTGTCTCATAGCCAAACAAATCTGGTGTTGTTTTAAAAAATATACATTTATTGTGTTTGGTGACACAGGTGTGGTCAGTTAAAATGAGATGGCTTTATTTCTTTGTCGGTGAAAAAAGGGTTAGTCAGTGGGAGTGCATTCTCCCATTGCAAGGTGTGTGTTGACATCCTTTCCAAAAAAAAAAAAAAAAAACCTATGCCTCCAGGTATGGCTCCGCCTCTTTCTCACTAGATCGACTTTCTTCAGCACAAGCCTAGGACATAGACACCTCCTCCAGGCTCCGACATATAATCTGGGCCTGTCGGGGCAAACAGGATCAATAGGTGTGGTGGGCCCTTCTCCACAGGCAGCAGGATACCTGCACACACTTTCCTCCGACACATCCCTGTGCGGGAGCCATATCACCTGTCTTTTATGACTGCTTTGCTTGAGGGTGGAGACGAGGGAGGGGTGGCATACAGTTACTCCTTTACATCTCCACAGTTAAAAGAAACATGCCCTTTCATTTAGGGAAGTTGTGGTTTAATACATTTCATCTGCAGAGTTGATGGGAATTAGTCAGTGGAACAGCTGAATGCAGACTGATTATAAAGTCACCAATAGTGCCATTCACCTTGGGCGTTCTTGCTTGGCACATTCATGTTAGCTCTTTCTAACCTTGAAGGCCTTAAGTGGCTGATGAACTGATGAGAGGGAATGAATCAAAGTGGATGTGTCACTGTGCACAGGACTCTAATCGCATCACTTGTCTTATAAAGCAATGTGTCTTTGTACTCTCATTCATTAAACTGAGCCTGAGATCAGTTTGGCGGCCATACCATCCAGTGCTTGAGCTACCGTGAACTAGCAAGAGGAGGCCAGGAAGAAAAGCCATTTGAGAGTCACTTTCCAAAAAAGGCCTACAGCTAAATGTTGTCCACCACCTGGTTGCCCTCAACAGGTTGACCAAGGCTTAAACCAGGGGCGGAGTCATGGATGGTCCCGGGTGTGCACAGGCCCACCAAGATTGACAGACTGCCCACTCAGTGAGGTTTAATGAAAAAAACATATACTGTTACATTTATAGTCAATTATTATTAAATTGCTTTTTAAATTGCGTTTTGTTGTGTTTTTTCTTTTATTGAATATTAAGAATGGCATACTTGCGGTGGTCTAAGGAAGCTCTGAACTTCATATTATTCAGTTTGTCAATTTGTTTGAATATACGATGTGTCGGGACAGGAGGATTGTGCTCAGTGAGAGAAATATTCAGGCCCACCCTGATTTTTCCAGGCCCACCCATTAGCCACGTTCGGGCTCAGTCACTGGCTTAAACCTTCCATGATGAATTTTATTTGCATACTTGCAATGCTCTTATGGGCCATTAGATGAAGTTGAATGAAACATGGACGTTTTTTGCTAAGCTATGCTTTCAAGACAAACATTCAACTAGTTGAATTTCATGGGCATATGTGAATGCATCATCAGCGCTTAAAAGGATGTTTGCTATGGGCTCGGCCAACTGCATTCCGATCATCTATCAGTTGGTGGCCTCATGAAGTTAAACATTTAATGCTTCTGATTCACCCATTTATTTGGGCCCCAGTGCATGTCTGTTCATCACTATTCATCACACTCTTATTGTTGACACACATGCTGCACTCAAGTCTCCAAAACAATATACACTCAAAAAGTGTGTGTGTATGTCTGTGTGTGTGTGTGTGTGTGGGGGGGGGGGGGGGGGGGGCGGGCGTGGGTGTGTGGGTGTGGGTGTGTGTGTTCATACGGGTACGTACATGTCTGAGGCCTGAACACCTTTCTGGCTCCTGTCTGAAAAGTATTGCCTGGAGCAGCAGGGATTTTCCCTGGAAAAGAACTTTGGTGAATCAAATTTAGTCTTTCTTCTTGTTTTCTTTTTCCTGTATCCTGTATGGTCGGGAGGCCAAACCATGATTGAAACAGGCAGACAGAGAGTCCTTTTCAGGCTCCTTGGCCCATAGTCAGAATGGGATGTGGGTTTAAACCTCAGGGCCACACAACCAGCATTAAATTGGAGAATTCCATTTCACAGATGGGCACTTGACCCTATTTTAGCACTTGATCCGTCCTCTGTCCGTGACTTTGGTGCCCTTCCATCATCATCCCTCCATCCTTACTCTAAAAAATAATCATCCTCCAAAACTGTCCGTCCTCGTCCCTTTAAAGCGCTTCCGTCCTTACATTCTGTCTTTGCTTAGTCCGTCTTTTTAAAAAATCCTCTTGTCCTCCGTTCCTGGGACGGAATGCCCATCTCTGGTGATAACTATATTGACTGATGATTAGGGGTGGATATTTTGCAACCCTTTTGATTGTCCTCTCACAGACGTCATTTTGGGCCTGCCAGCTGCTCATTCAAGAGCCGTTTTCTCTGCCATGCATGTTTGCTAGCTCCAAGCAGAGGTGGGATTTGGTTGAGCTCGGCAAAGAGTAAATTCAGGCATGAATATTCCTCACTGCACGCAACTTACACCTACTTAAACGATAGTTGTTAAACACAAGACAAAATCAAGGGCTTTGAACTAACTCTCAAAGGGAAATAAACCATAGCAATAGCTGCTTTCCAGGAAATAGTTTTCCCTAACTGCATAAGGCACCACCCATAACTTTGTAACCAACTGATCTTGGAATTCCTCCTCAGCGTAAATGAACTGTACATTACTGAGCAGTATAATATCAGGCTTGAGGAATAAATGCTCAAATACTTTGTCGGAAACCCTCCATAGTATCAAATTACAGCAAAACAAAACAAACCTTAAACAGTTTACCAATTAAACCAGTGAAGACTTTCTGTACACAACTTTCTGCATCTTGAAAAATTATATTATGATCCTCCAAAAGAAGTGCTGCATCTTGCAGACATGAAAGCACGACGCTGTGGCTAATTAAAAAAAATATATTAAAAAAAGAAAATCAAATTTGCTTAACAAACTATCATGTTCTTTGTACTTGTGCTTGAGAGACAGAGGGCAGTGTGTTTAGTTTTTAGCTGTTGACTCCCAGACTGAACTTGTGAGGACTCCTTGCGTGTGCTTGTGACAAGAGAGTCCTTGTAAGGGGAGGTTGGTAATGCCTGGCACCAGCCATTAGCCTCTGTACAAGTCTGCTGCTGCTTAAATTGATTATTTTAGGGCCATCAGCGCCCCCTTGTGTTTTTTTCTTTTTCTTCAAGAGCGCAGTCCAATAACTTTATGTAGTACTGCTTATGTTCTTGAGCATCACTTGAAGATGGAATCTTGACTTGGTGAGAGGCAGTGCACCTACATTTGACAGTGACTGACTGAGATTCATCCATCCATGTTTTACAGCTTATCCGGGGTCGGGGCGTGTGGGCAGCAGCTTTAGCAGGGAATCCCAGTCCCACAGCTCGTGACCATAGGTGAGGATCAGAACGTAGATCAACCGATAAATCCAGGGCTTCACTTATCCGCTCAGCTCCTTCTTCACCACAAGACTGATACAGAGTCCGCATCACTGCGGACGCTGCACAGATCCGCCTGTCAATCTCTCACTCCATCCTTCCCTCACTCATGAACAAGACCCCAAGATACTCCACTTGGGGCAGGATCTCATCCTGACACTGCTCGTACAGGGGCTGAGTACCCCGTACTCTTGAAGCACAACCCACGGGACTCCCTAAAGGACACGGTTGAACGCCTTCTCCAGGTCCACAAATCACATTTAGACTGGTTGGGCGAACCCCCGTGCGCCCTCGAGCACCCTACCGAGGATGTAGAGTTGGTCCATTGTGCTACGGCCAGGACAAAAACCACGCTGCTCCTCCTGAATCGGAGATTCAACTTCTCGATGGACCTTTCTCTACAGCACCCCTGAATAGACCTTACAAGTGTGGTTGAGGAGTGTGACGCCCCCTGTAATTGGAACATACCCTCCTTTTTGATAAGAGGCCCACCACCCCGTCTGCCAGTCCAGAGACACTGTCCCCGATTTATATTTTTTCTTCGTTTGGTGTGTCTGCTCGTGCGCTGCCTGTGTGTGATGTGAGGATTACGTTGTCAACACCGATTGGCTGTCGCCGACGACGGATGGACCAGGACCACGTGGGTCGATTAAATATGCAGGTGGCGGTTAGGCGATTCCCACTTGCACAGCCCCCGACGGGGAAGCTGCTGCACGCTCGCTCACGGCCTCCCTGGCGCTGGAGTGGATCAGTGAGATCATATCTTTCACCGTCATTTAATAGTAAATAACCATACAATCATCAATCACGCATTCAGTGTTTGAGTCACTTGTTTTGAAGCGATCGCTACACAGACCGCCACTATGAGAAGGATCCCACTTCCTTTCCATATTGTTCCTGGCTCTTTTTTTATCTGTTATCCATTGGCTACACCTTGATTCCTCTTTTGGTAGCCTGTAGAATGCTCGTCCCTTTTTTTCTCACCTTACTGTGGCACCCTGGAGCTCAACCGCTGTCTACCATTGTCAAGTGTGGCGTTTGCGTTTACTCAAAGTAGCGACACATTTTCTATACCGCTAAAGCGATGTTGTTCACGTTTGGTGCAATGCACTGTGAGCTCTATAGATCACAAAAACCTGACATTTGAGCAGGGGTGTGTAGATTTTGTATATCCAGTGTATCTAGACATATCCCATGATAACACTTAGTTTGTGCAGTCTTAAAATAACACATTCCGAAGTAATTAGGTTGAACCAGGTCGCACGTAGGCAGACCACCAGAGATGGGAAATCCAGGTCTAGAAAGTAAAAAGCCTGCCACAGTTTGACTTTAGCCACAGGTGCTTCTACTCAACCGGCAGGTAAACGAGCTCAGTTGATAAGAAGCACCTGTGGCTCGAGCCAAACTGTGGCAGGGCTTTTACTTTCTGAACCTGAATTTCCCACCTCTGCACAGCGTCTCACAGTTCAGAGGTTGTGAGTTCAAATCTGGAATCCGGCCTTGCTATGAGGAGTTTCTATGTGCTCCCTGTGTTTGGTTGGGTTATCTCCGGGTACTCTGGTTTCCTCCCACATTTAAAAATTCTTTCACTTAATTGAAGACTATAAATCTAGTGTCCTGAGTATGAATGCTTGTTTGTCTTTTTGTCTATATGTACAGTATGTGCCCTGGGATTGGCTGGTCACTAGTCCAGGGCATATGCTGCCTATTATGAAACATGAAAGAAAAACTGAATTTATACCCTCAGCCCTTTTGTGTACCGGTACTCTTTGAGTGATAGTAAATAATTCACCGGTGCTTCCTTCCAGTGCAAGAAAGCATCATTTCTCATCATTCTTGCTTCACAGTTTCTCTCACATGCAGTTTCGCACCCAGGAGACACCGGAACCCCCCCTCGGTCTCCCCTCCATAACCAATCCCCTCTCTCGCTCAACTCGCCACTCGGCATTAGTGCTGGGCTGTTAGGCAGTGCGCTCGTTCTCTCCCAACACGGCACCTGCTCTCTGCTCGCACAGCTTCACCTTCTCCTACTGCTCAAGTATGATGGAGCTTGGACCAAGATGCCTCAGTGTGATCTACTTGCTGGTTCTGTGTCTGTCTCTCTGCCCGCCAGGAGACACGAACACAAGAAAGGCCATCAGGATACCCCGCTGTCCTGCGACCTGTTCGTGCACCAAAGATAGTGCCTTTTGCGCGGATACAAAGGCAATACCAAAGAGCTTCCCACCTGGGATCATTTCTCTGTGAGTTGAAAGTATTGCCTTACTGCACTTGTATGAAGTCATAGCTGTATACAACAGAACGTCAATGATGTCAGCCTGCTTCATGTACTGTGGAGTAAAATGCATGCTCTGTGTTTTGATCAGCTGAGAAAACAGAAAGCATGCCATTTCATTATGCAGTGATTTTTTTTTTTTTTGTGCGTATGTAACATTTCTAACATTCCTGCCATATGCTAAACATGGAACTCAGCAATAACATCTTGTTGCTCTTCGCAATAGATGACCTGGATCTGCCTGTCCTCTAACCATCACTTAATATAATGAAATGAAATTTAAGGGGGCGGGGGTTCTTGAAAGTGTTCCGTTCACGTGACGTCGACCCCAGCGGTGCACAAGGATTTCAAGAGAGGCGGGCAAGGTGACCTCATTTTGCAATACAGAAGTAAGAAATGAAGTTGTGTGTCCCAGTTTAGAAAAGATCTAACCCTCATTGACCTTCAAACTACAAGGACAGATGTGTCTTGAGAAAAGAAGGATCAATAGTTGGGAACGAAACCTCATTAAACCGCATGACATCACACTTATGAATTCTGGCCCTGCCGGTGAAGTCTGCATAGTCGTTAATGGATGTGCTTGCTCGTCTGCACAGGACGATGGTCAACGCAGCATTTACGACGATCCCAGAGGGAGCTTTCTCGCACCTTCACCTACTCCAGTTCCTGTAAGTGTATGACAACAACAAATGTGTCCTTTGTTTATTTGTTACATGTATAACAGTCACTTTCTCTCTTTATGGGAGCCCCCCCCCAAACAATAATGTCAGGTTTGCACACATTTGATGTTATTGTGATACGTACATAAGAACATACATCTCCTGTATCTTCTAACATGCGTTGACAATGAAACAACTCCAGCCACTTGAAATGAATTGCATTTGAAAACAGTAGTGACATTAGCAGGAATACGAATAGTCCTTCTGTATCAGTCATCCCAGATGACTGAGTGCCTCAGTTGTGTCCTGACAAAGGCCTATTTGTCCGTCACATGCAATCATGAATGCCTTATTTTTGTGCGCAAGTTTGCATTTGTTTGCTGCGACCTCTCATTTTTTATATTGACTGATGACATGAAATGTATTGGAAACAGTACTACACTTTATTATACCGTGTAACACTCCATATTCGTAGACGGGCGCACGTGCGCTCGATGTAAGAATGGGTGCATCTTCATTTTTGTGCTGAGGCAAGTCGAGTTTACCGTGTTTGGGAATTCGGCAGACCACGCTGCGGCTTTCTGGGCGTTCCGGCAGATTGAGGGAGTTTTCTACTACGCAGAATTTAGACCAGGTAAAAACAGGTCTAACTTGTGGCGCAGGTGGTGTAATGTGATTTTGGTCAATTTGATAAAGTCGCAGGCAGACAGATTCTGCTCTCCATTGATACGTGTGGAGGATGTCATACTCCAGCAGGTCTATTACTTCTTCCACAAAGTCAAAGACTGTGTGCGTGCCTCTTCTTCACTGAATTTAAAGTGATAAGTGGATCTGCTTTCATTGGCCATGAAGTAAGCCGGCTGTGTTCACTCTCACAATGGCGCAAATGCCAATTCTTAACGGCGGCCATCTACAAACATATCAAAAGCAGGGCTGTCCGTCTCTCCGCCTATGACGGACGTCAATATCAAACTTTGTACTGTTGTTATTTATTATTTTACTACAGTATCTCCTTCACAACTTTCATTGTTCCTGCAGACTCTTGAATTCCAACACATTCTCCACCATTTCGGATGATGCTTTCGCTGGCCTAGCTCACCTGCATTACCTGTAAGTAAAATGACAATTTCTTGAAAACAGCTGCTGTGTTTTAACAATGTAATGGGTTTTGGTAAATGTATGTACATAACATCAGGTCACATTTTGTCAGAGACTGACTATTCATGATTACTGGATTACTGGTGCATTACATCATAGTAACTATACCATATAGTGATTTTAACTTGCTTTATCAATAAAAAAACACATAATCCTACTTTGATTTGAGACATGTCCAGCCCTGCACATTTTTTTTATGCTTGTCGTGTTTGGTTTATTTAAAAGCTCGTGATGTAATGATCACAGCAGTATCGTGATATTGTCTAGTGTGCCAAACATGTAACTTGTTTTTCCATCCCAGGTTCATCGAGAATAATGACGTCCAAACTCTCTCAAGATATACCTTTCGAGGACTAAAATCTCTGACTCATTTGTGAGTATGTCATCACTCCTGGCAAGCCATTTTGCAATATAAACCCGCTCTTTTTCTAGTACAGGAGGTCCTCGGTCCTGTCCTAGCTTTTTTGAATGGAGGCATGATGTAAGAATATGTTGACGATATGGTGCATAGTTCCATAGTTTTGGGTCACATCTCATGAACGCAACTTAGTCGTATACCGGGGACGACCTGTAAATGTAACAACATATCCTAGGTCTGATATTTGTAGTCTCGATTTGAAGTGAGCTGTGAATATAAGCATACTTTATAATTAAATCATCAACGGAACTTTTTCAGATCCCTGTCAAACAACAAGCTGCAACAGCTGCCCAGAGATCTATTTAACCAACTGGACATCCTCACAGATTTGTAAGTGTCGATTTGTAAGCGTGTTGGAGCTGACAATGACCCTGCCATGTTGCTCACTGTGTGGGGTTTAATGCACTACCTACTGCATTCAGCTATTCAAGTGACTCAGTAAATCGTTGAGACAAACGTTGATTTCAAGTTGCATCACTGGTTTCAGGGACCTGCGAGGAAACTCCTTCCGCTGTGACTGTAAGATCAAGTGGCTGGTTGACTGGATAGAAAAGACCAATACTTCTGTTCCTGCCATATACTGTGCAAGCCCCTTTGAATTCCAGGGGCGCAGAATCCATGACCTTGCCCAGAGGGACTTCAACTGCATCAGTGCAGGTTTTTCAACTTCTTCATAGTTGAACAGCAACGGCATGACAAGTTAATCGTTTGTGATTTGCTATCCTTCTCTGTATTTTCTTTTTTAGATTTTGCCATTTACGAAACGTTTCCTTTCCACTCCGTGTCTGTGGAGTCTTATGAGTTCAGCGGAGATCAGTTTGTTGCCTTTTCTCAACCTGAATCCGGTTTCTGTACTCTTTATGTGTGGGATCATGTAGAAATGACATTTAGGACATTTCATAACATCACCTGTAAGTAATGGCGACAAGATGCGACCAAATTGCGTCCTTCTACGTTGCTGTCTTTGACCTGTTCTGCCTTCATTCTGTATGTCTTGGCAGCTCGTTCAGCGCTGTACTGCAAACCAGTGGTGATAAACAACACACTTTACATGGTTGTGGCTCAACTTTTTGGTGGATCGCACATCTACAAGTAAGATTTTCACACTGCTGTTGCCATGTGGAAACTTTGTATCGGTTTTATGATCTCAGCCTTCAAATTATTTATTTGGCATTTGGGGGGGCATTAAGAGTCTCTCAACAGGTATACAATTTGTTACATTGAAATGATATCGGTTCGGCTAGCAGGCGATGAGTTCATCAGACAGCCTGTAAGCAGTTCATTGCAAAGAGAGAAAAACCCGTGACATCATGTGTATACACTCGCCTCCAAAGGTTTTGGATCTGTGAGGCCATCTTCTTTAATTTTGGGGTTGACATCAGAATATGATTATCTTTTTCGTATTTACATGGATGGACCTGTACAGAATACACCAATTAGAAGCTTGAACCTTATGTTATCTAGTATTGAAAAATGGGAGTGACTGGTGTATTTTTCTTTGATCCAAGTGCGTTCTTTTACAGATCACCCAAACAATCAGAGCTTGGAATTTCTATGCTCAGTTTCGGATTTAAATGTTGATAAGAGTTGTAACCAACATGAAAACCAGAGAACTTTCTATAGGTGAAAAACATGTATTTGTGAAACTAAAGCCAGGTTTACATGGAGATTTTTTTGTCATTCGGAATGAAATCATTCCAAATGGAGCTCTCTGGCCACCTGTTTGCATGTGACGTGATCTATTCCAATTGTCCGTTTACTTGCTCCATCCCGTCAATCAGATCAGCCGTGTTACAGCCGTGTGACACGCGGAGATCGATGTTAACATCACGTGATCTATCAAGATGGAGTTCATTCATCTATTTAGTACAGTATTCACGATTGTTTTAACGCTTTGAACAAAGCAGTATCTTGATCAAAAGAAGTTACCAGTACTTTAAAACAATTTCTCACATCGCAGAGAAGAGCTCAGGTAAGTCCGATTGAACTGTTTACATGACGCTCATGCGGGTTGACAAAAGGAATATACCACCCCTGTGAAATCGGCCTTTTTATTCCGATTGGGGTGTTTATATGGAGCATTTTCATTCCGATTGGTCATTCGGATCCTTTCTAATTGGAATACGTGGCTCCATGTAAACCCGTCTTAAGAGAAGACGGAAAATTAATCAAAGCCATTGCAGAACCATTGGTCATGCAACCATTTGAAATGTCTGCAAGAAGAAACCACTGGTGTACCAAGTAGCCGGTCTAAAACAGCTAGCTCAAGGAAAACAGTAGCAGCTGATGGCAGAAACTTTGTAAGAACTGTAATGGAATACCTTGAAACAACTACTGTATATGTGACATCAAGCTCAATATAATACAGAAGGATTGCAGGAAAATGTGGTCAAAAAAGAGGCAAAAGCTTCTGGAAAGAAAGGAACCCAAAACATATAGTGTAAGCTCTTCGGTGGAGCGAGCCGGAGGTAATGTCTTGGCTTAGATTTAAATTGAAATTTGCTGACATTAGACAATGCAGTGTTATTTGCTCTGTTAAGACAAAGTGCTCCGAAAGGTTTTAGTCCTCCTCATCTAATTAACCCTTTTGGCAGCTATATGGACATGAAAATACTAGAGATATTGTAGCCTTGTACAGATGTGTTTCCATCACAATGTAACAACTGTGATACCAAAGCAGGATTTTCTTAAAATTGCAGGTGGGAAGAGGACCCTCTTCGCTTTGTGAAAATACAAGACATTGACACAACTCGAGTGAGGAAGCCCAACTTTGTGGAGACGTTCCAGCTGGATGGCGAATGCTATTTCGTAGTCGCGGACAGTTCCAAGGCTGGTTCAACCAGCATTTATCGATGGAACAGCAATGGCTTTTACTCCCACCAGTCCCTCCATGCTTGGCACCGCGACACCCACGTAGAGTTCGTCGACGTTGGAGGAAAGCCTCACCTCATCCTCTCCAGCTCCACTCAAGCACCGGTGGTCTACCAATGGAACCGAGGCCAGAAGCAGTTTGATTTCGTCTCTCAAATCACAGAGCTGGCCGACGTGCAGATGGTCAAACACTTCTGGGTTCGGAAGGCGCTTTACCTTTGCCTCACACGCTTCATTGGTGACTCAAAGATTCTCCGCTGGGAAGGTCAGCGTTTCATCGAGATCCAGACTCTTCCCTCTCGCGGCTCCATGGTAGTGTATCCCTTCACGGTGGGCCTTCGGCAGTATCTTATCCTTGGGAGTGATTTCTCCTTTTCCAGGGTGTACTTGTGGGATGATCTCACTCAGCGCTTTCAGCCATTCCAAGAACTCAATATGAGAGCCCCAAGGGCCTTCAGCCTGGTGTCGGTCGACAACAAGGACATTATGCTGGCTGCCAGCTTCAAGGGCAACTCCCTGGCCTACCAGCACCTGCTGGTCGATCTCAGTGCAAAGTAGAAATGTGAGAAGCAATATGACGTGACATAAATTAGTTGTGGTAAATTGTGGAAATTTATTTCAATAACTCACTTAAAAAAAAAAATCATGTATTACAGTATGTAGATCCACTATAGACACAAATATTAAAGTTCTTAATTGGTATAATTTTGATGATTATAGCTTACAGCTAATGGAAACCTAGAAATTAGGTAGATATCATGAATGTTGGTGAGTTTCACTTTTTGATTTGTAACTACTGAACTCAATGAACATTTCTACAATTATAATTGAGTGAGATGCACTGGTATGGGAGTTTTGTTATTCCACACAATGTTTTAAATGACTAACTTTAAAAAGATGCATTATCTTGGGAAATCTTAAATTAAAGCTAAAATACAGCCTCGGCTCACTGAAATTTCAAGTCAATGTTTCTGTATGTACTTTTATTGTTGAATTGTATGTTCATTGATAGTTTCATTCATTCATAGTTTCTGGTGTTTTTTTAATTTGATACCTGGTAAAAAGGATATACTGATTATTATGTGTGTAAAATTTTAAAAAGCATTTTTGTATTTAAAGTGTTTTTGAAGCATATTTAAACCAAAATCACTTTTTTTGCACAAGCTATTTGTTTGGAAAATTATTATAAAATAATTCATAAAACATAGTAATAAGCGTTTTCATTAGACCCGACCATCTGAAGGTCCCTGGTTCAATCCCGGGTTTCGGCATTCGCACATCTAACTTGTCCTTTCCCTTTGTGGCTGACTTGGAACTTTTCGAGCGTCTGCGGCAATTCATCAGTCAGTTGATAATGAAAAATATTGTGGATTTTTTTTTTTTTTTGCACAAGCTATTTGTTTGTAAAATTTATATAAAATAATTAATAAAATGCAGTATTAGTCACTTTTCTCTGTGCTGGTTTTGTTACCCTTGGTGATTTTGTACTGCGAAGTGCAGCACTGAAATAGCTCAAGTGGGAGAGTGTTAGACTGAAGATGTGAAGGCCCCTGCTTCAGTCCTGGGTTTCAGCATTTGCACGGTGAACTAGTCCTTTCCCTTAATCGTTTACTTCAAGCTTCACCATAGTTTGAGGAAATTCATTAGTCAGTGAACCATGTCATTTAATTTTTTGCACAAGCTATTTGTTTGTAAAATTAATATAAAATAATTAATAAAACATAGCAGTAATCATTTTTCCCTGTGCCAGTTTAGTTATCCTTGTTGATTTTGCACAGCAAGGAGTAATGCTGAAATAGCTCAGATGGGAGAGTATTGGACCAAATATCTCAAGGTTTCTGGTTCAATCCCGGGTATTGGCAATTGCATGGTTAGCTAGTCCTTTCCCTTAATGGCTTACTTCAAACTTCACCAGTGTTTCCAGCAATTCATTAGTCAGTTCATAATGAAAAATGTAATTTCAATGGATTCACAATCTATTTGTTTCCAAAATTAATATACAAAAAATTAGTTTTTCCCTCTGCCCATTTTTTTTTATCCTTGTTGATTTTGCACAGCAAAGGGCTGTCCCCAAATACCTCAGATGGGAGCGCATTAGGCTGAAGATCTGAAGGTCCCTTGTTCAATCCCAGATTCAGGTATTTGTACACTTAACTAGTCCTTTCCCTTCATCACTTACTTTTCGAGCATTTGCGGCAATTCATCATTCAGTTGACGAATCTCATAAGTTGCACCCGCTATATGTTTGTAAAATTTATATAAAATAATGAAAAATAATATATAGTACTGGTTTTCCCTTTGCCAGTTTTGTTACCCTTGTTGACTTTGTACAGAAAAGAGCAATGCCGAAATAGCTCAGATGGTAGAGCGTTAGACTGAAGATCTGAAGGCCCCGGGTTTCGGCATTCACACAGTTAACTTGTCCTTTGCCCTAGCGGTTTACTTCAAACTTCACCAGTGTTTGTGGCAGATCAATGACAGCAGAGAATATTAGGATTACTTTTTATTGACATAATATTCAATTTAACAGATTTCAGGACAACAGTTATATGATGGGCGGCACGGTGGTCGACTGGTTAGCACGTCCGCCTCACAGTTCAGAGGTCGTGGGTTCGATCCTGGCTCCGGCCTTCCTGTGTGGAGTTTGCATGTTCTCCCTGTGCCTGCGTGAGTTTTCTCCGGGTACTCCGGTTTCCTCCCGCATTCCAAAAACATAGTAAATTGGTTGGACACTCTAAATTGCCCCTAGATGCGAATGTTTGTCTCTGTGTGCCCTGCGATTGGCTGGCAACCAATTCAGGCTACTACTTGAAGACAGCTGGGATAGGCTCCAGCACGCCCGTGACCCTTGTGAGGATAAGCGGTATAGATAATGGATGGATGGATGGGTTTTGTGACGCGCTTCAATGGTGTGACGTTTTTTGTAGTTGCCGTCTCCATGAAATGACGTAGATTGGTCCCTCTCGCGCTTCTGTTGTTCCCGTTGTCTCCTCGATTGGGTTTCTGGTGGAAATCACTCAGACGTAACAGTTAAAGGAACGAAGAGGTTTCGAATAAATAAATACAATTTGCAGCTACGACGTCCACTTCCGGAATCTCCTGCTTTAACCGGAAGTGCTGCGTCAAACTACCGCTGTCATAAAATGCGCTAGCACTTAGTACCTGAACATTTTGGGCATCAAACATGTCAAGCGCCGTCGAAACGACACTACCTTCCGAATGGGACGACGACGGACGGATGAATTTTCTATTCTCCGACTTCAAGGAGAACCGCGACGTAAACACGATGGACTGGGACAGTAAAATGGACTTCTGGACGGCTCTGGTCGTCCAAAGCTGCAAGGATCGCCGTTCTGTGTCTGTCAATTTGCAGGACCTCAACAAAACCTTCAGGAGGAAAGAAAAATCACCTCTGGGCTTGTCGACTGTTATCCAGTCCATGTCTAGGTAAATAGTGTACTGTACGTTCCAGTTTATGAAATTTGAGGGGAGGTGGGGGTCAATATTTGTAAATATTTGCACGTTCGCTATGCTAATATGGGTAATCTCTGCATACTCCGGTTCCCTCTCACCAAATAAACATGCTTGTTGGATTAATTAAAGAACGTAAATTGACCCTAGATGGCTGTTTGGCTATATGTGCCTTGTGCCTCTTGCCCAAAGTCAGCTGGGACAGGCTACAATCGATTCTAATCTAATGCACCTTTATCCAGAACCTTTTTTTTTGGCCTGTGTGCCAGTCTGCTAGAGTTCAGTGAAGTCAGTATACAGTTGCATACAGTACTAGTCTAAACAGTGCATCTCCAAAGTATTCACAGTGCGTCACTTTTTCCACAGTTTGTTATATTAGTGTCCCAAGAAAGTAATAACGAATAAAAAGAAAATCCTGAAAATTATACACACAACAGAGTTGTGGGCGGAAATTATTGCTAATTTGTTTCAAAATAAACACAACTATGAAATAATATGTGGAAGTAATTTCCTCCGTTTTGGAATAAAGCGTTTTTTGTTACATAACAAAACGTGGAAAAAGTGAATCCTTCGGGACAATATACAGTACTGTAAATACTCTAGGTAGGTCATTTTAGGTGTGCCTGTGCCACTTTCTTTGTCAGTTTGACATGTGGACAGTTTCAATTTCAATTTAATGGACTAATAAGAGGGAGTGGTCGTCCGGTAGTGTTTTTACGATTCGATGCCATAATAAGGACTTGACAAAAAAAACAACTAGCAAAAATAGCTTGTTCGAGAGACGTGTACATATATCACAAGATGAGAGCTCATTCCAGTAAACAACAACCAGAGGTATGAATAGGTGGACATGACGCTCCTTTGGAGCTGGATTTGCATGCATGCGGCGATGCTTAGTTAATGTACATGCTTTCCATTGCTATTTCTGGGACTGTCACCCCTGCCAACATGGCCGCCATGTATGTCCACTCATTGTCTTTGATGGTAAAATTTCCCCTGCCAACATGGCCACCACGTCGACGCGTCTGTTAGTCTGCTGTAGTCTGCATATCTGTGACAACACCAGCTCAGCCCAGAAATACATGTACCAGTCTCTGTCTGTTTTTTGCACCACAGTGCTGGTAAACAACAGCGGGCAATTCTGAGCTAACAGAGACTTTGACAACTACTGAACAAAGGAGTGTTTTTTTGGGATGTGGGAGTGGACGCGACACTATTTCCTGTCCGTTGGTTCTGTCCGTTAAATTGAGGTTCAACTGTATTTCTCTTTCACCTCGTCCAGATGTGGGAAGCTTCAAAGGGAGTCTGAGTTTGCCGCTCATGTTGATTGCGGCTGGCTGTCGTGGGGTGTTGGCCTCCTGCTGGTGAAGCCTCTCAAATGGACGCTATCCTCTTTGCTGGGAGGAAGCCGAATACCTTTGGAGGAGTCTTTTGTTGTCATCGAACTGGTGAAGGTGTGTTGCTCAGCATCCATTTACGTGCACCTGAATCAGATTGGAAGACCCTGACAATAAACTTATTTATGGAGGAAGCTCCAAAGTTGAATGTCTCAAATGTTGTCTAATTAGGCATTTGAGCCGTCATTTTCAGAACAAAACTTGATAATTCCAACAATGCGCATGTGTGATGTTATTCTATATTTCAGCAAATCTTGCAAGATTTCAGCTCAAGCCAGGTTTACATGGATCCATAACCAAACGGAATGAAAATGCTCTATACAAACACCTCAATTGGCATAAAAAGGCCGAATCCGAATGGAATTTCATTCGGATTCACAGAAGTGGTACATTCTTTTTGCCAATCTGAATGAGTAAACAGTAAACACTTCAATCGGAATAGCCAGGCTGCGGCCTGTCTGCGCATGCTCTTTTTTGACGTAAATGCGTAGGGACATTGTCTTATGCGCACTTTTAAATACTGTACTGGTAACTTGTTTTTATCAAGATGCTGCTGTAAAGTGAGAATGTGTAGAATGTTTTCATTTTTCAAACTTCACTCATTCTGAAAACCCACTATTAAGTTCAGTAATTGCACATTTTTTTTAATATAATCATAGGTGAAGTCATCTGTACTTATATTACGTACGGGCGCGCCTCCTCTACAGAAGGCTGCCATGTCTCACCGCCATCTGTCTGCTACGGGTACCCGAAGGAGACTAACTTAGCGAACATAATTCCTCAACATGATGACGAGAGCATGTGTAACAAATACGATGCATTTACTTCGTCACTTGAAGGAATACTAGAAGTCGTTCGTGATAACATTTTGCCTGTACCTCTGCTGAAGAAATTGGTGGGAGGCTTGCGACGTGTGGTCTCTCTGAGGCACCGTATTGCACGTGCTTAAAAAATGCACGTACTTCAAGCTTAGGTCATTCCATTCTATTAGTTCACCACCAGATGGCCCTAAATTGCACACATTGAACCTTTAATGAAAGTGTTAAAACAATCGTGAATACTGTACTAAATAGATAAATCATGTGATGTTTACATCGATCTCCGCATGTCACATAGCTGTAACACAGCTGATCTGATTAAGAGGGTGGAGCACGTAAACGGCGGATCAGAAAGGATCACGTCACATGTAAACAGGTGACCAGAGAGCTTCATTCGGAATTATTTCAATCAGAATAACAAAAAAGTCCCATGTAAACCCTGCTACCGTGAACATCGAAATGATTAACTCCATTGAGTGTGTTTTGTCATAACTGTGGTAGTTTAATTGTTTTTGCAGAGACACGTCACCCAATTTACATGCTAAACAAATGAATGTGTAGACAAAATGTGAAATATTACATAAAATCCCTTACCACAAAATCAAAATCCTGTTTGTGATTACATAATTTTTAGTAATGGTCATCCAGTGTCTCTGAAACGATTGTGTTCAACTTTGAAAATTATGCTATATTTAGCTGAATAGTAATACACCATTCAAAACATTTCTGTTTAACCGTAGCATAGCTCCTGTACAATTTTGTGTGCCAGTTGATTGACCACAAACAAACAGATGAGGCCGGCATCTTTTTCTCCACTTCTGCTGTTTTGTGGTAACTCCAAGCTTTATTGTTCTTTCCAGGAGAAAGCAGCTGAAGTTCTGAGGATTTACCAAAGCAGTGAATTTGCCAGTCGCTCTGTCATGTCATTTCAAGAGCTGTCGACACTCTCCTCCCGCGTGTGTGCCGATGAAAGTACCCTGTGCATGGCACTTCTGCAGCTGCAGAGGGACAAACAAGTGGCGGTCTCCTTGCATGAGGGGGAAAAGGTAAACTACATACTCCACAAACAACCTCTCATTCTTCCTTACCCCTACCTAATTTTTCTTTTTTTTTTTTTTTTTAACAGATTGTTAAATTTTGCCAGCCTGGGCAGAGTCGCGTCTCCTCTGTCAGTGAAGTTGATATCGGAATCTACCAGCTGCAGTGTAGTGCGAAACTGCTGGAGGAGCGCCTGGAGAAACTAGGCGTGGAGGCTGATAAGTACGTCAACTACTATAATTGCTACAAGGGCTCGAGCATCCCTTATTGTTGTTTCACAATTCAAAACAGATACCTGGTGTTTTAATAAAAGGTCTCTGACATGCTTCCGTCAAAAATACCCAATGTGATGCAGCCCAATCCAAATGAATCGCAGAGCACTTTTAAAACAACACAGTTGACCAATGGGCTGTACACAGCAGTGAGGTTAAAACACAGCAATGACAATTATAAATCAATAATATGGAATCAGAAAAAAAGTACAATAAAAGGCAACGTCTTCGGCTGTGTTAAAAGCCAAAGAGAAAATGTGCATTTTAAGACGGGGACAGGAACTGCACCGGCCTGTCTAATGCTGAGCTCAGACTGCATGACTTTTTTGTCACTCACGACGGACACGCTAGGTTCTGCAGGAACAACAAGCATGACAAGCTGACCTTGGCATAAGGTTCCGAGGCAGCTCACTTCTACACTTTTGGGACAGTAACTGAAAAGCCCGTTTGAGGTTTAAAACGACACATCGTGAAAGCAAGATTGACGATGATATCGATAATGATATATATCGCCCACCTCCTCTGGATAAGCAAAGATGCATCGTTTGCATTATCAGACACGATATGTGAAGTCGTATAATTTCCCTGCTGATTTCTTTCTAGGGATTGCTCAAATGTTCTGTGATGTATTCACCTGTAATCTAGTTCTCATGTCTTTGTTTGACTTGCTGCTTGGTCACAGCCACCCACAGAGCATTCACACACAATTGCTGAGGACAATTATTTTAGAGCTGCTTTATATTACTCGTGATCAGGTGCAGAGAGGAAGCAAGACTTCTACTTCGAGAGGGGAAAAAAACACAGGTGAATGCTTAAGATGCTCCAAAACATGATCCAAGGCAACAACGAACAAACCAAATTCACTACATTCAGTGTTCCTATTTATTGTCTCTTCACCAGGCACTGAGGTGTTTGAGAGGCCGGAAACGGGTGGAAAAGAGAGCAGACAACCTGTTTGGACAGCTCGAGTCCATTCAAAGCATCCTGGATCGCATAGCCCAGTCACAGACTGATAAAATGGTTTGGCTGTTGGAAAATATAAATAGGCTGAAAATCAACGATGAGGTTGCAATGCTGAGTGTGTGTTTCGTCAAGGTTCTACAAGCGTACCAAGCGGGAATGGCCAGCCTCAGACTCTCTCTCAAGGATGTGACGGTGGAAGGTGCTGAAAGCCTTCTTGATCAAATCCAGGAGGCAAGTTCATTTGAAAGCTATTATTGCATGTCTTTGATTCCGTTTGACACTTGGCCTTCTAAACGAAGCTTCTGTCATTGAATCAGTTATGTGACAAACAAGATGAGGTGAACCAAGCCATATCCGGAGCAGTGATCGGTGCAGGTACGTCAAAGTTGTTTTCCTCATAACAAAAACGCGGCTCCTGTACTGTGGTTTCTCAACTCGCGGCCAGGGGTGGTTTTATACTCAACTGCAAAGAGTATTAGAAGAAGGAGCTGTCTTATTTGCGGCTTGTCCCAATGTCCTTAATTCATATTTTTCAAAATGAAGAGCTTAATTATGCTTACAAATGATATGAATGTACTGTTGCTTGCATCCCTCGTAATAACGCTTCTTAGTAACGTGGTTTCAGACTAAAAGACCAACTTGAGATGCTCGTCTAATATTTCACCATAGAAGGCGGGCTCCTCAGTTTATGACCAAGTTCCATTCACGTTGTTTGTGTCAATGCTCAAACACATGGAAAATTAGAGGGAATATTGGGATTATCACAAAACCTCAGGCTTATGCTAGAAAGAAAATAAATGTCAGGAAAAGCCTACTAGAATATCTATTCGGCGTTAATCATTGGCACTTTAAAGGGCAGATGAGTTTGAATATGCTTGGTTAATTTTGAACACAGCCACATCCTCAGTTATAAGAGGGTGTGCACTAGGAATAGACCGATATGCTTTTTTCAGGGCTGATACCGATTATTAGTAGTCAAGGCGTCCGATAACCGATATTTGAAGCCGATATTTATTTGTAGAAAAAAGGGGTAAAATGGTGTCAAATTTATGAAAAATAAAAACCCCAACACTTTGACTTAATTTAAATGCCTTTAAGTCCATGTCTATTAAAAAACTTTAGTGATTTACTAGATGTTAAAGCTTTTCTAGATCTTAAAAAATAGACAACTTTGTTTTAAGTCTCACATAAAAGTGCAGGGAGCTAGCTCCCAGGCTCAGCTGCATGTCTTATAGTTCAATGAAAACAAACATCTCCTTACAATAAATGTTTTTCTAAAAATCCACTATAACTGAAATGTTTATCTTTCACACAGCTCTGTTTTAAAGTTCAAAAACATAAAAGAGAATCCTCAATGCAGCTACTAGCCAGAAAAATAAGCATGTTTCCAATACCGGACTTTCACATGCAGTACTTTGCCGTCAATTTTTGCACCATGTACAGCACTTGGAGCGGTGGTTGTTTTAAAGTGCTCTATAAATAAAGTTGAGTTTAGCTTTTCATGACATGGCTTACACACAGATACGCACACACTGGCACTTACTCACGTCTTACTTTTATCACCATTTCCCGATATTATCACCAGCTTCTCTCAGGAGCCATGTCATTCACAAAGCAAATTTAACTGTTGTGACATTGAGGGAGTGGTTAGCTTGAGCCGCAAGGCAGCTTACTCTGGCGAGCAGAACCGCCCTTGTGTTTATATGACATAGAAGGGCTCATAGTGAGTTATAGAAAACTGACATTTACTAAAATTTCGGTGAAGTCTATTGCATTACCTTGAACTACTAACTCGCCGACTCCCGTCGTGTATGTGCCTGGCTCGTCCAGGAGACACAGAGAGAGAGAGCAGGGAGCACACACGCAGCTTTACGCTGACTGGCTGTTACGCACTGCACAAGGAACCAATCAGAGGGTGCTTTGGGCGGGCCAATCTGCCAATGCAGGCAGGGCCAGTGGTGCAGCAAACAGAGAGAGAGAAGCACACTGCAGCAAGCACGAATAAAGCAGTTTTTAATTTATTGGCCTTAAAATGAAAAAAAAATGCAGATGCCGATAATCGCCAAATATCGGCCCCGATAATCAGCCCGGCCGATAATCTAGTGCGCACACTTACACAACCACACTGTTCTAGGTTATTTCGCAAAAAGATTGTAATTTCTTTCAACATTATCAGTGAAAAAGGTTTTGAAATGATTTATATTGGTCTTAATAAAGCTGAAACTTGGCATCTTGAACAGGGGTGTGTAGACTATAGTTCAGCGTGACTGAAAAAACGTTGTAAAAAATTAAGCAGGCCACTGTTTGAGGATGGATGGTATTTTATTCGTATTTGTTTTTGTAGATGATGATGAGTTGGAAGAAGAACTGAAATCGCTGTTGGATGAGTCCAACACGATTCCCGATGTTCCAAGTGAGCCTCTGCCAAGCATCCCGGGCGATGACCTGCTGGATTTACTGCCCGCCATCCCTCACACGGACCTGAATATTAGCACCAAGCAGCTGGAAGAAGAACTCAAGCAGCTGACTCTCTAAAGTTCCAGGTCGGCTGTCATTTTCCATTATTTTTAATGGAATTATTACCACACATCTAAAAATGATGCAAGGTGTTTTCTTACCCATGCAGGACTGCTGCAGCACAAGAAAAGGAGCTTTTTGCATTGCGAAGGCAAACAACGTGACCTGGAATTCTTACTATGTAAATGTGAGCTGTTGGCTGGAAGCAGAAGAGAAAATCTAAAGTTGTTACAAAGTAAATACAAAAAAAAGTATACGTAAAAAAAAGTATATCGGCACTTTAATTAATTCAGTCCCAATTCTAAATGCCTTTGCTGTGGATGCATGCCAAAGAAGAAAAGAAGAAACATGCTTTTCTCTCATCTGGATGTGAAGCTTGTGTGAAGTCAACATTAGTGTTTCTGAAATACTGCATTGTCTTTGGTATGCCACCACTGGGAATGCTTTTAATTTAGAATGACTTCGACAAAGAAAAACAGTTTGTCCGTGAGTGTATGGTTGTATTAAAATGATGTATTGGTTTTTATGTCTTAATCTTGTTTGCCAAATGTTTCATATCAAACCACACGTCTCACTTGAGTGTACTCATCAAGACCGAGACGTGGGTTTTAGTCAATATTTTTTTGGGCAAATAAAATGTATTTTATTCACACTGCAAATAAAATGTATTTTATTCATATTGGTGTATTTTTGTGAGCTTTATGACAATGTTGTTGAGCGTTGGTGGTGGATGTATAATCTGCACTCATTCTTTGCCCTCTGTACTTATTAATACAGTATTTAGGGTTTACACGTCTTTTCAACTATGACCACCAGGGGTCATTGGTGTGCACTGCACCAAGTTATTTATTTGACTCGACGTTGAACTTCGATCTCCAATGAAAATACACATTTAATGCAACTATAGATTAAAAAGGAGAATGTTTACACTGATTTGCGGTATTAAATACTGTTTTCATTGTTGTCTATTATTTAACTATTGACATTTAGATCATACATGTTCACCAATCCGAACCATTGTAAAGAATTGTTTACAAGTATGCCTCATAGTCGTTCCAATCTAAAATTTAATTCTAAACTCAACTCTGGCCCTTAAGTGAATTTGCGTTTTTCAAGCCATGCGTTCAAGTTTAGTGATTACTCTTACTCGCCTAAAGGTTTAAATGGATGCTTGGTACACATGCCTTGCAATTGTCGAGCTTACTGTCCAAAGTGAAGACTTGACCACTTCGATAAAAAAAAAGTCAGTCCTCACTGTCAAACACGGTGGTAGCAGCGTCGTGGTCTGGGGCTGCTTTTCTTCAGCACGGACAGAGAAGATGGTCAAAACTGATGGGAAGATGAATGGATGAATCCTGATGAAGTCTGCAAAAGATCTGAGACTGGGACCAAGGTTTAGCTTCCAACAAGACAATGATCCTAAATATAAAGCAGGTGTTGAAATGGCCAAGTCAAAAGTCCAGGCCTGAATCTAATTGAGAATCTGTGGACATATTTGAAAACTGCTGTTCACAAACACTCTTCATCTCATCTTCCTGAGCTGGAGCAGCTTTGCAAGGAATAATGCATGGGCAAAAATGTCAGTCGCTAGATGTGCAACACAATAGAGACGTACCCCAAAAGACTTGCAGCTGTAATCACAGCAAAAGGTGCTTCTATAAAGTATTAACTTAGAGGGGTGAATCATTTTGTTTGCCCCACTTTACATAGTTTTTTATTTCTTAAAAAAAAAAAAAAAAAAAAAAAAAGGTACAAATATTGTATAAACTTAGTTCCACTTCACGATTGTGTCCCACTTGGTGTTGATTCTTTCCAAAACATTCCAATTTTATATCTTTGTTTGAAGCCTGAATGTGGCAAGAAGTCAAAAAGTTCAAATACTTTCAAAATCAACTCTAAATGCAAATAGTGGATGTTAATTAGCACACACGTTTGTTATCAATGCTGTTTTGGACATGACCTCATGATACACACCAAACTTTATGTATGTCCATGATGAAGCGCTTTGGCGAAACCAAACACAATAAGCTCACACGCAAGTTAGCAAGACACGCATCGACTATGTTTGGTGGTCTTATTTTTTAACTTGAGAACTTCCTTCTTCACCATTCCCCTCCGTATGCCAAAACACCTTTTGATTCATATACGCGCACGTCTGCTGCGCTACAGTACATCTGCGGGTGAATGATAAGTAACATTCCGTCCGTTTTTGACATAAACCAATGAAGCTTCTGAGCCTGGAACATGCATGCCGACACCTACACAACCAAGTAGGCAACCAAAAAAAGCTTTATTGTGTAGATTTATACTATTCTTCAAGGGTACGTGTTATGTGAAAAGCAGGATATAAAGTGACAATTACCATCTGAGGTGTTGTTGTATTCTCTAATAAACACTAAAAAAAAAAAAAAATCCTTACAAATGTACAGCCTTTATATCCAAGTATATCACAAAATTCTATTACAGCAGTGCTTTTCCAAATGCCCTTTTTATCACAAATAACACAGAGATAATGGAGATGTTTCCGTCCGTATTCTTCTCCTCAAAGACATGATTTCTAGCCCACGTTAAATTGAAGCGTAAATACATGTGCAGTTAACCAGTTCACCTTGATTATGCAACCTACAGTATGAGAAGTGTACTGACATTACGAGGGTGTGAAAGACATTCAGAGAGTATTAGTTGAATCAGTGCCGTTGTCCTTATCGGCTTCAGACTTCCGGTTAGATCGCTCGTCGTGACTTCCAGAGACAACTGGTCGCCAGAACTACGCTACGCAGTGTGTGCGTCGTTGCACCAAGCAGGCACTGATGCAGATATTTGGCTGAGGATGTGTTGATTGCACCACACAGAACAGAATGATGCGTGTATAATACAACACTGGGTAGGGTTGTAAAGAAGAAACATTTGGCATGCTTTGCGGTACAGTCGTCCTTTCCCAATGTGCATGAAGAAACGCCTGTTGATCCGTTGCGTCATTTTCATTTTACGGTACAGTGTTTTGCGTATAAAGCAGGCTACACAGTGCTCGGGCTCCCCTCTGACCCCCGTGTATCTTATCATATAGACGCACTACTCACAAAAACTTTGGCATATTGGGCTTTCGGGCAAAATGTCACCATGAAGCTAAAATGGACTATCACCTTTCCGGGCGAACTTTGAATGGCGCTTTTTCTGCACAACTCGCTGTTCACTAACAAGGAACTGAATGACAACATTGACAACAGGTGTTCGGTCCACGAATCAACCAGCAAAATCGAGCAATTTCCTGTTTCAATGAGAATGGGTATTTAAATACGCTGAGATGACCTAATAATTGATCAGCAGTGCCTTGGCATTATCGTGACGATGTTCTGAGAGGGAAGTGGCCACTGAGCTTAGTGTGTCAGTGTCATCAACTGGTCGCAGCAGAGATAAAGAGAGACTGGAAGAGTAACCGGAAGGCATAGAAGTGGGAGTCATTGGACAGCTGTTGGGAATTTTGCCTATGCTAGAGAACAGCAAGTTATGAAAAAAAACATACAACTTTTAAGTGTGACATTTTTAGAGGTCAAATTGGGTTTACACAGTGAGAGTTAACATTACGAAACTGACATCCAAAGGGTTTGCGATTGCCTAAAGATGCCACAAGGCCACAAATCACTTTGTCCTTACGAAATGAAAAACAGTTCAAAATAGTTGCTTGTCACCAAAGCATTACTTATGTATTAGTTATGACTTTGGGCCTAGAAACAGTGAATTGGTGACTTTCAGCCATTGAGAGGATGTGTTTTTGGACAACGCCGATCCGTGAACATGAGCGGGTTCACCCTAGTTCGTTTTAGGTGCGGTAAAGCCGAATGTCGGTAACATTTTGTGAGTAGTGGACGTATGCATTCATGCGCTTGTGCCACGGCTTTAAACTGTCCTGTCGGCCCCAGAACGCTTCCGCACAACCTTCTCTTCTTTCACCTGGTCCACCACTAGAGTCTCCAGCTCCGCCTGGGGCGGGGCCAAGGGAGGGGTCCCGTGGGGGATGCGGTGCGCCACGCCCACGTGAGCCCTGTACTGGCGGTCCCGGGCCGGGCTGTTACGGGGGCTGGCCGTAGCCCCCGCGGGGGCGACGGGAGGGCGTTCCGAGGCGATAGGCGGGAGAACGGCGGGTCGTTCTCGTACCACCTGCAGATCCGGAGACTCTCTCCCCGCCTGCAGGAAGGGCGTCGGGTCGGGCATAGCGTCCACCGGCTCTCGCAGGACCACCCGCTTGCCGTCCGCGCCCAGCCGGTATACCTCAGTCATCTCGGGGTGAAGGGGTTGAGAGAGGCTCTTCCTCATACGGCGGCGCGGGGTTTCGGGTTGCCTGTCTTTGGGCGGGGGAGGCGTGGGCTTGAACGAGGTGACCGGGCTGACGTTGGGGCTCGCCTCCGAGGAGCTCCCCGCCAGAAGTTTCTTCTTGGTGGCGTGAAGCTGCGACGTGAGGTAAGCGATGGTGCTGGCTCGCTGCTCCAACTCTCCGGACAGAACGGCCAGCTTGTGGCTCTTCATCTTCAGCTCCTCCAGGTACTTCTTCTCCCGCTCCTTGATCGTGTTTTCCAGCACGAAGATCATGGCGTTCTTCTGCTCCAGGTCCCTGAGCAGCTCCGTGTTCTCCTCCTCCTTCTTCTTCAGCTCTGCCTCCAGCTCCTCGCACCTCCTTTGCAGCTCTCGGCATCGCACCTCGCCGCTGTCTGCGCGAGCCACAACAAGCAGTTTAGGACGAGGACGCAAACAAGGCAACGGTGGCACTTTGCTCTGTTTTCAACCAACGCTATCGTACGTATCGCTGACGTCGGGCGGAACACTCGTACCCGTCTCCAAAATGGTCGCTTTTCAGGAGACCCCCAAAACGGCATGCTTGTTCAACCGTTAACATTGCATCGTTAAAGAGCGCAGGACATTTTCAACACTTTAGAATGGTCAGTAATCTGTAAAAATAACACCTGCACATACTAAGCGTATAAGTCTGTGAAAAAATATAAAAATGGACTAAATTGTGACAAAGGGGGTTCTGGGTAATTACAGGGTAATCCAGTACACACTCTAAATCAGATGTGAGCAAAGTATGGCCGCTCCGATTCATTTCAGCCCACCAAGCATTTCTGTTATCAACAGTCAAGTAACATTTGTTTTTATTTGCTAGTCCAAATGTATTTTCAAAACTAATTTTCAGTTGACTCATCTCATTTTATTTAGCGTAAATAATGACGTAAAAATATTAGTGAAATGTTTTCATACACAGTACAGTACAGTTAACTTTTTTGTATTTTAAAAAAATGGTTAAATTATGATTAATTATAATGAAATAAAAACGTTGAATTTTTATTATTTTAGCATTAAAATAAACAATTCTACATATTTTTTTACATTATATAGTATATGTATATTTTAGGTGCCTTGAGTACCATGCAGGTAGAAAAACCTTATGCAAGGGAAAGTCCATTCACATATATAGTGTATATACATAAAATATTTATCAATACAGTAAGGATTTTTCTTTATTTACCTCATCTACGAATAGGCTGTTTCACAAGGCATCAAACTCAAAGCCCGGGGGGCAGATCCAGCCCTCCACTACAATTTATTCGGCCCCTGAAAGCAATTCATGTACATCCGCTTCATGTTTCTTACTAAAATCTGGACCAAAATTGCAATTTGTCTTCACTTTTAAGAACCCTGAGAAGTATTTCTTTTGTTCCCAACCCCCATTCTAAAATCAATTAAACACTTGTTAAAAATATAATTTGACTTCTGATTTCAATGCTAGTCCATCTATTTGTTGTGCAGGTAATAATATGATGAGTTGATCGAACATGAATATAGTTTGAGTAATAACAACCCTCTGAGGGGATCCATGACTACAATGTGGCCTGTGCCAAAAAATGAGTTTGAAACTCTTGCCCTGGCTGATCTTTCTATTTTCTCCAAAAACAGCATCCTTACTTCCTTAGCATCCATTCCGAGGGCTATTTTACAGCAAAACAATTTTTTTAAATAATAGGATCGAGCACTCGTGAAAATAAACTTTTTTCCCCTCTAAATATTATGATCAAGAAATTACAACTTGTGTTTCTTTGCGACCAGTTAGAGAAGAGCGCCTTCTCATTTGGTTTGTTGGGACTTTTTAACCATGTGAAAAAAACCAACTGGGGGCATTTTTAAGATGACGAGCACATCATGATGCAAACCTCGATTAAGATAACAAGTGAGTATATAGTTGCATGGAGACTAGTGCTGTGTGCACTCCTGCTCCTCTCTCACGCTCGCATTACACCAAGGACCTCGCTCTCTGATGACCTTTGTTGCTTTTCAACACGGCTACGCCCCAGACACACAGCGATGTATCAAATATATATATAACGATGTATCAAATATATATATATATATATACATACATATATATACATACATATATTGTTTGTTCCAGATTTTCAAGGTGAAAATAGTATATTGGAATGATGACATGTTTAGTCCATGTTTTGACGTAGCTGTAGTATGTTTTCAGGCATTGTGATGCTGAGCAAGCCGTGTATTAGGGCTGTGACACAGATTCTCATTTCCCGCACTCCAAACTCTGATGGCCCACATTGACACGATAGTGCCTCTCTCTCACCCTCTCACGAGTGAGCGTCTTATGATGTGCTACAAATCTGCCTACATTATAAAGCCAACAACATACTGTATGAGGCCGTACACAAATATATCGCTTAAAAGAACCAGAGCTGCATTAAGCCTGCCTTGAGCTTCCCTTGCTGTTAAACAACTGGCCTGTTAGCCAGTATCAAGTCACATGGTGTCACGGCCATGGCAACGTGGGGGTTGGGCACTTGGCAATGAGCAGACAGATCTAATCAACAATGAGAAGTCCAACAACGCAATGATTCAGAGCTCGCTGCCTGCATGTTTCTAATCCCATGTTGTGCACTTTCACCGTTTTACAATTTTGATCAAAAACAAACAAACCAAAAAAAGAACATGATCAGATTCAAAGCAGTACCTTTCAAGTGATAAGATTTCATAAAGACGGAAATGGAGGAACGCACTTAGTAACGGGAGTTTGTTTACCTGAAGGATCGGAGCTTCGCACAGTCAGCTCATATGTCAGGTCTGTGAAAAATACAAGAGGGTGATCACAGTCACATTTCAACTAGCAGCAGCTGTCCTTATTACGCAAGTCACTCTCGCGAATTACAATACAGCCGCTCAGGTCGCACAAATTTTGAGAAAGATATGCTTCGTAAACAGTTCAAACAAGTGTGTCATGGCAGCAAAAGGTTAACTCGGGCCATGTTTTGCTTTTTACGCCTTTTTTTGAGGCCAAAAGGGACCGCGTTAACCAAAAGGTGTTTAGCAAATAGAGAGATGGATAGACGTAAGAATAAAGAGGTTCCAGTGGGTATACTGTACTATTTGCCCTTGCGTCCATCTGCGGATGCAGCAGATGCCCCCTTGAGTGTCCCCTCGGTGACAGAGCGGGAGAGTCACCTGTGCATTGCTGCTGTAATCGTCGGACCTCTGCGTGCAGCCCCTTCAGTGTGTTGGCGTGGTCCTGCTGAAGGAACAGCAGGTTTTTCTGTGCGCTCTGCAGCTGATTCTCCAGCGTAACGTTGGCCGACGCCATGGCTGATTACACACACGTACACAAAGAAAAAGAAGGGAAAAGAAGGTATCACATCAACAAGGGTCATTTTATTTGCATGAAAAAGACGTTTCACAGCCATCGGCCTTCGTTGGCTATAATCTGACTATTCCTTTCCAAGCCATCTGCAATGGAAGCAAAAATAGAAATGAGACAACCTAGCAAATGAAATGACCCAGGGAAGTATGGACTCATTTTCAATGGCCATCACTAGGGACAAACAATTAGGGTGGGCATTTGATTTGACTTTTTCAGGAACGTCAGTGATGCTTGAATTCTTACTTTTTAAGCATTATTTTTCATGGGATGGGAGAATCTCTTTTGAGCCTCCTATGCAGAGATTTCACAAAACAGCTGTGGGCATAAACAGGCCATGTAAAAGGGGCCTTGAATGTTCGGAGCAAAATAGTGCCGCGTGGGAGAGTGGCCATGATGTGTACGAAACTCATCTCTTCCCATAGCTGACATAATCCCGCCCTTCTTAAATTGCTCTCCTAGTTCAGTTCACTCTATTTTCTCAAAATTGCTTCATGATGCAGTGAATCACAACCAATACCACCAAAATTTTAATTGAATATCATGTGCATCCCTGCAACAAAACACAGACAAAAATTTAAAAAAGCCTCCGTGAGAAGGAGACCGACACCCCTTTCTACCCTATTTGACCCTCCTAACACCCAAGAAACAATCACTCTGTCCTCACAATTTCACCCTCAAGTATCGATTGAAGCCTCTACAACAACGCACCTATTTTCTCATATGATCAGTAGAGGGGATCCTCGGTTTGCGATGGAATTACATCAGAGTTCATATTGGTATGAAACGCATGCCTAGTCCGTGAATGCAAGATGATCAAATGAAAAAGAGCAAGTACGACGGTAAGCGAGTATGTCTTCTTATGCTGCATGATGACATGATGACGACATCACTGTTCATTACATGGCGTTTGTAACCTGGAAACATCAAATGTCAACCCTCTGTCCCCCGCCAAGTAAGACGGTCATACCACCTCTCAGATCTCAGACGTAAACTCCCATTAAAGTCCCACAAAGAAAGTCACAACTGGGACATAATAAAAAGGGTTGACAATTTCAAAGTCAGGTGTTGGACAAGTCGATACAATATATCATAATGCTGATCCAGCACCATTAAAAGTTTGTCCAGCTCTATTTGGAGTAAATGAGCAGGCGCCAAGGTCCATTTGGCGCGGAGGTGGCATGCATTCTCAACAGGGCAATAAACTCTCAGCTAATCTGACAGCATGCATACTTTCTCATCGATCTCCTCTTGCAAAGTTAAAAAGAAGGCAGCATTGTTCCCGTGAACTTGATTTGTTGTGACAATGTTATCATCCATCCATCCATACGGTCGCAGAGTACATACAAACAACCACTCAGAGTCACATTCGCAACTATGAACCATTCAGAGTCCTTAATTAACATGCACGTTTTTGGAACGGGGGAGGAGATTTGAATTCTGGACCTCTCCATGGTTCTTCCCCATCTTGTATATTTCATTATTCACTGTTGTGACTACTTTTTTTGCCTGCCCAGGTACAGCAACTAAACCTGGTACAAGGCATCTCCTCTTCTTCTGTGACAAATGTATTTTGTATATTGTGCCTTTTAAAGAAAGTGAAGCGAAACAAATTAAAGTAACATTTGGAGCACATTGATCTAACAAGTACCGGCCTCCTGAGAGTGACGCATGAATCTCCAAGTCCACATCTGATATGTGCTTCCCAGACAGCCTTGCACTCTCTGACATTACACTACTATACTATAAATAATATAGATCAAAGCACAACCTTGCCTGGACACACGCCTTTGACTGTGTAGCTTACGAGGGAAGAATTGGGATAAGCTTCCAAACACAGACAGCAAAAATGCATTTGCATTGGTGAGCCATAAAGGCTGAGGAGGTGATCCATTATTGATGAGTAATGCTGAGTCCTTCCAGTAAAGCATAGCTCTCATCCCAGCCCTTTCCTAGAATAGCTCACATTGCTTCCCGTGTTTTGGCTAAGGCCTGACCTCAGTCGTCACTAACACGAGTCATGCCATCACATCAAGGTGACTCGAGTTGGAGAATCGTGGCGGACAGGACAGTGACCACATGCAGTGTACGCCTGCACATTGTGGGATGTGGCTCTCAGCGTGGCACTAAAAGCAAAAATAGATAGTAGAGTGCGAGTTTACCAACCCCATCTAATCAGTATAATAATATAGCGATAGCATGCATTCAAGTAAAAGCAATGGAAATTGCTCTGTTCCAAAACCTACTTCTCTTGAATGTTCCAGATACGTCATTAATAATCAATGAACTGCAGCAGCATGAAACATTAGCCACGAGCTAACAACCTCAGCACGGCACTCCTACATAGTCAGACATGGTGCTCAGGCAGGATACATTAGGTACCCCTCTTCGAGCTCATGAGATACATGCTTTGAATTGATTTGCATCATCTGAGGCATTTCTACTATTGTGATGCCAAAACACTTGGAAAAGCTCCGCGTGAAGCAGTGCATTTCCACTTCAAATGATAACCACTAGTATATTTGTACAGACAGCAGATGTGCTCCATGTACTCACACTCAGTACTTAAGTGGAAGTACAGGTAATTGTGTGGAATAAAAAAACTCATAAAAGAACAAAAAATGATTTAACCCCTTCAGTAAACGTGAATAAGTACAGACTCTGGAATGTACTTATATGTCACAATAGGCAGTTTAAAAATGAGTATATTATATTATATAATTATAGATTTTTTTTCTCACAGTGTGACTTATATGAAACATCCATTTTAATAACTTGGGGCGATGGCTGTCCACAGGTTTCCTGCTGTTCTTGTGTTTTTAACTTTGTGTCATTAACAGTGAAGGCTGAAATCATTTAGGAGCCAATTTTGACAAAGTAAGGCATAGAAAGTACAGTACAAATATATTTGAACGTCAAAGGGTCGTCAGAAAAATTAACAATCAAGTAACGTAAAGTATATCTGAAAAAGTACAGTACCTCGTTTCTTCTCCCACTGTTAGGCGCAACATTTCATTCATTTTTGATCATTTTGTGACCGTGCAAGTGTACCTAATGAATGTGTATGCACGTGTGTGGGATGCTGCATACTTCGCATTGCACTTCCACTTTCAGCACCTGCATTGCGGACAGCACCCGAAGCCACGCACAAAGTGACGTTGCAGCCTGGCAGCACACATCAACCGGGCCACGCCGTACGTAGTTTTGCCAAGGTCCAAAGCGACCGCACGAGCATCTTTATCGGTACCAATCCAAAAACGCTCAAGTCGCATGTGTAGTAAACAAAAGGCCGTGCCGAGCGGCACAGCTTAACCTACATTTGCAAGAGATCGCTTCCTGTTTGTTTATCAGGACACCAGCGCCGCCTTAAAACGAAGCAGCTTCTACACATTGTCTCCATTCAAAAGGGTAAAAAGCTGCGTTCTGATCATGTCTACGACGACTAGCTATTGCTGACAAGGAAACGGGTGCACGGTGGTTTGTGCATTGTGGACGATTATGTGGCGACGAGCCCCACAGTAACCATGAACATTGAGGACACATATTCTACCAATATCGTTCATTCACTGATGAAGGGCATTTCTAAGACTTATAAATAAAAAGCTTTACGCATTGCACGCATCAGGGTTGGCAAAGTGCTTGGAAGAATGCGGAACTTATACGCTCGAGTGTGCATGGTTCATTTCAACACAAGACGAAGGCGATAACGACAGTCGTTGAATGAAACAGGGCGTCCACAGAATGGGAAGTTACCGTGTGACGCTTTTTTGGTGAGGATGTTAGCTTAGCCGACTAGCTAACGACATAATATAACACACCCCTCGCCTCCGTTACATATGACGTCGTGTGCTTTCTTACCTTGCGGCTAAAACGAAACCCAGCCGTGGACAATTTGACCAAAGACGGGTAAATCGTCGCGAAACAAGACAAGCCACAGCGGCTTAAAGACGTTGCGCCTCGCCGAGCATGTCCCTGATGCTGCGAAGGGCGAGAGCGGAGGGCGGCTGTGTCCGTCTGGCCGTCTGGATCAGGTTCCTATCATGTCCCTAAGCGACAGCACTAAATAAAGTGTTGCATCATGGGAAACCAGGAGAGACCATCTCAGCTAAAGATATTTGGTGGACATTTGCCATGATCTTATTGACCAAAAAACGACAACACCAGCACTATAAGCAAGCAACTCGTAGAAATGTACACATGGCAAATGACAATTATATTTAACCTGATGTTGTGAGGCGCTTACGGTTTGCACTGGTCAGCGTCATTGCCATAACAACAGACTGTCACATGTTTAAAAGTGAAGATAGTCCCCCATCTAGTGGCAGAATTTGGATTTTGTAGGTAAAGTAAGTGGGAGGGGTCCCTCTGACGTTTACTTCATTACGTAAGGCGTGTTTTAATGTCAAGGTTACGTTTCTTTATTTGCCAAATATGTGACATCCATCCATAGCGCACCATATACTGTATAACTAAACTCAACATTTTAAAATACACTTTGAAATGATATAAAATGGTAAATATTTCATTAAATAGTGTAGCAAATGGGGCAATCTGAACTCCAGCCGTCCCGTGTGGAGTTTGCATGAAGGTATCACGGATTCCTCCGGCATTCCAAAATGTTTGGTTCATTGAAGACTGTAAGGACTCAAACTCAATTTATGTGGGGGCCGCTGGAGATTAGTCCATGGGTCTGGGCTACATCAAGCAGGCTATTCCACAGAAAAAGGGGGTTCAAGTATTCAAAAAAGTACAACTAAACCAATCTTTGTTGATAAGATTTCAGGATATTAGTGGTTCTTCAGAAGGTGAACACGATAGGTGACCCGGTCTCTCTCATCTCCTTGCACTTGGCATACTCCGGCCTCCTCAGCAGATTTCTTGAGCACCGCAATTTACTCTGTGCGTTCGAGACATTCAGATGTGCCCTTGTGCGCAACAAAATCTTTTCGTCTCCTGTTTGAGAAATGGTCTGTTCTCGTCGTCGACCTTTCTCTTCACGGCAGGTTATGAAAAACTGGGACTGGGTGACAGGATATCTTATACTTATACTGTTTCCTGCAAAAACAACCCAGAAAGTTGGGTCAAATTGACACAAGTAGTGGATCGGTCCATTTTTGACCCAAAATTGTGTCATTTTCAACCCAACTGTTTTTAGAGTGTGCAGGCAGATAGACAGGAGGGAGGCAGGCAGGCAGGCAGACAGGCAGACAGACAGACAGAGAGACAGACAGAGAGACAGACAGACAGACAGACAGATAGATAGATAGATAGATAGATAGATAGATAGATAGATAGATAGATAGATAGATAGATAGATAGATAGATAGATAGATAGATAGATAGATAGATAGTTATGCTGATGGACAGACTTAAAAAAAACCTGAAACCAGAGATCCATTATTGATCATATAGAAAGAAACACACAGGCAATTATTGTCTAATTGCCGAAATATGTTTTTGGGAGGACGGTTGGATTTCTTCCTGCTGAAGCATTAGTTTGTGATAGCTTCTGTCTTGTTTTAGTGTTTCTGGCGTGTTGCCTGCCTCCAATCTACCTCAGTTATTCGTCAGGCTGTCAATGATTTACATCCTTGACAGCCTAAAGAATAAATGAGGTGGAGAACACATGCTTTCTCAACAACAACCATTCTTTCCCAGCAATTTGTTTAACCTTCTGACTGCTAGCTATCAACTTGAGTTGGTCGAGTTGATGTTCGGTGTCAAACTGAAAATAATCACTTTCACGAGATGACAATAGCATTGTCAGGGGAAGTCCAAACTCGGAAAGCGCATTTAGATAAAAACAAAACCATTGGCTGTCTCAAGAAAGTTTTCATTTCATCATTATTATTATTTTTTACTTACAGCATTTGCACAACATTAATTTAAGACACTCTGTGGTAGTATTACGTCGTTTCAGAGTTACAATGAAACATTTCGGATTTGATATACTGTATCATGTGTTCCGATGCTTCCTTCCTTCCTTAGTAATATGCATGCAAAGTGCATGTGTATTGTTGATTTTGTTGTGGTTGATATCAAGAGCCTGCAGACAGTGACAATTGTGAGTGAGTCTAAATCCTGGTGTCAATCATTATCTTCTACTGTACTTTGTATCTCAACCAAACTATCACATTTGGTAGTCTAGCTATTGAATATTTGTCTTAAATAAGATATATTCTGCTTATGAGTCTTTACAAGCTGTAATTCTGTATGGTCTTCATTTTTAATAACAAGGAGTTAATGAAAGTTAAAAATGTCAGCCATTTTTTGCAATTAAATAGTGCACCTTGGTTAGTTTGTGTATGTTACCAAATGACAATGCTTATGCAGGTGAACATTTGGAGCAAGGTTATAGAAAACTAACAAAATAACTAAAACTAAACCTGAAAAAAAATATTTTTGATAACAAAATAAAATAAAAACGAAAATGTTTTTTAAAAAAAAGAGAAGTACCTGAAAGTACATCTTTGTTTACAAAACTATTTATCTATCTATCTATCTATCTATCTATCTATCTATCTATCTATCTATCTATCTATCTATCTATCTATCTATCTATCTATCTATCTATCTATCTATCTATCTATCTATCTATCTATCTATCTATCTATGAGGGTCATTTTTTTTAACATCTTTCTTAATATTGTGGACCTAAATTGTATTGTAATGCACTATCCATGTTCAAAGGAAGTGTATGTGCCTTACATTGCACTTTGAGGTCTTTTTGATTATGAAAATAAACTTATCTCAATAAAACTTTGTCTTCATTTATTTTATAAAACACTTTTGCTCATTAAAACATTTTAAGAAAACATTCAGCTCAAAATGTCTGGCAGGATACCTTATTTTATACACTGTAACTTGTGTAAAATAAGAATGTATCCTGCCTTATATTGCGTTAAGTTAAACGGCCATATTAGACATTAGGAGCTAATTTTTTAACTTTTATTTTTATTTTTTTATGGGCAAAAGCGTTATATAAACCAAATGAAGACAAATTTCTCTTTCTTTTTTTTTTTTTTCGCTGATCCCATAAAACGATCCGATCCATTACTCAAAATCCGTGACAGATCCGATCCGTGACTTATGTGATCCGTTGCACCACTACAAGCCACTTGAGTTGTTTTATAATGTGGCCCCCGGAATAATTTTGTTGAATAGCCCTGACCTAGTGCATAGCACCCTCGCCTGTTGAACTCCACCTGCAGTCACATCCTGTTAATGGCAATTGCGTTGTATAGTATTGTAATTCCGGTTAGACCGCCCCTAGCGGTGGATGAAAAATCCACAGAATAGCCACAACTTTATATAAGCCGCGTGGTTCAAAACCTAGGAAAAAAGTAGCAGTTTATAGTCCAGAAAATGTGGTACTAAATTGCTATCAGGGGGATTTCTAAGATGGGCCACAGGGGTGACCAAACACGGAGTTAGGGAATGCCCCCCCCCCCACACACACACAAACCCTTTTTGCCCCCCACTAGAACTGCCAGTGGTAGGACTCTATCCCAAGTTGCACCTGAGGATCAAATGCTGCAAATAACCAAAGGCTTCTGTTGATATGTCTCACATTGGATTTTTAGTGCCTCTGAGAACGCCAGTGTTCTCGGGGCTCCGTCTGGTCTAACTGCGCTACTCATCCTTTAGTTCATGGCTCCAAATAAAACAAGCGGCCTGCCAAACCAAAACTAATGCAGGTTTTTTTTCTACTGTGTGTGTCCAGACAAAGAACCAGGGAAAAAATGTAACCATTTTCCCAGGTTGGGGAAATTCCCATCAACACATTGTCAAGTTTCATCTTAATCTTAATGTAGGGGTCAGTGTGAAGCTCTTCTAGCAGCTGGCCAGCTACTTCACAGCTTGAGCTGAGAACATTTATTTTCACCGCCTTGTCTTTCTTCAACACACCTCAACCACCTTGACACCATCTTGTGTTCCCACATTAGCCCAAGATCACAGGCGCTGTGTCCACAACAGGGACGTGGGGACCGAGGCGGTCGCGTCCTTAGGGCTTCACGGAGGGATCCGTGCTTGAATATCCTCTTTCAAAAGAACTGAAGACTGAAGATGACCACGAAGACACACCTTGCCAAACCCAGCTGCTTGAATGGAAACTCAACACCAGCTGTGCTGCATGAGACTCACCCGCACAGGAAAGCCATGGCTTATACTAACCTCTTCTTCCTCAGCTAGCTTCAGTGAAGCCGCTGACATCCTTGAGTGCCTGTTGACACCAAAGACAAAGGATGCGAGGATCTTCATTGCCGAAGAAACAAACACACTTTAAATGCAAAGTGTCCCAACTACTTTAGCTGTTTTAGATATCGGACAGCATGCTGATGATTCCTGCAGTCTGTATTGTGCTGTTTAGTGGCAAACGGGATTGAGTTTCTTTTCAGGAAATTCCTTCCATGCTGTATTTTCACTGAGGCAAGGGCACAGCTTTGGCTTGAAATTCTATTTACAAGTCCCCCCGGGTTTGCAATGAAAAGAACCTTTATCTGCCACTCACTCCAACATATTACCGTGACTGACACCTTGCCAGAACTACTTAAAGCTCCTATTAATCAAAAACAAATTCTAAAGCAGCATTTTCACACATTTCCTGCATGCTTCAATAATCTGTAACGTGCACATGTGCTTTGTGCAGTGCTCTGACTAATGCAGCACGAGAATTGAACACGGATGGCAATGCTGCGTCAAAATGGTGCAGCAGTCACAAAAACAAGACCTACCACGTCGCACGTGGCAAAATGCGCGGTACATCAAGTGCGACCCCACAAAGGTACGATTCTGTGTGTGCACCATCCAGCATGTGACCATGGTGTGCGATGAAGAAAATAACAGCCGTCAAGGTTGACTCGCACTGACTCATTTACGCAAACTTGACGGATGAAAATGTTGGAATTGGAGGTTGTGTAAACACAGTTGCTGTCTGCTTGTTGACCCCGCCTCAACTGCCGAGAGGGCAGCTGGTGACCTGACAGGGTGAAGTGGAAAGGGCCAGAAACAACAGCCACAAGACATCATCTGCCCACAAAATAGGGCCTACTGGGAGTTGACCAGAAATAATTGTGTGCTCTAACATTGCTGCATGGACAAAAGTATTGGGACACCTGGCCATAGCAGAATATGGCCAAATATGGATGGTCGCCAATGTTGGACAAGAAGGTCTCGATCACAATCTGACTACTACAGGGGTAGTTTGTATTGCATGCCTGCATGGTGTGTAATACAAAATGTGAATACTGATATAATGCAATATATTGTGAAATTAAAAATAGTATATCTAAAGCGCCGTAGTGGTAATCTACTGCAGATTTCCTTCGTGTAATTGTTTCTGTTGCCATATTGAAATGTGATTTGACATTATACTTGGGATCATTTGAGTTCAACAATACCGGAAGCGTAGGTTGTGGCGAAAGGTTAATTCTGTTAGTAAAGTTTGTAAATTTCATTTGAAAAGTAGGAAAGGCGCAGTTGTAATACAGCAAAGGAGCAACTGTGTGTTTGTGCACATTCCTCGAAGCCACATCTTCTCCTGGCAGCTCGTGCCCGATAGCTCTCCCAGCACCGCACGCTCATGTCTTGGGTTTCTCCAAATATTTTCTAATGCCACTGAAGAATGTTCTTAATGTTGTTGAAATAGCAGACCTCATGTTTTTTCTTTCACAGGATACTTTATGAAGAGGCTTCAGGACTGGCCTTACCGTTCTTCTCCTATGCGGTATGCGGTATTCCCCTCTGAGGATTCACCATACAGTTTACACACACACACACACACACCCACAAGCACATGCACCCATGCACACACATACCTCAGTTAAATACAATACGTGCAGGATTGTATAGCAAGCATTAAAGTCATAAATGTCATGATTTATTTCTTTCACTGACAGAAATATTTGTTACTGCATGAGCTTGAATGAGTACATTTGGCTAAAAATAAAGCCGTGGTGTCAGAGTTTCTTTGGCCCAGTTGGTTTTCTTGCCATTGGACACAGTAGGTCTACAGGGCCTCTGTGTCTGTAGTTTAGCCAGCATATATTCCAGTAGTTTTCATATATAAATAAACAGAAGTCACTTAGTCTGGCTTCACATTAATACACTATAGGATGTTACTTTTGCTCCAGTTTCTTCCTAGACCAAACACTAAAACGACAAAAAGACATTTGGTGTTCTGGAGAGAATTCAAGATGACATACTGTATGTGTGTGCAAAGTTAAAACTAAGTCACAAGTTGGTTAATTTAAAGCTTAAGACCAGGGGTGTCCAAGTCCGGTCCTCGGGAGCCCTGATCTAGCCTGCTAATGATCCTGATCATTTGAATCAGTTGTGTTGGAGGAGGAAGACATCTAAAGCAGGCTGGATAGGGGCCCTTGAGGACCGTAATTGGACACCCCGGCTTTACAATTTTGGAATTAATATGACAGCTCAAAGTAAATGAACCAAAACCTAGTGTACATTTTCTGTCCTTATTTTACCCTGCTGACTCGCGCTGAATGGTAACAGCCAGCGGTGAGATCTGGACAGGACCTACTGATAGCGAGCCATGCGCACACTTCCCAGTGAACATCGGTCTAGATCGTCAATTAATTCCTTTTCTGTATTGTATATCGTCAGTCCCATGCACACAGCGCGCTACTGAATGCAGAACTATGAAGGCCACACACACTAAATTTAATTGCATCTGCATTGTGTATCAGTCACACTTCGGTAGAAATGCTGAGGCCTCTCTACTGCATTTGTAACTACAGACTACAACCATTCATCTATGTAAGGATTCTTTAATTGGAATGGACATGGAGTATTTGGTCACTATAAATATACTAATGTATCTGAGTTTGACTTGAGAAAAAAATTAAGCAAAGACTCAATGACAACAAAGTGACAGTGACCAAAGCTGACCGACAGTGCTTGTGTTGGCAGCTAAATGCTATCTTGGTTGACACTTAAAACAGTTGTAAACAATCCAATACACTCACGATACTCCAAGCTGGTAAGTGGATGAGATTAGGAAATTAGCCAGCTAATAAACTTTAAACAATGTTTAGGAATTATGCCGTTAGCCTCTCTGCCGTGACGTCATGCACGTGTGCTTTTTTTTTTTTTTAGGCTGCGAGGGGGACGGACTGACAGATTGTAAGGATGGAAGCGATTTAAAAGGATGAAGACAAATGGGGTCGGAGGATGATTATTTTTATGAATAAGGACAGAAGGGTGCCCAGGTCGCGGATAGATGAAGGACAGACCGGCAAAATAGGGTAAAATGCCCGTCTCTGTACATGTGATTTCATGTCTTTGTACAAAACAAAATGTAAATATTTGTTTTCGTTTTTTGTATTTATACTTTCTGCAACACCGTAGGTCTGAGTAGTGAAGACAACGAAACGTCATATTTCCCCTGTCTGCCTACTTTCTACGCTTTCCAGTCACATACTGTTTGTGTAGGAGTCTTCTTGAAAGCACATCATCAGACAGGTTTTCCATGTTCCCACAGTACAGAGCCACCAGGGGCGGAGAGAACACATCTGCAGCAGCCATGCAGACACATAGCTGATGATTACAGCACGTGAACTCGCTTATTACTGCTGTGAAAATGAAGGGCTGTGTCTGCAAACACGGACAACAATGTATCAACATGTTCATGTCACGCTTCTGATCAACATCATATTGAGAATCTGTACGGATATGCGATATCCGACCCACATATTGCATTTTGGTGAATTTGAGGGTGCATGTATGCATAAGTGGAACTTCCATCATATTTGTGATTGACTGCCAGATTTTTTCGCTGCAGTGAACTGGAGACCTCTGGGCTGTTTCGGGTGCAGCCTTTAGCCTGGAGAGGTATATTTACTTTCTTTCTCAAAAGTGGGCATGGGGAAACCAAAATTACAACACAAACGGCTGTTTGTTCAGCAGCTGTTTGGTCAGGTGAACAAGCCTTCTTTATAGTTTTTTCCCCTGCTTATTCAGGATTTCAAATGTAAGTATTAGAAAAGCTCTCGTACATAGAGAAACTGTCAAATCAAGACATCAAATCATCCTCACCTCTTCAATATGTTGTTTTACTCTGGCCTCATTCTCCATCTTATGCCATGGTGGGGTTGATAAAAAATAATTAGATGTGTTTTTAAATAAAAGGCTGCCTAATGCACTTGGAGTTATAAACACTTTTAATTAACCACTTTATAAGACGTTCTCTTCCCGTAATGACGGGTTGGCAAGTTTGGCCCAAGAGTCTAGCCTTTGGAAAAAAAGTTAAAAAAACAAAAAGATGTTTATGAGCACACGTAGATTCATAACAAACAAACGGCTATGGGACATTTTTCCACACTGAATGTAAGGCAAAGAGGAAAATGTAAATGAGAAACAAAGCTGTTAAACTTTACAATTCTTAAGTAATTTGTTCATACATGTAAAGAGCAAAACTTTGAAGAGGTTGATAGAATTATTCGGGGCAGCTATTGTCCCTTCTCCTTGAAACTGATAATTCAAATAATCTTGTAGAAATGTTGACACTGAGGTAAAGCTATTGATTTCTCTATAAACTAGACAGACTGACTTACATTTCCACCCCTTTTACCCTTTGGACACATGATGCTTTGCACCTCTTTTTGCACATTTTCTGAGGTGGACAGATCCATATAAATAGAATGAAAATAAAGGAAGCCTACAAAAAAAGGGTTCAAACATGAAACATGTGCAATCTGTGTCAAACACCGGCATCCCCCCCCCCCCCCCCAGTTATATCAGGATCAATTTAGAGCAACCTTCTTGAAAGCCTCCAGTGACATGAATGTGACCATCCCCCAATTTGACCTTACCCAGAATGCCAGACTTAACAGTGACACTTGCTGGTCTTCATCATTTGTTGTTTAGTCTTCAGAGTCTGTAATTGATCAAGCTTTGGCCTAAAGAGATTTTTGGCGCTTTATATGGGCTTGAAAACAAATAAATACAAATTTGCCATAGTCCATTTTGTATATATATATATATATATATATATATATATATATATATATATATATGTCATATGCAATACAATAAAAAAAGTGAACAGAGGATTTGAATGTGTCAGTTAATGGCACAGCCCTATGAACTGTGTCAAGTTGGTGTAGATGATAGAGACGCTGTGGATCAATTACTCAATTTTATTTTGCCAAGTGGCTGCACGAAATGAAATCATCTGAATCCAGATAGACTTTTTAAGCAGACTATACATCTACTTTTAAAAATGTATCTGGAATCTGGATACAGACGATTTTATTTTGTGCCAAAGTAAAATTGAGTCAATTCAACCATCATTTTTTTCAGTGCAGAGGGGTCCTAGAAGGGCAGCAATCCAGCAACAGGACCACTAGTCCAAATTTTCAGAAAGACACTGCGGGTCTGACATCCACAAATAGGGCCTGCTGTGCTTGCAGCCTGACCCATGCGGTCCGATTGTCCTTTGCCAGAGAAAACTACAATTGGCAGAGGATCCGTTTGCTCCTGTTCTTTTCACAGATGGAAACATGTTTGCATTAAACACAAGACATATGAAAAGTTGTTTGAGTATCTCTTTGATATCCTTGAGATCCAGCATAGGGTCCATGTACTAGTATACTCTTTGTTCTCACTAGTAAGAGAGTTCAGCACACTAGTTCAATGACTGTGTCACATTTGCATGCTACTAGTGGTGAAGCACTAGATGTTAACAAAGTACATTCTATAATGTCACCTAGTAGTACCAGAAATAGCATGTAATTGTCAACTAGCGCACAGTTTTGCCTCACTGGTAACATGTAATTATCCTACTGAAAAAGTTTTTCTTCTAGTGATGACAAAGAGCGTACTAGTACATGGACCTTAACTCTGAATCCGGTCCTTATTAAGTCAATGATTTGGGTTGCTTTGGTTCTTAAGTCTTTTTTTTTTCCTCAACTAATTAGAGCGAAGCTTCGTGATGGCATCTTAAGTGTTACCTTTATTTTTTTCATGATCAGTAGTTCACTCATTCAGGTTTAAAATGTGTAGGAAGAAGCTTCATATTTCTCTTTCTTGTTTTTTATTTTTTATTATTTTGTTTCTTACCAAGAATAAAATAGTAGTGCATTGTACTAAGCCTGCTCTGTTGTAAAAGAAACATTTGGCTCTGAGAAGTAGGCTATTCTGCATCCATCAATGCAGAGACCTTTGACATAAAATAACACCCCGGTCCTTCGAGACACGCCTAAATATACAATCACTCGCACCGCAGTGCTTTGGCATCAGTCACACAGCGTTTTTTTTTTGGGTTTTTTTGGGTAGTGGTGGGGGTATCACAGAAACCATAAAGGCTGTCAACCATAAAATACAAAGAACATAAACCCGAGGATGCAAATAAGTCTATATAAAATAAATTGCTGTGGTCCTGGCAGTCATGATAGGAAGAAGTTCATCTTCTGAGTCATACAGCAATTTCCACCATTGACAAATTAGAGAATGTGCAATATTTTTTTTTGTACGCATAGAGCAGCCATTATATTCTGATTTGTCGACACAACTAATGCACGAAACAGACGAGGTAGAGTCCATGCAGGACAACAGAGAGAGTGACAGAGAAGAAGAGAAGGAGGAGGATGGAGAGTGAAAGAAGGCTGCAGTTTAGTATACTTGTGTAGAGTAGAGTTGTGTGCAAAACACGGCTTACTCAAAGGGGGCGATGCCTACGCTGCCCCTCCTGAATGTTTGCACAGGTGCACTTATGATGTAGTCCATATATCACACAGGCACTGTGTGATTGAGCACCGACCCACTTTGAGTACTGTTTGGCATTCGGCCTCTGCTGCCACTTTCTTGAGACTATAAGCCAGAGCAACAAATGGCCCCTTGTCACCTTTCTCTGTGCTCTTTGATTCATTGCACGCTCCAGATATTTATATGCTTCTGTTTGCATTTGAAATGTACTCTTTTGTGTATCTATTTTCATGGTGTATACAAATCTATTCCAAATGTGGTCCTGCATGGATTCAGTGAGGCGTCATGTTACAGGCATATCAATTTAAAAACAAAAAGAAAAAGGAATGAATTTTGATTTTCTTAAAAAATGAAATCCAGGTTGTTTCCTGCGAATGGCTGGTAACCAGTCAAGTGCGTATGCTGCCTCTTACCAAGGTTAGCTGGGATATAATATATATACATATATCAATGAAATAAAATCATTTCCTGTTGAAAATTGAGAATCACAGCCATAGACGACTGTCCGCCATAGTTGAAACCACCTTTGTTGGGAAATAGATTTAAAAAAAAAATTTTTTTTTTAACCACCCTGCGCTTTTTTTGGGGGGAATGATCCGTTTTCATTGGCAGGACATAACATTTATATCAAGTGAAGAGAAGGGTTCATCTTTTGAAGTTCAGTTTTGATGAACATCATTTCCTCCCCTCATAAAACAAACCATATGATCTGCATACCTAAAAGACTGAACATATAACGCTGCCTTCCAAAAACAACACACATGTTCAAATCCTGCTTTATTAGTCACCCAGCTGTTATAGTTATATTCCTCACTGGGGCATGCAGTGACAAGTGCCAGGAAGAGGATCACTGGATCCACGCACCCATCCGCACTTTCTCAGCCTGTTCCTCCCCGACGTCTGCACTGCAACCTCAACTTGGCAAACAAATAGTTTGCAACACCTAGCTGTGTTTCCTGTAATCCCCTCAGGTGTTTCATTTTCATTGCCAATTCCCATCAGCTTTCCGGAAAAACTCTCTCTTGATGTCACTTGACTTTGGACAGCCAGTTATTTAATAAATTTCAATTCTCCTCACTCATACAGTAAGAGCGCAGACAAGGATGCATTCTTATTGTATTGCATTGTTGATACAGTATGAACTGCGCAGTTTGCAGACCGAAGGCTTTTCCATCAAGTATGACCATCCAAAATAGGCATTAAAGCCAGAGTGACCTGCACTACTTAACTCAAGACCCATTTAACCTGTTGGTTCTCAAGTGGCAGGACTTTTTAATCCCACTCAAAACATAATACATTTGACTACCGATTTCTGTTCATGAGCACTTGGTAGCTTTAGCACAAACTGACGACTGCCACAAGGGGGCTCTTGTGTCATCCGCTTATCCTGTACAGACAGGGTCGCGGGAAGGTGCTGGAGCCTATCCCAGCCGTCAACGGGCGAAGGCAGACTACACCCCGAACTGGTCGCCAGCCAGTCGCAGGGCACACACAGACACCGTCACTGAGCGGGAATCGATCCCACGCTGCCCGCACACAACTCAGGCGTGTGTACCACTACACTATTAGTGACAAGGGGGCTCTTGTCACTTCTAAACTGTACACATGCACAATGGGCTCTGCTGTGGTTCCACTGTCAACCAATTGCAGCTGATATAATGGCTCAGAACTTTAACCAATCGCCGTGTTCGAGCACTGTATCCTAGTGTAAAGACAACAAATAGGTCTGCAAATACGACATATTACGGCAAGTGTTGAAATAGTGTACTAAAACTCTGAAGCAGAGTGAGTGCCTGAGGGGTCGAAGGTCACGGGCATTCAATGTTCGTTTTCGGCCTTGCCGCCTACATGCAAAGATTTGTCCTAATTCTCAGAATCTGTTGATGATATTATGGACCGTAGGTGATGAAATCCCTACATTCCTTGCAATTTTTGAGAAACGTGACACTGTTGTCCCATTTGCTCACAAGGCGGTGAACCTCACCCCGTCCTTGCTTGTGAACAACTGAGTCTTTTGGAGATGCTCCTTTATTAATACTCAATTGTGGGATTTTCCAAACAGGTTTAAAGTTTCTTTTTTTTAGATATAAATCTTTATTGCAGTGAAGAGAGAATCCTCTTACCTTGTTGACATGTGTTTTTGAGCCTTGCTCAACTTTCCCAGGCTTTTCTTACCTCTGTCCCAGCTAAATGTGTTACAGGCATCAAATTGAAAAACTAGCGAATATTTGTCCAAAAAAAACAACCTCGCAACAATTTACATTGTACACATGGTCCCAACATGACTGGAGCTGGGGTTTGAGTACACAGCATGAAGTGAATTCAAGGCAGAAAGGGACTGATTTGTAATACAGATCATATAGTTATCACCTGTAAGGACATTGACGTTAGGACTCTCCTCAGAGGGTCATTGTGACAATTAAATCAGATTAGAGTATTATATATATATATATATATATATATATATATATATATATATATATATATATATATATATATATATATATATATATATATATATACACACACACACACAGTATATACATAGACACACACACTCACTCACCCCTACTCCCGCACACACACACACGCCCACACACCCACACACATAATAAATGTGACGATACGTATCTCCACTTTCTTTTTTAAAGAAAATTGGGCCTCTAGTTGCAGTGTTGCAGCTCCAAAATTGCTGTACTGTATCTTGATAGCTTGAATTAAAGCTGTATATTTGGCAGGGACAGGTTCCCAAACTTGAGTGCTGACTGGGCAGAAAGTCAGATTTGTGCTGCCAGAGGTGGGATTCCTGCTGCTGAACACAGGGCAAACGTTTTGGCCTCAGTTGTGGAACTATTAGTGAGCACAACAGCCACTGTCACTCTTGCTTTCTGGATGGAGGCCAAGCGTTTTGGACGGGTGCCTGTTTTCATTACACTGAAAAGCAATAGTCTGGCAAAGTGGCACGCCTGCATGTCCAAAAACAAGCGACAGTTGGGCATGAAAGGTTTGGCAGGAACTGAGCTCTCAAGTTTGCTCCTTTTAACGTCATACTGCAGGCGGATGGGAACACAGACCCCAGTGTAGGCGTAGTAAAAAGACAGCTTGGGTTAATGGTGGGTGCATATCAAATTTGGTAGTAAAATCTAAATGCATAACCTGATTAAAAATAAAGTCTCCTGTTACATCGTTCTCTTTGAAAGCATCCAGCTCATCATTGCAATGCGTATATTAGTGTCGCCTTTAAATAGCATCTACAAATAATAATTGAATCTATAATGCTCTTCTCATACGTTGTTAGAGGTGCATTTTCGATAAAAGCTTTGGGGGAAAATGATATCCAAATTTATAACTGCTTGTGATCATGGCCATTAACCATTAAGGCCTAAGGCGCCTGGCTGAACATCTCTCTAAAGCCTAAGGTCGACTTTGGAATCACCCCGTAAAACCGGAAATTCAACACCTACAAAATAATTCATCTCAGCCCCTGTAGCAGATAGAAACATCATTCCAAAAGAATTTGACAGCTTAGACGTGGCTTTCACACGTGCCTTACTTTATTGTTCTTAACAGTTTCAATCAAAAATGTAAAAATAAAGTATCAATGGAAAAGAAGCACTATTTTAAATTTAGAAAATCGAATGGTAATTACCATCCTCTATTCTGTTACAAAGACGTCGATACAAACATTTATCTTGACCATATATCACCTTCAACTCGTTCTACTGGTTCAAAGTTCTCAAACACGCCGTCTATATCACTACCGTCACTTATTTAAGTGCTCCCGCAATCGTCTGCGTCCGCCATTACGGCTTGAAAAAAGTCCTGACATCCGCCGACATATACGCTCTCCAGGCTTTAAGGGTAGAAAGATGCAACGGCGCTCCCAGCTTTAAATGGTGGAAACGCAGTTATGCGCAAGTCCTCTTTATATTAAAAAGCGGCTTCAAGAATTGTCGATTTTTGTGAGATCAGTAGGGCAGAGTGTTAAACAAAATGTCGTCATGGTCGCCACTGTAGTCAGAGGATCATTATGACAATGAAATCAAATTCATGTATAATTGCCTCATCTTTTTTACTACCCTGACGATACACAACAAATGAATGGATAACTAGTTCTGAAATCAGATGCCAGTGAAAATTGAAATTTGTTGAATCGAATTGCAATTTTGGTACAGCTTTGAGCAAGAAACACACGATTGCTTTCAAAATGATGTGATCTGGCCCCCAGGCCTTGAGTTTGTTACCTGTGCTGTAGGTCATCCATCGAGCTGTGCGGAAAGTGTTCCTTCCTGTCTCTTACAGGATGTGGGCCATCCTGTCTAGCTGCTGCAAAGAAAAGGCCGCCAGCTTCAAAGGCAGGAAAACTGTGTGGGAAGTGAAGAATTAGGGAGGACATGGGCTGGAGGCACGTAAGGCCCCAGAATCAGCCTTTGCAATGCTCAGTGGCCTTTGGAGTTCTCTCCCTTTTGCATTTACCTGAAGCAAAATAATAATACAGTAGTTCAAACATTGCCATTAGTGCTCAAACACTATTGACCCTTTTTATCGCCGTCACCTTACAAACATGGGTAACTCTGATCGGCCTTTGCAAATCGTGACTTTGAAAATATGTGCAGTTGGCAAAGGGAGACGCACCCTGCTCCAGTGGCATCTGAGTCATGTTCCAGACAGAGCTCAGTGTGCCAAGAACAAGTGGGCTGCACACACAGATGCAGATACACGCACAAACACACCCCCACGCACCCACACACACACACACACACACACACTTGGAGAAAACACGTCAACAATAATAAACGAATAAATAAAGACGGAATAAATGAAGATGGATGTGATTCTCTTAATCTCCATGAAATAATAGCCACACGTACTTGTGGCTTTGAAAGTATTCCAACATTTTACACTTGTCTTGCAGGCTCACTCACATGTAAGGCACATGTTGCGAGAAGCAGAGTAGGATTCAAATAATTATCACTTAAAAGACGAGCCGTCTTCACTGTAAAGCCCTTCGCGCATGTGTTTAGCATTAGCAGTCCTGTGCTGCACTTTAGAATAGACATCCTATGATCATTAAAAGATCCCGAAAGGGAGCCTCAGGCATAAGAAAGTCTATTTATGAAAGAAGAAAAGACCACAACAAGATAATTGGTACATTGCATGCTAAAGCAGGAGATGTAGTGAAAGCTGTCAAGCAGATTAAAAATTTGGAACTTTTTTCCACCCTAAACCCGTAACTGTCACGGATGATATCGTTTTTGATACTCATCACAAAGCCCTCTGTCATGGATGCGGGTGATTGAGAACCCAAGTGCAGGATGCAGGGAAGCAAGGTAGGAGTGCTCTCGAAAAGGCAAACAAGGCCCGTGTATTAATCAAGGCTAATAAATTAGCAAAAGTCCAAAACAACAAGATTCGAAAAGTAAGGATATGAGACTCGAAATAACTTGATGACATGATGAATGACAGGCAGGGGTGGTACAAAAGGTGCTATAGCCCTGTCAGAAATCTGTGTAGTCCCAGTTAAACACCTCCAGCATTGTAATTGATTATTCTAAAATATATTTATAAATTACTTCACACACCCCCATGTATTGGTCAAGCCCCACTTTAGGCCCAGGAGAGAAAATATCCTGGATGTGCTGCTAGACTGATGGCGTCAGACTACACAACTTTTTTGTTGTTCATGACGGTCGTGCTGTCAGACTACTAGATAATATCGTTCTGTGTCTTGGACTGGGCAAGGTGCCACACTCCAAGTTTGTCACCAACTCGACCCCGCCCAATTGTGCATGTTTCCATCAAAATTCTGTCCATCGGCGTGGGTCCGTCGAGGAGGCGGGACAAGCAGCTGTGCAGTCATGCCAACGGAGGCATTATGTGCATATGCGTTGGTTCTCTGCTCAGAAAAAGTAAAAAAAAAAAAGAAAAAAAAAAAAAAAAGAAGAGACTATGGACCTGTTCCTGGATGGTGGGGAGAGGGCAGTATGAACTGTCTAGTCTCCAAAACGAACTTAATATTGCGTTTGTGGAATATGAGTTAAGCAGCAAAATCCACCCAATTTTAGTCATCTCACGGGGCGGCCATTTTCTCACTTCTGTTGACTGAAAATGACATTACAACTGCTCGGGGCTCAGGTAACAACCAATCACGGCTCAACTTCAGAAAACAGGTCAGTCTTTCAGTCGACAGAAATAACAAAATGGCCGCCCTCTGAGCTAGCTAAAAACGGGTTGATTCCTCATATTCCACAAATGCAATATTAATTTAACTAGCGGGTTTGCATAGAACATACTCTTGAAAAAAAATGTGTTTGGGTTGACTTCAACTTTAAGGTAACAAATTAGTTTAATGACGCACACCACATTTGGTAGTCAGCTACTGGCTTTGCAGTTAGCAAACGTAGCATGAGTTGAAATACTACCTACATTTTGCACCATTTGCCCCCACTTCCTTTTTTCGGCATTTTGATTGTTTGTATGTGCATGCTATGTCCAGTCTCTCGTCATAGTAGGAGGGCACCCTCTTCCTATTGGTCAATGCCGAAGAACCAATCGAAGGACGACGTAGGACATGTCGCACGTAAGACGAACAAAAATTCGGACATGCCAGACTTTCGGCGGAGTGGTCATGAAGCGTCCCAGATGCCAAATGACCAATATTATGTCACCCTACATGGGCTACAATGCGTCAAGACAACTCAAAATTGGCTACGAGTCACTACGTTTGTCTGCGAGGCGTCTGTCAGGCCCAAATTCGGGCTACATTCGTGTAGTCTGACGTCAGCGGGGAACACAATGAACTGACAAAGACAGACAGAAACCAGGGAACTCAATCCATGTAAACTAATGAGACAATGGGGAACACCTGGACAAGACACGAGTGGCTGAGGGAGCTGATTGGAAGACACAAACATGGACAGGGTTGACGAGTACAGGTGGACACAAACACCAAAAGAGACACAGAGAAAAGGGACACAGGCAAAATATGATAAAACGACATCACACAAACAAACACACACATCATGACACGTCAATCTGACAATTTACAATATTGACATAATATTTACAATATCGATTGAATTTACGATTTACAATATTGACAAGACACTTTATTGATTATGGGAGGACTTAATCTGTGTTTGTTTTTTCTTCCACTGCGTGCAATCTTCAAAAGCCTTTCAATTTTGCATGGGAAAATATTTTTATTGTATTTATCACATTTGTATGCTTACTGCTGCTTTCCAACCAGCTTTCTCTTTTGCCTTGTATCTTTGAAAATGGTAATATTTTTTGTATTTTTTTTAAATGGCCAACTTCAAGTGCCACATTCTTTCAATTTACAGACATCAAACTAAGAATACAGCTTTGAGGTTTGTACTTAATGAAGAAGAAACAAACACCAATCGTTTAACACTGCAACATGGAGTGACTTAGGTCACCCCTGGGAAGCAGTTCAGCGTTTAGGTGCCTTGCTCAAGGGCACCGCAGCTGTGGGTGTGAATGCTCTTGCCTGGTACTCGTATGATAATATTCTATACAATATACCGTAGATTAAAGAATGAAACTCTCTGCATTGCATTTTAATTTCGATTCCTGCTTTCTAGGCAATCTAGGCCTTGTCATTTCCAATCATCTATTTTCCATAGCGCTTGTTCTCATTCTAGTCACAATGCGCTGGAGCCGGTCCCAGCTGTCGTTGGGTGCTAGGCAGGGTACTCCCTGGACAATCGCGGGGCTTTGTCATTTCCGATGTCAAAACTTGCACAACTCTATAGGAATCTTAAATGAGTTATATGTTTGGGCAGTCGTGTAATTTGCGTTGATCTTCTGCAGGCCGTTTTATGTTCCTTATCTACACACTCTTACTAACATGCATTCAGTTTGAATGTGCCCCAAAGACCACGACATTATGACTAACAGCGCATTCCAACGATAACTCAAAAACGTCTTACATTTAACTATTACATTTGATTATCTATAACCATTACCATAGGAATTAATGCTACTATTCGTCGGACAGCTTTGGGATAACTTTGTTTGTCTTCATGTGGTCTGCAGAGACCTCTACGGCTAAACGAAGCTTTCTGACTCCGAAGACGTGATCACACGTGTCAACAGTCACCAGTGTTGCGTGCGGTGCCACGGAAAAACTGCTTCTTCGTTTGCTCTGCGGCTGTGAACTATGGGAGTCAGTATTTGTTGGAATAACAAAATGCTCCCCATGCCAGAAAGTACTCATAGATCCTGCCTGTCGGGGTGTCAACATGCCCCGCAAGAATGTGCTGAGCTGCGCGCTGGCCAAGTGTCGGTGTGTGCATGACTTGTGTGTATGTTTATTTGTGAGAGTGTGTCGACGTGCGCGAGGGGAGCTTTGGGTGAGTCAGCTGGAACAGCGTGTTTATGCAAAGAGAAGTAGGCGACGTGAGATGAGTCTCTCGTGTTGTGGACGTTGTTTTCTGCAGAAGGCGCTCAGCTGCTAATTAACAGTACCCAGTGCGCTTACACTTTAAAAGGTACTACCTGGAGGTTGAAGCGGCCACAACACGACACTTTGAGTCCTTGTTGCCTTGCCAGCAGGTGTCTTTTAGGCAAACAATGAATGGCTTCAAATTTGATAAAAAAGACATGCTTTTCTGATTATACTTTTATGACGGCAGCTCAGTCTGCAAGGACTTGGCTCGCCCATTTTGGAGGGAAAAAGCAGAAGACTTATTGTAGACCAAGCATGGAAATGGGGAGCGGTGGCTGGAGAAATACTTTGTTCTTGAGAAAGACATCGTGTTTGCACTGCCCTTCACTCTAACTTCTCTCCATTGCTGTGCGCATGCGCATTTACATCAACTGGGCATGTGCGCATTGGTCGACAGCAGTGCTTGATATTAACACCCATAAGACCCGCCCAGTGCGCAACTCCGGCCATTTTGGCGGGTGCAACAGATCATCTTTGATCCGTGATCTGGATGGACGACCATCCGTGCACGGTTCGGCAAATAGGATTAGGTTTTCGGCGCATTTTGTTTTATGTTGCATATTGTGCCTGTGGTCTAAACATGCCTTTCTCACAGTAGAGAGATAAATCCACGCATATTGTTGTGCAGGTGCAAAATGCGAGGTTAAATGAAGCAGTCGGCTCACTGATGCTCAGATGGGGGTACGGTATTTGCGTGACGTGACTACATGCAAATTAGGAACTCTCTTTCATCTTTGTCTATCCTGTTTTATCGAATGCGGAACTCGGTTGTGACAAAGGGGTAAATCTATTATGTGCGTTGAGTTGGTGTGTTATAAAATATTAACATTTGCCATCAGTGTATCTATTATTTATTCCAACAGAAATAATATATTGCAATATCGTTCTTTTTCCCCACGACTAATATTTAGCGGTGATTGATAGGTTACAAATCAACGTGCTGCGAGGGTCAACTTCAAAATAAAATTGAAACAAGAAATATTATACATGCCGTACCTAGATTTTTATTTGGAAGTTGGCCCTCGGAAACAATCGTCGTGGTGGCTGACATGACTTCGAATGGAGGCTGGCCTGGCCTATTCTTGGTGTGCAAAAAGCTGGCATATCAAGTCTTCATTTCTATGCTCGAGCTTTCCTGGGAGTTGTTGTTTAAGTGAACAACATGTGTTTGAGAACTTCATTCGTGGTGTTACAATGGAGGGAACTCAAGTGCCGTTGAAAAGTTTTAAGCCTTGAAAGGTTCTAATGAATCCCAGGCAGAATGGCTTTCCATTACGTATTTGGGAGGACAACACTACTCAACTTTTTTTTCTTCCAAGTCATTTGTGTCAAAGTGCATGCACGTGGTATGCAGGCACTTGGTACCTTGACTGACGAATGTAATCCGTTCCATCACCGCGTTCAAACGAACCCTCTCATACACTGTATTGTTCAATTTGTGTAAAATAGAGATCAGCGACTTAGTTTGGCGGCAGGCCAAGGTTTTCCTAACAATCCTATCGCGGGCCGGAATTATCTTTTCATCAGACAAACTTGCTGCAACAATATCAAAAGCTCACGGTTTGGTTTTATCGTGGTACTTGTGTCTCGGTATGATATTTATTGCAATATCGTGTGAAAGCACACAGCATTGCAGTAAGCCTCACTGTATTGCTGGAAAGTTCACGGTACACGGTCTGCTCACTGATTTGACAGTATCATATTTCTTATTTATAGCATTTGAAATGTGATACTGCCAAATGACAGTGATTTGTTTGCTTTTCAAGTCAGAAACACAGGAACACTTTGAATAAAGGTAACACAGGTAATAAAAGCCAAGTAACGATAAATAAAATAATCACCTAGTTAGTTTCTTTTTCTGTACATACTGCGTTGCTTAAATTTGGAGGGCAACTTATCTCTAATGTGCTGTCTGAGGCAAGGGGTGGAAGTCCGGCGAAGCGGAGGTATCCTCGACGGGTACCGCTCCCCACCAGACGACGGCACGTCACAGTGACATAAATGAGTCGTCTCGCCTAAAGATTGATTGCAAAGCCAACCGGCCAAAGGCTCGCGAGCTGCGTGTTGGGATGCTGTCAAGCTCAAGAAGGACTTCTGTCGGGCCTTTCTGGCCTGTGGGACTCCGGAGGCAGCTGACAGATACCGGCTGGCCAAGCGGAATGCAGCTTCGGCGGTTGCTGAGGCAAAAACTCGGGTGTGGGAGGAGTTTGGTGAGGTCATGGAGAATGACTTTCGGACGGCTTCAAGGAAATTCTGGTCCACCATCCGGCGTCTCAGGAGAGGAAAGCAGTGCACTATTAACACTGTGTATAGTGGAGATGGGGGGCTGCTGACCTTGACTCGGGACGTTGTGGGTCGGTGGGTACTTCAAAGACCTCCTCAATTCCACAAGACACGCCTTCCACTGAGGAAGCAGAGCCTGGGGACTCCGAGGTGGGCTCTCCCAGCTCTGGGGTTGAAGTAAACGAAGTAGGCAAGGCCCCGGGAGTGGATGAGATCCGCCCGGAGTTCCTAAAGGCTCTGAGTAACTGTGATGTCATTTTCAGTCGACAGCAAGTGGCAAAATGGCCGCCCCCTGAGATGGACAAAAACGGGTGGATTTTACTGCTTAACTCATATTCCACAAACTGAATATTAATCAGACTGCCATGATTAGACTAGTAGGCCTGCAAGAAAATTTTGGGCTTGACTTCTTTAAAAAAAAAAAAAAAAAGTCTGTTACTAAACACAGGATCAACATGATCATAATTGAATCATTTGTTCTCATTATGTTTTTCTAAAGTGGGAGTGGAATTCCTCAGCTCCAACTTTTCTGGGCAGCTGTTGCAGAGCAGCAGTGGTTCATGTCTGCTGGGGAAGCCTCAGCAGGCCGAATGGGCCCACACACAGAGAGAATGAGAAGTGTCATGGCCAGCTTACAATACAAGCCCCCGACGGCCCATGGGGATCAGTCACTGTCCAAGTTGGGAGGGGATCAGTGCCGACCTGTGTGTGTGCACGTGTGCATACACGCGTGCGTGGCTGCGCGTATTTGAGTGTGTGCATACATGCGTGCGTCTGTGAGAAGTCCCAACTTGTTTCCTTGTTCAAGGTTTGTTAGCATACATATGGACCCATAAAGGGCTCAAAATGCTTTCATTCAGGCAGGTTTGTAATAGGAGGGAGGAAATACACTAACTGCTGTAAAGGATGCAGCTCTACACAAAGACTGATTCACAGGCCTGGAAACATGTGTGCAACACATGCTGAGGCTTGAACACAGCAAGAGCCACAGACTGGATGGCCCGCTCAGACCAGGCTACGAACAACCACACGCATGCACACGCACGTTTGCACAAAATTCCATTTCTTCTACAGGAAGTTGATATTCCTTCATATTGTTAGCTGTTTTCAAGGTAAAAGCCAGTGCTTGTGAGATGGTGTGTGTGTGTGTGTGTCTGTTGAGTGCTATCCTGTGGAGTGTCAGTGTGTGGAAGTGTCTCAGAACACCCAGAGTGCTCAGAGAGCTGATTAGAGCTAACAGCCTATGAAGCGCACAACAGCTGGAAATGCCTTGCTGCCAGTCAAACACACGCATTGCATCGTACGCACACACGTGCACGTGCGCGCACACACGCCCTGGTTTCAGCGATATTGAAATGAACTCTCTCCACACCAGCCCTGTCATTCCTCTGGACCTCATCTCTTGGCAGGAACTAAAGAGCTGATATGAGCTTGTTTGACCTCAGACTGCTGACTGCTTTATTTCAGTGCTGGGGTTTCCCTGCTTTGCTGGCTTAGCGATGGAATCCTAAAGATGTGCACAGAGATTTCTGAGACGAGAGGGAGGCAACCCTGCATAAATCCTGAGAAGCATGCGCTGTGATCATCGGTGATCCTTATTTGTCTAAAAATAAACATGTAAAAAGAATTCCGAAATGTCAGGTAGGCAAATTTGTGAGGACATCTTCAGTATTCCTCATGCTTGGATGACAAAAAACAGGATTCATTTTTTTTCAAAGTATCACACTCCTCCTCACTGGTATACAGTATATGTGAGGCCTTTAGCATAAACACCGAATAAAATGCAAACTGTTTACAAGAAGCCCTCGAATTATGACGTACGACGTTTCGACTTTACGACGCCTGTGCCTCTTCTGCCATTTTACGTTTACATGCAGTCAATATTCGGGTTAAGGTCAAAATTCAGATTTCTGAAACATTCTGAATATCCAGTTTACATGAGTGAGCGGACAGAGTTGCTACGGCATTTGATTAAGCCACTGTGACGGCGACGCACGGCATCGTGACTCAAATCACGTCATTTCCGCGCGTTACTTTCAACTGTCAATAAAACACTTGATATTCATGTCACTCACCACAGGAATGAAGCAGCCGGTTTCTTCCTCACTCCAAAAGTATGCTAAGCTCATTTACTTCTGCTCGTGTATTTGCGCTAGCTGCGCGCAAACACACCGCACTTCCGCATACAAGCACTTCCTGTACTACAAAGACCAGCGTTCCTTGCGGTTGTGCATGTGCAGAGTGTCTCGATCGTGTCTGTTTGCGCGCCGGCAGTATCTTTGCCTTTTTCACCCTCCTCTCCTTCTTCTCCATTCACCTCTCAGCAGTAATGCTAAGTACAGCATCTTATGTTTATGTGTCATGTTACATATGCGGAAATTCAGGTCACATCGCCAGTGTAGGAATGGAACACGTTCATAAATTGAGGACTTCCTGTATATAGTCCCCAAAGCAGGTACATGCAGAACAATTTTTAATATCTTAAGAAAGAACACAACAATAAAAAGTGTGTGCTTCTTCTTTCGAGATGGCCAACACAGCACAGATCACTGATGTCTCCATCGACAATCATGAGTCTGCTATGACAGATGTCTGCCAGAGGACCGAGACTAAACTGTGAGAGGCAGCAGGGTGCCACAGGGTTTCCAGAGTGCAAGGAAATACAAAAAAGAGTAGGAGTGGAAGAAGTACTAGAAGAAGCTAGGCTAACTCCTAGTGTAGCTCTCTGGTAACTGGGTGTTTCAGGAATCTGTGACACTTTAGGGACACTTGGACGACGGGCTGAATATTGGCACTTATACTATAGCTATGCATGTAAAAATGACATCAGCATTCAAATGCACCCCCCTAAAAGAATCCGTAATGATTTAAGGCCTTTTTGGGGATGAGATTTACGACAAATTGTTGCGCCCCCTTTTGAAGCTTGGCTTGTTATTTTTTCCGTCTCAGCTGTCCATAGACACAGCATGGAGGCTATTGCAATATAGCTTCCAAAACTTAAATGCACATTACTACTCTTGTCCACTTCAAACTGTGAAAATGTAAAAGCGTTCTGCAATAATATTGTGGCTCAAACCTGAGCTCATATGTGCAAAAACCATGATCACACCCACAAAAGAAAAAAAAAACATTCCTGTTCAAAGTTGGATACTGAAAAATCCAGCACGTCCCCGACCATACTGAGGATATGCAGTGCAGAAAAAGTGTATGACAGATGGATGGACGGACTGAAAAATTGAAAGCAACAACTTTCCAGCGAGGAGGCCGACTCAACAGCCGAGTGTGGCCGCATTGCAGTAGATTGTCATTTTTGGTGAATGCGTACTCCCTGAGTGACCTCGATGAAAAAAGTGAGTCAAACTAATGTTTACAGATTAAAATGTAATATATAACGACCTACGAACAACTAACCTTACGAAAAGCTTCTCGGAACGCATTGTGTTCGCTTATCTTGGTGACTTATTAAAGAAAACAGGCAAGACATGACAGAAACTGCACATAAGCTGCTCATTTCCTCCTTCTCCTTTTAGTCAGCAATAGAAAGGCTAGCCGTTTTGTCATGTTTTCACAGGTTGATGTGGGCCTAAGTAGAGATGCCCACATACATTTTGGGGCTGGTTGGTCCCTGTTATTTTGACAATATTAGCGACGTATTTTCAATGACTTTGAATGGACAAATGTGATCGGTCCTGGTCGTGACGTCCCAAAAAGACATGGGGGGAGGAGAGGGGGGCTGTGGCCATATTGCTCATTACCAAAGCTGCACCCAAAGTAAATTTGAAGCTGTACTTGAAATATGTCCAAAATATGCGTATCTGATGGAGATATGTAACGATTGCAAGCAGCTAATAACGTGGCTTTATGGATGTAAGGCTTGGTGTGGACTAACTATATTACTGGAATACTTTTACTGGACGCTTGTCGACGTAATGGGATCATTTTTGATGGATTATGACATTGTCTAAGACATTTATGAGGCTGAAATGGTGAGTTCCATATTTTATTTTGTGTTAGCGATTGTTTGACTTCGATGCTAGCTGAGCCTGCAGATATGATTGTATCTTATAATGTTTGGTATCATTTGAATTTGCGTGAACTCCGTTTTCTAACCATTTATAACATGCCCGGGCATGTTTTGAAGTTGTTCTATATATAGGGAACATATAGAACGTCCCGCGGCAGGATGTTGGAATCGAAAAGAGTTACGCAGATCAGAAGAGAAAAATAAATCACTCTCAACACACCCCATACCACAGGTGGTCAGGACAATCTTTCAGAGACATCCAATAATCAGGTCTTTGCCTTCAAGCGCCGTCGCTGCCATGCTAGCTCCGTTTTCTCCTTTTACATTTTTTCTGCCTCATCTGCTTTAGTTTTCAGTCACCTTTCCTGTCATTCCTCTGTTCTTTCTTTGCAGTGTCTCATGCTGACAGGAAGCGTAAGAAAAATTAATAAGGACCAAGCGAGCGTGACAGTCGCTGCTGGATTATAATTTTTTATTTTGAAGTCCTCACAACTGCTGGAGCATCTATTAATGGGAAAGAGATGCACTTGTGAACAACACCAGACCCTTGAAAATCAATATTACAGTGCTCTTTACTTTGAAATTGGTATAGTATTCAAACATCAAGTTTGGTAAACTTGAGTGTTATGTGTAGAGGCGCCCTTATCAAATGAACATTTTCCCAGATAAAAAAAATACAAATAAAAATAAAACATAAAAAATTGAGGAATTGGCATGCAGTGGGAGGTGGGTTGGTTGGGGCCATTCCCTGAGTAATATATGATAATCAATTGCATAATCAATTCCAAAAAGATTGGTTTGTGACAGCCCTAGGACACTGCATCTTCACAATTGAGTAGCCTACGAGATAGTTCTCGGTCTTACCATCAATCGTGTATAATGTTTTTAGAAATAAAACATTTCGGGACCAGGCAGCTCTGGTTGCTAACACTCGCCTTCATTTCAATAGCACAATAGTGGAAAATAGTCACAGCTACTCAGGGTGAATGAAGTACTAATCATTATGGTAAGAACCACCACCAACAAAAAACATTAGCATTGCTACAAGCAGCAGTTTTGTGAGCACACTGAGGAGGTGAGAGAATGAATATAAATCTTAAATACACAGTTTGAACTTCAATTACCTTAATCAAGAACATATGGAGGGTCATAAGCATATAGAAGCTGTTGATTCACACGGCACCGAGAAGTAGGAAAAAGGAGAACCGTCTATAATAGTTTGTAAACCAAATCAAATGTCAATGGCTCAAACATTTAAAGGTAATTCCCATGGTTTGTGGTATTTTCAAATGCCAAAGGCTGGGGCCCAAAGGTGGCCATAAGAAGTGTAACCACATTCAGCCTGTGCCAAGAAATGATCTGTCTTATTTGGAAAAGAAAAGAGCGTCACTACTGCTGAAAGTGACCAAGTGCCGTAAAGACTGGAACGTGCAGACCGCAGCCAAGTTTGAACTGTCAAAAAAAAAAAAAAAAAAAAAAGCGCGACCCATTTCAACAACTTCTTTCCACTTACCATTACCTTTGTTAAATAATTGACTCAGAAGTTCAGTTTGCCATTATTTTTGCCCATTTCACTTGCATCATGATTACTGCAAGTGGCACTGGAAATTCACATAATTTGGCTTGTGTTACATACTAATATCTATTACAGTACTATATTGCATTAATGCACATTTATATTTCTGAATTCTTTTCGGTATGTTGTATATTTGTGTCTATATTCTAAATGTATAGTTTATGTATCATATTTTTATTCATGATTGTACTAGAGGGGCGACAATTACAGGCCACAAATTGCTAGTTTGTTTTAATTCAAATTTTGAGCTGGAGAATGATGGGAACATTTTTTTCATTATTCTGGGGAGGAGAAATGATTCCATCATGACTCAAACAGTAAAAATAAAAATAAATTGCTTCAACTTAAAAGGGAATTTTGGGGGGAGTCCGATATTTCTGTTGTTTTAGTGTCTGTCTGATAGTTAGCAGGCTCCTTCCTTATTCATGATGACGGAAGTGTACCACTTGATACTGTGGTTGATGGATGGCAAAAATTAAAAATAAATTCCTCAAAAGTTTTCTTTCTCTTGTGTTTGATAATCAGCTCAGCTGGCTCCTAAACCGTCCCAAATATAAATGATCATTTGCACTGTTGTGGTGGTGGCTAACTAAATAATGAACCAACCAACCAACCAACAAACCATCAAAACAGTACACTGTGCTTGACAGTGGTAATGTTATAGTAAGCGTTGTAACATAGGTAAAATCAGATGGCAAGTGCAGCAGCAGAATGAAAGACAGCGGGGTTGTTTACGACTAACATTGATAGTCTTTGAGGAGGATTAAAGTTGCATTTGTATTGCTCCTTGTCGGGGCCAAAATAGGGCAAGCCATGCGTGACTAATCCTGTATATGTACAGTATATGATGGAAGACCACAAGGGTTGAGCTGCACGGGGGCTGAAGGGGAGGAAAATGTCAGGCCTGTCATCCACCGGGCTCTGTGACACTAATCAGGCAAATCTCCTTGAAGTGCAGAACTTGAGATGAAACCACAGATTGTCTGGAAGGAGTTGACTGCAGGGGGAAAAGTAAGGTACGTGAAGGTACAGTATCACATCTGAAAAGGTTCGGAGGAATTACTTTAGATAAAGATGCTGATTATTGTCAAGCGATGAATTGGCCTGTGTGAGTGGGACACAAGTTGTGTGCCTGGGGAAAAAAAAGAACGCTGCGGTGGACGGCTGTGTTTGCGAACGTGTCCACAAGGCCGAGCCCAGCTGTCCTGCCACTCTTCAACCCCTGTGAATTGTGGCCCACGAGAAGAGGAATGCTTTCTTGTTTCTCCTTGAGAACCACAATGGAAGTACTAAAGCAATTTAAAACATGCCTCTAATCTATTAAGTCATATGTTTCCTATAAGTGTGCGCTAATTAATGGCCATGTGCAAATGAGAGGCTGCACAGATGAGCAACTTGAAAAGAAAGGAAAATGCCGGGAGAGAGGACGTGACGCTCCTCTGACTATTCTTTTGTTCTTTACGTAGATTTACAACAATAACAAAAATCCTTTGTTAAAAAAATCATTTGCACTTTCACCATGGTTTGATTACGGACAATTTGCTGTATTTGTTTGCTGAGTGGAAAAGCAAACGAGGGTGAGTTTCCCCGGTGTTTACTTTAACATGGGGGCAGAATATTTCTGTATACCACTTATGACAGTAATTTTCTCAGTCCCAGGAGCCTGCATGGGAATGATTAAAGGGAAAATGTGCACCGTGGTGGCCACAGTTAATCTGGCAATCAGCAAAAGGAAAATGCTGGAGTTTTTTTTTTTTTTTTTTTTTTTACATCATGGATATTTGCCTGCACCTGGGCTCATCCTGCTCCCTTTTTAAATATGTTGCGGAATGTAACCCTTTTCATAAATGTACATAGACTTTTTCTTGAGGAATTAAAACCTACAAACAAGGTACATTAAGAGGTTGTCCTATAGCTATACAGCCATCAGTCGTTCAAATGAAAGTTACTTCAGCATAATTTGATTAAATCCACATTTGCAGTCTGGGAGAACATTTAATTAGGCCAGTGAGCATTAGGTAGCAAAGATAAAGTCTCTTTCTGCGGCTTTCTACGCCCATGCACAATCGGACCTTCAACATCTGTTTCAAACCTGCTGGAATCGATGTTTGCACAGCTGCCTGCTTTCTCAATCTTTCTCCAGTTCTCAGACACCCACTGCAGGGGAATAACATCACAGAAGCTTCCAGGTAGCAAAGCTTCTTCTCCGTAGTGCAAGTGGAGTAAGCGAGCCCCTCCATGACCACCGCCTGACTTGTCCAGCGGACGTCCGTTCTCATGGTCGGACCGGACAAACCTTGTTGACAGAGGAAGCTGAGGTTGCTCTACTGGGAGCTCGGTCAATGTTTTTAAAATATAAAAGCTGCTCAAATTCATAGAAAACAAATTACATGACTACTTCCAACAGCAGGAGGTATTATTGGGCTCTGGTGTTAACAGTAAAACACTTGCGAATGGGATTACGAGAGTGCTAATAAGATCTAAAACAAGAGCCGAGTCAAGAATTCTGCATTTCCAAAGATAATATAACTTGACACTGCAGAGAGGTATTCACTTTACAATACTTATTATTTTTGTGATCAATGTTGAGGTTGTGGTTGCTAGAGTGGTAGTGCTATGAACAGGAGATACAATAAAAGAATACTTCTAGACCTGTGTAGTAAATTATAAATGATGATGCCTCCACTTAGCAGGAAAAATATAATTACATGACCTTTATATCCTACTTAGAATAATAAACGTGACTTGAGAGCCAATGTACAATAGAAGAAATATAGACAATAAAAATATGACACACACAATTAATATTTGAAAAAGGTTTTGGTGCTCCGCTCCACACATTCAACTCAAATGGTCCTTCGTAAAAGAAAAATATCTCAGTCAGTTATTTGTTACAGGCCTGATGTTGCTCGTGTGCGTTGTGGACCTTACAAACATAAAACAATGTCCATTCACTTGAAGGACAAGCAAAAATAAATTGGCACCTGCACTGTGTTTGAATGGTGCGCATGAGTCCTTGGTTCTAGATAGATGGTGATGTTTAATGGGCGGCAGGAGATGAAACCACGTCCACTCACTCGGTGACGAACGGAGTCAGCTTAACCAAAGGATAGGCCCGAGAGCTGACAAGGTACGAGACGACTTTATATCCACACAGAAGGAAAGTGTGGAGGTTCCAAAGAGAGCTTCCTTGGTCCACTGTGCATCAAAAAGTCTCTTTAGTTTTAAATCCATTTTAAACGTCCATATTTTACATACAAAAGGGCAATGAAACGCTAGCATTAGTGTTAGCATTTGACGTTGCTAACCGAAATTAACATTTAAGATTTTTAGCACAAAACATTCCGTCCCAGCAGGATAAAAATTATACATGAGATACTCACATTCCATCGGGTCACAAACAGTCCAAAACAAACGGCAGACTCTGCATCCACTTGTTTCAGAAACTATTTTTTACCACACAGCTTCTATAGTGTCGACATCCTTCACTACTGACACAATAGCGCAATTATTCACATGACTACTGACCTCTCGAATGTTCTATGCATGACTACGCCCACCATTACCTAATTGGAAATTACAGATGCATCATCCAATGATAATACAGAAAGAAAAGATTGGCATGTACAAGTTAGATGGTGAACAATGAAAAAAAACAAAAAACAATGCACATTCTTGTACAGTTTTAACAAACTTGATATGCACAAATAATCTTTTATCTTATAATATGACAAAATTTAAAGCGGAGGTCAACCCAAACATTTTTTTTTTTCTAGAATATGTTCTATGTAGGCCCACGTGAAACAAGGCATTCTGATTTTTATTGAGTTTGTAGTTGTCGACTAAAAATTACATCACAGTTACTCGTGGCTCGGATAACGACCAATTATGACTCAGCTTCAGAAAACAGGGGAGCCGTGATTGGTCGTTATCTGAGCCCTGAGCAACTGTGATGTCATTTTGAGTCGACAGAAATGACAAAATGGCCGACCCATGAGATGGCTAAAAACGGGTGGATTCCTCATATTCAACAATATTTTACAATGTTAATCGGAATGCCTTGTTTCAACTAGTGGGCCTGCATAGGACGTATTCTGGAGAGAAAAAAAAAACGTTTGGGTTGACTTCACCTTTAACGGCTGAATTAAACATTTTAATTACACTGCATATTTAACATTATCATTTATTTTAATACTACATTTTAATCATCTAAGACTATGGCAAACATTTTAGTCTGGGCTACAAATATAATAAATTATCAAATTATCCTGGCTTTGATGCCAGGCTTGTATTGGGTCTCATGGATTGTGCAGACGTATGTTGTACCGGTAGTTGGTAAGTGCATAATAATATACTATACCTTGATTGGCCAGATGGTGTTTTTAACATCACACATTACATTGGTCAACAGCAAAAATTTTAATCAGCCATGGCTTCATGTGTCCCTAAATGTATTTTTGATGCTCATTTCAAAAATATCTTTTTTTTTCCCTAGCACATGAGGTTTTTAAGATCTTTTATATTTTTTTTCTTAAGTTGAACTTATAAAAACATATGCAATATAAATTTTACCATGCATTTTAATTTATAGCCTACCTACCCTAAGCTACAGAAAAGAAATTCCACCTGTTGCTGAACTTAACCCTCAATTCATAAATATAATTACTATATTAAATATATTATTATTATAATTATTATGAAAACCTGGTGTGCTGGCGAAAAAACGAAGGCAGAAAAAAACATCTAGAAATGTTTAAAACTCTGATTTAAAAATATATATACTGAATTTGTTGACCAATGTTATCTTTGCCTTTATCGCTTCAAAAATATGCCTTTCCTAAAATTATCGGACTGATGGATTTTTCTGTAACTCTGTTGTATGTGTGTTAGCTTTTTCCAATAAGACTTCCAAATCCATTGGTCAACATCATTGTGAGCTTTCTCCTAAATGTTCCAATGTAAAAAAAACCTCAGCGCTACCTAAAGCACAAAACCTCTTGTAGATACATTGGTCTCCACCACTTTTACACCTGTTGGTGTCGCAGTCTGTTAGAGTGAGTGAACACGCAATTTAGTGCCAGATGTTTGGGATCTGAGTAAATCAGGCCCGATGTGCCTATAATTAGATATCCTTGGGGTATTTTGACAAAAGTGTGCCACAGACATCTTATTATCAAGACACCTGGGAATCCTTTTAAAATGTGGAGGAAAAAAATGCATTACGTGTCCTTTGACATTTGAATGTTTAACGTCAAAGTATTTTAATTATTGCCCAATCATGACATTAAAAAAATAAATAAAATAGAGGACAACGCATGGTTTTCAATCATTTAGTCATTTACCAAGTGAACATCGTCAACATCCTCATTCATCTCACTGATGCAGTTTGTGCACATTAAGTGTCAGACAAAGCAATCATGGTGGAAGACAGCACTGTAATAGCAGTTGTGCATCTCCAGGAAAGATTTACTGCAGCGCGTCTGCAGCCAGTGCATGCACATTACTTACCTAAGTCTTCATTGAAATGTCACACATATCACAGCGGGAGGACATGCAGCTGGTGCGCATGTGTGTAGTGTTTCTTTACAACTACAGTACTGGCATGTGTGTGCTAAAGTGTTTTTGGGTGTTTCTCCAGGTCAGTGTGAAAGATGAAGGTTTGTCATCTGTAGCTATGTTGAACTTTTTCCAGTGCTTACAATTACTGTTAAAGTTAAGTATGAAGGGTAAACGAGCGGTATATTCGAGGCTACTGCCCCAGTGATAAGCTAAAGATGAAACAATGTAGAAATGATTGAAGTGCGGAATTTAGGATGGAAAAATACAGCTGAAATACATGTCAATTAGAAACTGGGAGAGGGCGACAAATGGTATTTTGGGTCGTCCAGTTTAAAAACATGAAAACATCCATCGTTCTTCCCCGGTGACTCAACTGCTGAACAGTGGAATGTAAATGTCAGAGCTAAGATATATGTTAGCACATATGGACGAATTTCTTGAGAACAACTATTGGCTATGTAAACAAACACACTCACTCACTGAGTATTTTTTCCATCTAAAAATGATTCAAGTGTAAACATTTCAAATATTCCTGTTGAAAAGTGAAAGAATGATGGCTATTTCGTCTAAGCGGCAGCTTGCAATGTTCCTTTCACTCATACCGCTGAGAAAACCGCTCAACTTGTTTGCGTGGATCATAAGAAACCTTGCCCTGTTTCCACATTCACACCCACACAAACACTCGGGAGAAGGTTGCAGTCCTCATCAATAACAATACAGTATATTTCTGGATGGTGCCACTAGTCTCCTAGTTGGTGCAGCTCCAATGTATTTATAGACGGGCTCTATTTAGAATTCCGTTTTACATTTGACATGGCATGTTGTTCTCTACGACTCTGTACGTGTCAAGACTCACCATTAGCCAGCAACAGCAGGTTGGCAGCTGCTTCTTTGCTTTGGCTGCGAGCACAGAAACGCATGTGTCTGGGAAGAAGGCGGCGGCACTGACAAGGAAGGGTGTGGTAATGAACGTTCAAAATTCAGGCTGGACTTGGAGTTAAGTTTAGCACAGTTGAGCCGGCAACTCGTGGGGAGAGTGGGCGGCCAGGCAACAGAGGTGGCAGAGTGTTGTCCTCCAATCTGTCACCAGCAGCAATATATCACACTACCATATCCCTGTCTCTTTCTCTTTGCTGTTCATAAATGGACACTGTGACTAATATGCACCCCACTGGACTGTGTACTCCAGCAATGGTCAACTCCGGTCCTCAAAGGCCGCATTCCTGCCTCATTTAGATGTCCCACTGCTCCATCCAACACACCTGATTCAAATGATTAGGATTGTTAGCCAGCCTCTACAGAGCTCGCTGATGAGCTGATCAGTTGAATCAGGTGTGTTGGAGGAGGGAGACATATAAAACAGGCAGGACAGCGGCCCTCGAGGACCGGAGTTGTCCAGCCCTAGACACAATGGAGAAGAGTGAACTTTGTCTGCTGTGTGACTACTGATGCCACTGAGCATCATATGCAAGATACAACCAGCACTTGAACGGCAGTTTACGCCATATACAAACGTCACGTACATACATTAGAATTCTGAATGCACTTATGTATTCTTCAGCAGGCCAAGTAGGCTATAGCTCATTCAATCAATGCCAGAACATATTGAGGCCATCCATTCAAACATCCCGAAACATATAGTATCACTAAGGGTAAGGTTTACTTCATGCTTGGGATGGGCAATTGACGGTCACTGCATTTTTATGGTTGCTAAAACTACTTCTAAACTCAAAATGTAGGGAAGGTATAACTCCTGGCAATATGCTCATATTGCACATGTAAATTGAGAAAATCCATGTGATACTGCAAAGCTGTTATGAAATACGCTATATAAATAAAATTGTATTGTATAAAGCAGTGCAAATCTACTTTAGCCGTTTAACCTACTGGTAAAGAAATCATATTTGGTAACCTAACCTCAGGTCAAAACGTCTGTTGACATACTGCCTATTATATGACAGTAGAACTGTTTGAATTCTTTCATTATGATTAATTAAATGATTATTAGAATTGAGATAACAAGAAATAGACAAGTCACTGAAGTAAAACAAAAATTACTTTGCAGTAAAACATTCTATGCGCCTTCACTAGTCGAAATATGGTATTCTGATTAATATTGCATTTGTGGACTATGAGATAAGCAGCAAAATCCACCCGTTTTTAGTCATCTCCGGGGGCCGCCATTTTGTCACTTCTGTCGACTGAAAATGGCATCACAGTTGCTCAGGGCTCAGGGAATGACCAATCACGGCTCACCTGTTTTCTGAAGCTGAGCCATGATTGGTCGTTATCTGAGCCCTGAGTGACAAAATGGCCGCCCCGTGAGATGGCTAAAAATTGGTGGATTTTGCTGCTTATCTCATATTCCACAAACGCAATATTAATCAGAAAGGCGTCTTTCAACTAGTGGGCCTGCATAAAACATACGTAATCTTGGAAAGAAAATGTTGGGATTGACTTCCTCTTTAAAGAACGTGGTGTATTTCCATGTATATTATTACATCCATCCATCCATTCTCGATACCACTTATCCTGTTCAGGATCACGGGGTGCTGATCCTATCCCAGCTAACTTCCGGTGAAAAGCAGACAACACCCTGAACTGAACTGAAAGACAACACACTGAATTCACACCGGCACTGAGTGGGAACTGAACACACCCTGTCTACACCAAAGGCAGGCAACTGTACCACCGCATCACCAGTGACTTATGTATACAGGAATAATATTTAAGTATCTCAATTAATCCCCAATAAAGGGTTAAAGGAAGTATGAGGATAACTGTGTTGTTTCTCGCAATTAGTCTGTGTGCCTGATCCTTTGTTTCATCCCACCGATGCAGTCAGGTCATTCATCTGTCCCACCTTGAATCATGACAGTCAAATATTAGGACTGCTGCATGCTCAAACAAGCAATGCACCGGACCAGAGAGAGGCACATTCATGGAAATTGTGGAAAATTTGGAAAAAGTTACCCTTGTGAGCATAAGCGGTTTGGATAATGGATGGATGGATACGGTGCAAAATAAATGTCCCTGTTCTATTAAAACGTTTTTAATACAATCATTTGTTGCGTGCAAAAGATACGGATGAAGTAAAGTGTGTAGCGAAATCAGTTAAAATCTAACAGGACTGGAGTACACATTGCATCTGGATTTTATGTTAGTGGTTGGCGTTGCCAGTTTTTAATGTTATCATTACGCTAGTAATAGAGTGCTGCTGACAATGGCGCCTTTCCCACGGTAGAGGAGACACAGGCAGCTCTACTGGCACTTGTAAATAGGCAAAACAACATATTACAAAATGTGTCTTCTAGTACCTGGTCAACCAGAGTTCCACGCAATCTACTGTATGTATGGATGACATACGGTAAACCCAGTCCTTTTTTAACCAGTTGCAAAGTGACCTTGTGCCAACAACAGCTCAACATAAACTTGCTTGTATTTAAGTACAGTATGTACCAAACTAGAGCCTGCTAAGAGAAAATGGGGGAATGCCTCCATTTTTTTTTTCCCCTTTCTTCTTATGGGCTGTTACTGGTGACGACGGCTGGGTTCTCTAATGAAAGACATTAGTTCTCAGCATGAATAGCAACAGCAGGGGGTTTATAAAGTGTTAGCTTCCCTTTCTTTCTCTGTTTTCTTTTCGGGCCCTTTCCATCACCCTCTTAGTACTTCTGTATCGGCCTCGCTGGTCTGACAGCTTCAGCGCATGGCTTCTCTCTTTGTAGGTCGAGTTTGAAATCCAACACTGGCACCAGGAGTCACCTTCCAAGCATGGCTCAAATGCCCAACCGCCATCCCAATGGCCTGCCATCACAAGATTGAGGTGGCACAGCAGGTCACACCTGCAGGCAGAACTGCTGCACCAAGGCGGCTCATATGTGTGGCCCTTGCATTGAGGAATTCTTGGAGGGCACCGGCTAGAGCAGCAGTGGCGGCACATGATCAAAACGCATATGTATCTGTTTGATATGTTCTGGAGCCAGACTCTTAAGGTGGGCCCACTATGACCTACCATAAACGTCTCCCGGTCCTCTTCTAAGGATTCTGTTTCAGTAAAGTCATGCTACGGATTCCCATAATACACACAGTGGCACATGAGAAGTGCGTGATGAAGAGTAAAGGCATGATTGCAATGGGTGATTCTGGAAAAGGAGATGTAAAACGACACAAATAGAGAGATGAGGTGGCTGTGAAGACAGCGCGCGAATGGGTTGGCCATTCACGGTTGTTGTTGCCATCAGTGAGGTGATTGATGGTCAGCGGTGGGGGCTGTTTCTGCAGCAATGTTAGCTCGTGGCTTGCGAGGGCCTGCTGACTTCAACAGGCCAACGGCAGGTCAACATGAATGATACAGAACCTGAGTCCTGCTCAGACCACCAACAGTGGCCTGTCAAAATGGGGGACCAGAACGGATCTTTCCATGCTAGTAATCCAATTTCACTCCTAAAAAACGCACACTCCACCAAGCAGGGGTGTGTTGTTGTTGTTGTTGTTGTTTTTGTTTTTGTTTTTTGTTTTTTTCATTTGGTGCAGGATTTAAACAACAACAAGAGTAGATTTTCACTGGTCTTGGTCATATATCACAATGTAACCTACCAAATGTGTTTGTAGTGTAAAGTCTGTTTGAGATTTTCATCTTTGAGGCATTAATTAATGATAGATGTTGGTTGGTGTTGTGTCTTATCTATCCATCTTCATACCATTACATCCATTACAAATATTATGTGGCTGTAGTCTTCTTTTAAGATGGGCATGGATTTTTATGCGTATGCCTCCATTAAGTAGCTCACTGCCCATTGGGGTGGAAATTAGTGTGTTAACGAGTGTGTTGTGAATGTTTGTTGAAACACACAATGTAAACAGTGCAATGTTGATCTCTTTTTATTGTACACAGTTAACAGCTGATATAAACTATTGAGTTTTACACTGCACTGTTGTTCACAATACAACTTTAAACGTGCATTGGTTTTTGTAAACAGATTTTTAATCATTTGAGAGCACTGAATACTGCATTTATAGAACATGGTACTTTTATTCCTCGTTATGAATTATAATAATACATTTATTCTACGGAGGATGTGATTGGGAATTGCGAAAGCATATAATAACCCTTGGCCTCAAAACGACTTGACATGTTTGTTTTAAACTAAAACCGTCATCACTTTCAGGAAAATTCCACTTGATTACAACTGAGCCTTTCAGCCATAAATTCTGTTATTGTACATAGTGGAATAACTGCTCAGGTGGGAACTTGTCTCGCTACAGGGCAACAAGCACAACCTGGCAAGCGGGCCAGAAGGCAAAAAATACAGCAGGTTATTCATGTAACCCGCTGCATATGGATGTAACACTTAACAAATATATATGGTCCCTCAATGCATGCATAGTGACTTGTTGCATTTAATACTAACCACGCAACTTTTAAAGTGGACAAGGGAATTGTAGTACATACAGTACTCTCCTCCAAAGGTTTTGAACTAATGAGACCTTCCTTTTTGCTGTAGACTGGAATAGTTTGGTATTGATATTAAAATATGAATATGAGAAAACATCAACACTCCATTTCAGATTAGGATTTGCCTACGTGAATGACATTCATAATCGTTAGAGGTGTAATCAAAAATCCAATGCAGTCGAAGCTGAGAGAACGTACGAAAACCAGTCAGAGCCATTTCACAGACATAGGCCATAGCCAAAACTGCACTACCAGTTGAAATATTCTGAAGAATAAACAAATCACTATATACTAAGTAACAGATGTCAAAAGAGTAGACTATGGAAAAAAAAGAGCAGTAGACCGTGGAAAAATGTTGATAGCTGTAAAGAAATACCCTAATGCAGCTGTTAGTGACATCAGGATCAACCTCCAGAAGGCAGGAGTGAAGGTCATGAACATAAACACATCAAGTACAGATGCTATACTACAAAATGCTCACCACTCATTAACTAGAAGAATAGGAGGCCCAGACTGGCATTTGACAAAAAAGTACAGAGACGAGCTATAAATATTCTGGGTCAAAGTTTAATAGACTGATGAGACAGGCTCATCTACGAAGTCAAAGTAATGTCATGACTTGCAATCACATGGCTTCAGTGAAAGTCTGGGAAATCAACTGAAAAGAAGAATATGAATGGATTAAATTAAATGGGTGAATTACAATTTCAATCATACTTTAAAAACTTAAAAATAAAATCTTTTTCTTCCAACTGCAAATTTGTATTGGGCAGAACAATGCTGCATGGAGGAGTTGTGCGAAGCTCTGCATGGCTGAAGCTCAACCTCTTCGAAATGACGTCATGTTGGGCTACAATAGACAGCAAAAGTAGCCTAGGAATGAATCAATAACATTTAGTAGTGTTGCATTAGTAGTCGAGGCAGTGCACTCCATTTCGGTCCAACTGCTTCAATACACACAAAAATCAATAAGTGATAGTACATAATCCATCATCATCATCATTCAGTCATCAATCAGTGTGAAACTGTCTTCAGTATGTCAGTGTTATGTCTTTTACATCTCATGCTTTTAGCTTTAAGTGACCAACGAAATCTGTTCTCCTAATTCACCAGAAACTGAGCCAGCTTGTAAGCAACACAACTCAACTCAAGGAAAATGCTTTTACAGACAGTGATGCAACAGGAAATAGAACTTCATTTCCACATTTGGCCTCGAAGGTGCCACTATCACAACAAGGGCTTCACTCACAATACTCTACTGCCACACACATGACATTCTTTTTGGTACAAGAATGCAGGAGCCAGCTTCCTTGAACCCACATGTTGTTATAAAAAGAGCAGAGTGCATTCAGAAGGGCACCCCCGGTCTTTTTATTTGAGTCTGAGCCTGTGCTGGCCTCCGTCAGCTCTCGCTTATATTCACACTTTCCCTACAACTCTACCGCAAGTTAGCCACATATGCTATTATTGCTACTTAATGTGCCATTGCTCTAAGCAGGCCATAAGATGGTTTGACTGTGTCTGGACAGGGAATACAGCACACGGAACAGTGGCGGCTCTAGAAAGTTTTAACAAGGGTGGCAAAGGTGTAGGCCCTGGGTGGAGGTTCAGTTGGGGGGGCAGAGGCTGAAAACCCTCCACGTGTGTGTGCACCTAGACAAACACACAAATGCACACACACCACACACACACACTTCAAGTTCAGGTTTCACTTCCTGCATTCTCTGGCAAAATTGATGCAAATGTGATGCATGATGCAATAACATCTTAATGCTGAGCACTTGTGCAATAACAATTCTCAACCATCACAATTTCAGTTTTTATTGGAAATATTTGACAGTTTACAAACACACTTCCAATGTAGTTGGGAAGCTGTGTTAAACATGAATAAAAACACAATACAATGATTTGCAAATCATGTTCAACCTATATTTAATTGAATACGCTATAAAGATATTTAAAGTCCATTATTTTTAGCAAATAATCATGAACTTAGAATTTTACGGCAGCCAAAGTAACGCTGGGACAGGTGTCAAAAAAGACTGACAAAGTTGAGCATTGTTCATCAAACACCTGTTTGGAACATTCCACAGGTGAAAAGGCTAATTGGGAGGTGGTGGGTGCCATGATTGTGTATAAAAGGAGCGTCCCTGAATTGCTCAGTCATTCACAAGCAAAGATAGGGCAAGATTCACCTCCTCGTGAACGACTGCCTGAGAAAATACTGGAACAGTTCAAGGACAATGTTCCTCAACTTACAATTGCAATGAATTTAGGGATTTTATCATCTACCGTCCATAATATCATCAAAAGGTTCAGAGAATCTAGAGAAATCGCTGCATGTAAGCGGCAAGGCCGAAAACCAACATTGAATGCCCGTGACCTTCGATCTCTCAGGCGGCGCTGCATCAAAAACCAACCACAATGTGTAAAGGATATCACCACACGGGTTCAGGAACACTTCAGAAAACCAATGTCCGTAAATACAGTTTAGCGCTACATCCGTAAGCGGTACTTAAAACTCTACAATGCAAAACAAAAAACATTTATCAACAACACCCAGAAATTCCGCCGGCTTCTCTGGGCCCGAGCTCATCTAAGATAGACTGATGCAAAGTGGAAAAGTGTTCTGTGGTCTGACAAGTCCACATTTCAACTTGTTTTGGGAAATTGTGGACGTCGTGTCCTCCGGGCCAAAGAGCCATTCAGACTGTTATGGACGCAAAGTTCAAAAGCCGGCATCTGTGATGGTATGGGGCTGTTTTAGTACCAATGGCATGGGGAACTTACACATCTGTGAAGGCACCATTAATGCTGACCGGCACATACAGGTTTTGAAGAAACATATGCTGCCATCCAGGCAACGTCTTTTTCATGGATGCCCCTGCTTATTTCAGCAAGACAATGCCAAACCACATTCTACAGGTGTTACAACAGGCTTTGGAGTTAAAGAGTGTGGGTCCTAGACTTTCCTTTCAGTTCTTGTCGAGTCATTGTTGTTGCTGTTTGTTGTTGTTGCATTGTCTTGTGGTGTCTGGTAGTGTCTAGTAGTATCAAGGTCTATTTGTGTCTGAGTTTCCTTTAGTCCAGTCAACTCTCTTTGCCACGCCAAGTTCTCTCTCTCGGCCACGCCACGCAAAGTCAACTCTCTCAACCAAGTCAAGCAAAGCCAAGTCAGGCCAAGTCACGCCGAGCCGAGTCGAGCCAAGCCCCGTCACCACGCCACGCCTCATTACCCTATCAATTATATTTCCCTGCACCTTTTGCCAATTCATTAAAATCTCCTAGACTGTCCTCCTGCCTCGCCCTCTCGCATTTGGGTCCTCCACGCTCCTGCTTATTGTTCTTCTTTTCTTTATTGGTGGGTGGCAGTTGACGTTTGAGGTGCATTACCGTTACCTACTGTGCTGGAGTGTTGGTCAGACTAGTAGTATGACTATTGCACAGTACTAGGACAAAAACACACAAACCTAAATTCTCAACTCGGTTTCTCTTAAAAACTGAAATAGAGTCTTAAACTGTGTGTGTGGGGGTGTGTAGGTGTGTGGGGGTGGGAGTGCGTGTGTGTGTGTGTGTGTGTGATGATGTAATACAAGTCTTACTGTACGTCTGTGATGTAAAATAAGACTGTGTGTAGACAGATGACACTCAGGGTGGCGGGGAATTTTATCACACTTTTTTTTTTTTACCTCTGTCAGTGCTTAGTCTGTTATTTTTTATTTTATTTTTGTACGTTTTCCGTCATTCGTCAATCGTCAGCAAAACAGGCGTCCATCAGTGATGGACTGACGGACCTTCCGTCAGTAATGATGGAATGCCCATCTTTGATTATTTTAAGAGGATACCTTATAATTTGCCGAGTCATCTGAAGTGGGGTTGCTCATAGCTCTGCTGTGAGTTACAGCTAAGTGCGTCATCCCACTCCGACCACAACACATCGCATTTTGATGACGCATGCGCCGTGCAAACGTTAGTGGCAGAGGTTGCCAAATAATGTCTTTTTACGCTCAGTTAAGGCTCGCTTCCAAGTGTGTTTAGGTGGGTTTTCTGTACTTTGAAATCTGGCACCATTCATTGTCCGCAGAATGAGCGGAGCAAATACACTATGTTCCGTTCACGATCGCCCAAAATATGAACGAGTTCATGAACTTTCATTCAGGGAACTTGTTCAGGTACAACACTGTTGACCACAGATAAAAACAAACCAAGTGGAGTTCAAACTATGTTTATTTTGGTAGCAGCAAAGAAGTCAGAGCGTGATGAAATGAAGCGCGAGTGAACCCCGTGCGGGTCGGGTGTTTAGCTGTTGAAATGGCTCATTGAATGAAAATGTGAGCTATATGCTGCAAATAGAAGTGAGCAGCAGTCTGTCCACAGGTTACAACCATTACTCTCCACCCCCACAGACATTTCAACCCGCTGCAGACAGAATCTTTTCAAAGACTTTAAAGCGGACGTCAACCTAAATGTTTTTTTCAAAAAATGTTCTATGCAGGCCTACTAGTTGAAACAAGGCATTCTGATAAATATTGCGTTTGCAGAGTAAGAGTCAATCCACCCGTTTTTAGCCATCTCAGGGGGCGGCCATTTTGTCACTTCTATCGACTGAAAATGACATCATAGTTGCTCAGGTAACGACCAATCACAGCTCTCCTGTTTTCTGAAGCTGAGCCATATTGGTTGAAATGTCTTGTTTCATCTAGTGGGCCTGCATAGAACCTATTCTTGAAAAAAAAAATCCTTGGGTTGACTTCCACTTTAACACTAAAGACTAAAGGGGAAGGAAGTACATACAAGTTGTCAAATGTTGTCAGTCTATTTGTATGTTTGAATCAAAATCAAAAGAAGGTGTGTTGACACATACAATCCATTTCCATTGTAAAGCAGTGAAAGGAAGCCGTTTCTCTGAAATGCCACGTCCTTTACAAAAAAAACCTCATGGAACGCCCTCACAAGGCCCACATTGTTCCTTCAGCCTGTTAAAAATGCACATGGAGACGTTGGTGAAGGGTGGGGCGAAATACTGTAGCTCTGTGGGTGGGACATCAAGCTGCTGCTAGATAAGAAAACAATATCACCATTTCTTTCTATTCTATTCTTTTAACCACAGTCACTATTTTTAAGGGGCACTAATTAGTCCTGTTAGTGAATAACATCTACTACATTTTCCTTGGACAAGGAGGTGTGATGGCACATACCTGAGGCCGATTAGCATCTTAATTCAAAGGCACTGACATAACACTCAATGTTAAAGCGGAAGTCAACAATATAAGTTAAGCAGCAAAATGCACTCATTTTAACCGTCTCCGGGGGCGGCCATTTTGTCTTCTGTCGACTGAAAATGACATCACAACTGCTCACAACGACCAATCACAACTCAGATTCAGAAAACAGGTCAGCCATGATCTTGCTGCTTCACTTATATTCCACAGACGCAAAATTAATCAGAATGCCCTGTTTCAACTAGTAACATATTCTTGAAAAAAATATGTTTGGGTTGACTTCCGCTTGAATAAGAAGCAAAACAAGCCAGTTGAAAGAATTCAGGGGTGGGGGGCAGTTTGTTTAGCATTAACTCCGCAAGAATTTGTCACATATTTGTGCTTTCTTGTTAAGACAGAGGGTATGAATACGACACGCATTTGTTAACAGATTGATTTCAACAGCATGCATCTACTTAAAAGCATTTACCTCTGATAACTACTATACATATCACATAACATAGCGTTCGGCTCACTCGGGCTCTTGAACTGACATTTGCAATAGCTACTGACAATGAAAGCACCGATCCAGTGAGTGAATGTCGCATGTCTGTCATCAATAGGTGTCTGCAACGCACTTCAGCATTTCAGGCCGTCGTGTGGCAAGCTGCACCACAGGGCTAATGAGCAGAGAACCAGCACTGCCTTTTCGACGGCCTTCTGGTGATGGAGCGCCCGCAAAAATCCAACAAATTAAAAGCCAGCGCTGAGAGTCAAAATAGCCTCCAGCTCTCACTGACTGACGGAGCATTTGGAGTTTGCAGTCTTTAATCTGACAGTTGCAGTAAAAGCAAAACACACCGGATAATGTGGCATGAGAGGAGGCACAAAGTGATTATCTTACAGGCTTAGCTCGAGACGAGTGCTCTCTGGTTTGGCTTTTTTTCCCCACAGATAGCCTACTATTGCGTCCATTGATTTTGCAGATCACAATCATTGTCCGTGAAAAATAAAAATGTAATTATGAGCATCATGTAACAGGAAATATACCATTCATTCAGAATTGACAGCAAACAGCCACAACATTGTGAACGCCTGCACAACAATGATGAAAACGTTGTTTTGGACTACCCGCTCTTGTCAGAATAGTTCTACACCACAGCAACCTTCAACTATAAACATATTGTTAATTGAATACCTCTTCGACATATTTGACAGAACTCTTGTATTGGACAATGGGCATCAATATATTGATGGTCATAATGGCCACTGTATTGGCTTGCAGTAGTTGTATGCATAATGCTTGTCTACATTGTATATTGCTTGATTGTGTTTTGTAGATGACTGCATCATGTGTAAATTGAATCATATTTTAAACGTTTTTTCTTAGCATTTTAGAACACTTTACTATATATATATATATATATATATATATATATATATATATATATATATATATAATGTCCGCTGATAGTGTAGTGGTACACACGCCTGAGTTGTGTGCGGGCATTGACGGCTGGGATAGGCTCCCGCGACCCTATATAGGATAAGCGGTTTGGAAGATGACATGACATGACATATATATATATATATATATATATATATATATATATATATATATATATATATATATATATATATATATATATATATATATATATATATATATATATATATATATATATATATATATATATATATACTTCTTACACGCACATAGTAAAACACGCTCAATCCTATAACGTTCTTGACAGAATTTCAAAAATAGGAAAATTAAGATAAATTGTGCAGGAAGGAGGGAAGGAAGGCAATAAAATACATACTGTAATTTTACACTACCACGACAGTTGGTACTGTATGTATTATTATTTGTTTATTTGTTTAATGTTAAAAAATAACAGAGCCTGTGTCTTTTTCATTCAATTTCATTTGTATCTATTTATTTATCCAAGCTATTTTGTTGTTCTACATTTCAATGCAAATGTTCCATATCGTTGAGAATTGAAAGATAATTGCACTTAAAAAGGATGTACACTATTTTTGCGCTAACATCAGTGTATCAGTGTCATTTAAAAAACAACAACAAACAAATCATACTATTGTTTATTGTGATCGTTTCTGGGTAAATGCATCCGCAAAAATGTGTTATCGTGACAGGCCTCCCAGTAAATAATTATGTTTAGGCGCCCCTGCGATCGTCACACTGTTTCCGTTCCAAACTGACCCCCGGACCCCCATCAGAGAAGGGCAAAGTTATTTGGCCCTCACAGGAAAAGGTTTAGGGACCCCTGCTATAAGTGATGCTATCTCATGTGCAAACAAGGCTGTCTGACCAAACTCCATAGCAAATATACAGGTAAATGACCTGATTTTTCCCCGTTGATTAGACTGCTTGCCAGTGGACCCATGGGGTGAAACATGCCCCTCGGCAGTCCAGGTCACCAGAGTTTGCCCCCATCCAGAGCGCGATGGAGCACACCCAGAAACCACATCAAAGCGGCCAAAAGTCAAAAGCCAGGCCGCAGCGCCCCTGTGTTCCAGTTTGTTATTCTCCTGCAAAGGTTAATTAGGGGTTTCCTTCAAAGGACTGGCTGGGCCATCTGCTAGGAGTTTGAGACTCGAACTCGGGAGATTCCTGTCAGGCCAAAGTCAAATATAAACAGACCAATCAATCATTGCAATGCTAAATTACACACCCCCTGCTGTGGTTTGTGGGGGGTAATTGCAAGTTAATGTCTCACTATGAAAATGTCACCTGACTGCGAAACAGACCTGATAGCTCCACAATACACTCTGCTGCACGATTCATGTGCCGAGGTGATGTGGGGGCACGCCACCATGCAGCCGCCATTGTCCTCAAACTCCATGTTGGAGGGAACATGCCAAGACAAAGTGAACTGAAGAAAAGGACAACAAAGAGTCCACAAAGAGGTGGATGTACTGAAAGACACCACCAAATACGCAAATGGCTCATTCCAAAGGTCTGTGAGGGGCAGAAATGAGTTTCATGGCGTGCTGGTGTTCCTGGACGCTCTGCTTAGTGCTATCAATAGTCAGCTATTTGTGTTTGTGCAACTGAATCCTGAACTCTTTTATGACTGTTTACCAATGAGGGAGTCCTGTTAACTCCCCTCTTGAGCTACTGCATGTCACAAATGAGAAATGTTCACTGCACAGGGCTGGGTCGAATAGCAGTTGGTTCAAAACTCACTTCTGAGAACTCTGACATTTCAAATATGGTCCATCAAAGAACATACAATCCATCCCGAATCAAAAGTAAAAACATACAGTTCAGACGGCCATTTCCCAACCTGAAGGTTGTCAGTTTGTTCCGCAACCCTTGCGTGACATGACTTTTTTGAAAATGTTTTTTTTAATTATAAACGAATACTATGCAAGTAAAAATTTACTCAAAAACGCTGCTTATAACATTTACTTTGAATTCATGAGTGAAAAAAAATTTCTATTGAGCAAATATCACTCCAAATATTTTTCAGTGCACTAGAACGGGAGTGAATCTTCAGAATGGATCAAAATCTGTTCACTGAGTAAATGAGGATCTCATCAGTGTAAAATATTGGCAAGTAACTTATGTTCTCATCAAATAAAAGTTGATTTTAATCGTTGGGAGTACAATTATCTTCAACTTTTAGTAAAATTGACTGTAAGTAGTTGACTCTCTTCCAAGTTTTACTAAATTTTACTCTGTTTCGAATGGGACCAAATATAGTCTTTTTCTGAGTAAAATGTCATGTCATGTCATCTTCCAAACCGCTTATCCTGCACAGGGTCACGGGGAGGTGCTGGAGCCTATCCCAGATGACAATGGGCGAAAGGAAGACTACACCCCTAACTGGTCGCCAGCCAGTCGCAGGGCACACACACACACACCCAAACAAACAGACACCGTCACTGAGCGGGAACCGATCCCACGCTGCCCGCACACAACTCAGGCGTGTGTACCACTAGACCATCAGTGACTTTTTCTGAGTAAAATGTATTGTACGAAATTTACTGTGTGTACTAGGGATGTAATGATTAATCGAACATCAATTTAAAATCAAATCGCCCCGATTAATCGATTAGTCAATTTGATTAATCGAAAATCAAATTGATTACATTCATCTCGAAAATGATGCCTTGAAACACTTTTTCATTCCAGATGCACAGCACATTTTGAATGTGTAGATCAAATTAAGCTTTTGCGCCAAATATTATTGCGTTATTATTTGTGGATGGCTGCAGAACCGCACTGGTGCACGCATGGTAGCAATTTTTAAAAAATCGAATCGAATCAAAAATCGGGAACTGAAAATCGAAAATCGAATTGGGGCTTGAGTGAATCGTTACATCCCTACTGTGCACCATTAGAAACTGTTCAGAGTCACTGGAAAGCCAGGGCCCATCCGGGCTGACTATGAGAGGAGATCCAGGCAACCCTTTGCACTCACATTCAAACCCATGGACAATACCGAGTCTTAAATGGACTTAACAAAAAAACCCTTGCAAGCATGAAGAGAACATACAATTTAGAAAGGGAGATTTGAACCAAGAACCTTCTTCGTGGGTGTTGGTATGTGCCCCTTAAAAAGGAGAAAGGTCCCACACTTTGAATATTTGCCAAGCCTGTTTAGTTTGTCACACAGCTGACAGTCATCATGAATCTGGGACAGCAACCCGTTCACTTGTGCAGGTGTGTATGGTTGCGTGTGCTCTTCAAAACAAGCTCATCTACCCTGCTTTTTACATGCTTCTCAATACAGATTTAGCACACTTATCATCAAATTACACCTGAATTACACTTGCGCTATATAATGAAATTCAGTTGAAGGTAAGCATCAACAATTCTCATTTTGGATAAACACTCAGATAGATACCAATTCAAAACAGTTATTTGCATGGTGTGGATCGAGCTGCACTGCATCATAGATGTTTGTAATATTTACAGGTAACATATACCAAACAACACCACTCAGTGTAATGCAATGCTATTTCGAGTGGAACTCTCTGAGTGGTATATACTGTATGATGGTGAGAAACTGGCACTGCATAATGCCGAGAGGTGTTGGGTTACCATATTTAGCTAAATGAGAGGGACAGAATATTAGAGTACATTTTAGGCTACACCCTGCCAAGTACAACCACAACAAGAATAGAACTAGAGCTTTAGAGCTGAGTATAGCACAGACACACTCCACCAAGGCCAAAAATTGTAAATGTGTCACGTGATTTAAAAACAAACAAAAAAAAAATCCTGACTTTTGGGATAATACTGTTCCACTGCAGAGCACCAACCAAGTTGGTCACCATCAAAGAGACTGTAATTGTGAAAATAAATGCTTGAAAGCAATATGTACCAAAACCTGGGTTCTTCTATACATGGCCATGTGCCTTGAAGTGGTCACAGTCTTACGCTAAATTAAGCTAATTGTCACTGAGTTTTTACTCCCGCTTGAAATGGTTTTATTAAATCGGACGCAAAGCACAGTCTAATTGTGCAGTTTTCTTTCTTTTGGTATTTTGCTAGAGTAGCGCAGATATAAGAGGGCGTTTGTGCCATTGTGCGCCGTTGTGGGAGGGAACGCAGCTGACTCCTGGCCAATCAAAGCGGCTCCCAGCTCATTCCTTTGAAATTCAACGCAGAGAGGTGCGCGCAGTCTACGTGGCGGGAAGACTCGCTGGAGATTGGCACATGCAAACAGTAAAAGGAACTGCAAGAAGAGCTTCTTTGGATGTTAGAGCTCTACCTGAGGATGATGTAAAGTTGGTCGCTCTGGGAGGGCACTTGGAGACCGCTGTCCAAACCCAATTGTGCATCCGTGTGTGACAACCAGCTTCCCCCCATGCACCACCTCCCATAGTTGTGCCACGCGGTCACGGTAAAAAAAATTTTTTTTTAATAAGCAATAATTCAGAAGGAACGTCTGAATTATTGAAGATGACATGCACCGCAAACATCCGTGAAGAGCCGAATACATCTATCTGCGGCTGGATCGAATCCACAAAAATCACATTACGCCACCTGCGCCAATATTTAGACCTACTTTTAGGCAGTCTACAATCTTGTCTACTTTTGGTTACCAATTTGGGGAATACAATCAAATACGCTGGAACCCATACTGAGGCGTAGCACAAACGCGCTAGACTTGCCCCGGCATGAAAATGAAGATGCGGCCATTTTTATGCCAAGTGAAAATAGTGCCATAACTCTTGGTAAAGGACCAAGAGAAGAAATGCATCATGCAGGTTGCAACAAAATTTTTTAGCCACATGATCATCCCCTTATGTACATTACAAACTCTGCACCCATCCGTTTACTATCCCACTGGCAGGTGTCCTGTTTGATGTCTCAGGGAGCTAAATCCTATCCCAGCTGACTTTGAGCAAAAGGCGAACTAAATCCTGAACAGGTCAACATGGACAAAAACAAGCATTTGTACTTGCTGTTACTGAATCGCAACTAAAGCCACACTGCCCGCGTGAAAGTCGGGCAAATAAAGTACTACACCATCTGTGACCTCCAATACACACACTGTCCTGTCCTATATAATCAATGTTTGGATTTCAAATGATAGACGCTACATGTAACATCATCATCATCGATCTTTGAAAATGGTCAACGCGTGTATGTGCGTGTGTGTATATAAAACGCTGCCTTGTCAGCCTAATGGATGGGGGATGAGGGAATGTGCTGTTGCCGTAAACATCTCATCTCAAAACCCAAGCACCAATGCAAACTCTCAATCTGTCACTAAGATGCCCGGAGCTAAATTCATGTTACAGCCCACATGCAATATTTCACCAGCAGAGCATCACATCGGACGGACAAATTCGGTATTGTAACCACAAGGAGGACGAATATCAATAGAACATAACCTTTTTCTTTTTTCTTTTTTTTAAGTCATAGTCAAAAGAGGTCATCTTTCACACCAAAACACAGTTTTGCTAATTACCCACAAGGGCTGTAGATTAATAATCATAAAAATAAAAAAAAAAAACAGACATAAAATATATCTTTGAGCTCTGCCCGGATCATTTTCTTTGTGGTATTTTGGCTTTGTGATGGACAAAAGCAGCCTGTGTAACTGGATGAGGGAAAATGATCATCACAGCAGAGGCCAATAGCAGCAAATCAATCCCCAAATCGCACCTTGCCAAAAGAAATAGGGCCCAGCAGTCGAAAAGGTAAAGGTGAGGCTCTTTATAAGTCTCCTGATGATCCTCGCAGACTGAATGCAGCAGCTGTGACGGGGCTGCCGTTGGCTGCTCGTGGCGGGTCACACGGGGTCACGCGGCGCGGTCAGTCGGGACGGCGGTTCGGATTTGACATCGGCCCAGTGGCACGGCTGCCAAAAAGCAGACTGCAACAATGTTTGGCAGCCTGTGTCAAAACGGACCACTTTATTCAAACAATACAGAACCGCCGTCTGTCTAGACAGAGCAACAAAAGGGTCAGGTTCGAACACAACATTTCCACTATATCAGATCTTGTATCTTTTTTTTTTTTTTTTTTTTACAGCTAGCACCAGATGGTTTTGTGCTGCAGAAGTGATGTCAAGTATTTGAAATAGTATCCATTAATTTCGCATGCTTCACTCCAAAGCGTTTATGCAATGCTCCCGAGTAAGCTTAGCCCATCTCTGGCTGATATTAGCACCGGTTCAAAAAGCATGGTGTCAATATGTTGCTTCCACGGCGGGTCTCAGCGGTCACCGTGGTCAGCAGCTGTGGGCCACACTGGCTGACCTGCTTTCAGGAAGGGACTCTCACGGGAAAGACAAACATGCATCTTTGCTTGAAACATGCTTTCAGGGCGGCCTCTTTGGCTCAAAGTGTGAAATGACACTAACTGATGGGAAGCCTTTTTGTAATTGTAATGTAATTGTCATACCGCACAACTAATAACCACCCATCCATTTTCTCATGTCCTCATTAGTGTTGAGGGGGAGCCGGAATTTATTCTAGCTGACATTTCTTGCCGTTCTTGTAGTTTTTGAGATAGCGGACAAACTGACGAGCTGCAAACGAAGAAAATTGTCAACACGGATGTATTGGAAGAAGGGGCAACTTTTTCTACAAACACTTGTCCGACAGTAAATCTATTTGCTTTTTTTCTTGTTGTTTCAGCAAACTGAAGCAGTATGTAAGAATGACAGCAAATTCATTGTTTGTTTGGATGTGGAGCAGAATACTGAAATTAACATAGAACAGGGGTGTCAAACTCATTTTTGTCGCGGGCCACATCATACTTATGGAGTCCCTCGGAGGGCCGTATAATATAAACGTATGATCATCTTATACTATCACATATACACAACAAATGATGGATAACTAGTTTTGAAATCAGAAGCCCGTAAATAGATTTAGATATTTTTCAATGCAATATCTCATATGTTGTGTTAACAGTGAAGACAAGTCAACACACATGATTTGCCTGCGCGGGCCACGTAAAATGATGTCGTGGGCCGGATTTGGCCCCCAGGCCTCGAGTTTGACACCGGTGACATAGAAGATCAAAATAAAGTTTGTATATTTGGACATCAAAGACCGGCCTATCAATACTAAAATAAAATATCAATAATAAAATAATATGGATCGTTTATTTTTCTTCAATACAATCCCTTGCCATTCATTGTTAAACTACAGCCTTTAGATTAAACACACATGCACATTATTTATATTTTTTTTCTTTTTGGATAACAAATTCCTGAGATTCCCTGGATATTTTATAACATGATATACGTATCATTATAAAGCTGTCTCAATGCAACGATACAAATCAAAGCAAATGTTGCCGGAGGCCGCAAGATGTTTTCCCAAGGTGAATGAGTGAATGAATAGTGGGTGTCGACTAGAGCCTGGGACTCTCACTGCTACACATGTGAACGTGATCATACTTTACTAAAACATCCCTCAGCAGGATTCTCGAGCGGTCGGCAGGACAATGCTCACGATTTACAAGCCGTTTGCTTCTCTTTGCACGATTGGGATTTGCTGAGGATAAATCCGTGATATTTAACCTTTCATGTTGTTGCCGGACCAGTAGTCTGGGACAGAAGTTAGGAGAGAGGTTCAGGAGCTGGGTGAAAAGGTCGGCATACAGTTTCATCCTTTCTTTTTCTCCTGCGTGAGATTGTATCTTTACTCTGTCAAACACGTCGTGGCAAGATTGTGTGCTGTGCCACTTGAAGACGCACTCCCACCTTTCGTGTGTTTGTTGCGTGTCTGTGTGTGTGCAGGTTGAGACGGGTGTCTAAACACAGGCTGTTTACCTGCAGAAAGTGCATGTGCAAATGTGTGTGTGTGTGTGTGTGTATGAGTCAGTTGGCGAGGCCTGAGGCCAGACAGCGGCACAAGAAAACAAGAGCTGCTGTCAGCAAGATTTGGCAAATAAGTAGAAAACAATACAACATTTAATCAACGATGAGTGTTTTTTTTTTTGGAGTGTGTGTGTGGGTGTTCTTTTTTTTAATAATATGAGCCAAACCGTATGCATTAACACAATAAGTGATCTCAATTGCTATGACTATTTCTTTTTGCATTTTGTATACTGGAGCCGACAACGGAAAAGGAAATATGTCAGGAATTTCTTCTCTTTTCATGTTCTCACTTGGCAGGCGAGGCTTTTCCAGACAGTCCAAGATGTAAAGCGGGGCTTCACTTTGTTGCCAACTAGTGTGTTCTCTCCACACACAAACATGAGTCTCCAAACAAGAGGTTTGAGGCTCAGCATTTGCCAAAAAGCGCAGATGGACAAGCGGAAGTCTTCTAATAAGTACCCCAGCCCCCGCCCCGCCACCCACCCGACCGACTCTGCACACAGGAAGGAGAAGAGGAGGCATCATCTTTTGGAAAAGAGGTCCATCTCGGTGAGGTGAAAGGTCAACACGTCACTGAAGGGCAAACGCTTGACTGAAATGGAAAATTGTGTGTGGAGAGGAAAGAAAAAAATGCAATAAAATGGAATTGAAAAAAGGAAACAAGGCACCATGGAATCAAATGAAAGATGCGTTTCACCTTTTGTCACCTCCTGTTATTTACACATTTTTTCTCTTTTCTCTGTTGTCCAAAAAACAAAGATGAACGCTCAGTGAACGGTCGGCACCTTCTAGCTTCCTTTGTTTCATTATAAATGTTTAAGGATTAAAAAAAAAAAAAAAAAAAAAATTTCAGCATCACTTGGATTGAATCAAATTTGATATTAATTCACAGTCAAATTTTCTACCGTGAACCACACTTATTTTGTTATAAATAAGGTGTGTGTGTGTGCATGCTCTGGGTCATTGGAAATATTTTATTTCCATTCAGCATATTTTTGATGTTCAGTGAAATGACTTGATTAAATGGAAACACTGCGGCGACATAGACATGCAGAAGAAAATGGAATGTGTGGCCACAATTGTTGTCTGTAGAATGTCTTGATCACACTTTTTGGGCACCCGAGTCCAAGTCTTTGGTTTTAAGTATCTGCCGATACCAAGTCCCGATCCGATTCGTCAATCCATTCAGAAAAAAAGAATCATCAAGAATCGGAACCATCCAACTTGAAATGTTTCCAAACTTCCCAAAATTCTCATTGAATCTTTCGTTTGGCAATAGTATTTGAGATCAGTTCCCACGCAGTCTCTCGTTCACACTCGCCCTGTATTTGACAGATAATCAGTCCCCGTTGTAGGCTGCCTGTTGGCTCAAGTCAGATGCGATGGGCTCCAGCTACGATAAATGGGATGGAAAGTGGACAGATGATTATTTAGTTCAGATAGGGCTGCACGGTTGGGCCATATCACTTCCATGAGAAGCTTCTAGGCTTGGTTCTGGAGTCCCCCCAAGCCCCCCCTAGATGGAGTTTGGGTGCTTTCCGCAGTGACGGACTGAGGCCAGCAGTCTACACAAAAACAGCATGGCCGCCCACATGCTCGTAGTCTGGTTCTGCTCCAAGTTACTTCCAGTTAGTCGCTCCCCTCCCACCTATAGGGTTGGCTTTTGGGGGGGTCAGGTCAATATGTTCATGTTCATTTTATGAATGAAGGCCTTCTGATGTGTCTTATACAGTGTAAATGACATAAGCAAATATGGTCACGTTCTTTGCCGACCTTTTAAAATGACGGAAAAAGTCGTTTTCTTCCTGTTTTACACACACAGAGAAGCAAGGGGAAGTCTTTTAAAAACATGCAGAGTAAAACAGACATGGGTGGTCCTGGCTTGCCATTCTAATCTCCCTGCAGGCTAGGAAGCAAACACAAAGCCCCATTGGGAAACCTTCCCTGATGGCAGAATGCTTGGAGGTGCCGTCATGAACTAGTGAACTTGCAGTGACGCACAGTGCGGTGTGTATCTTTTGGTTTGATATCAAACCGACAATATAACGCTTTATATGATGACATTAAATAGGAGATTATAAATATCACTCAGAAAGACAATCAGCTTGATTGTTCTACCTGGTGCAAGTTTGAACTGATGTGAAACTATTACAAACCACACTAAAATGGAGCCAATTTGACATACTCTTTAAGCATCCATTATCCAAACCGCTTATCCTACAGTCATTATTACGTGTTATTAGGTCCACACACGAGGTGTTTGGTTTGATTAAAAATGCCACAACAAAATGTTTATGTTTCAATATTAAAATGACTGGTTGGCACATCCGCCTCACAGTGCAGCGGTAGTGGGTTCAAATCCGGCCCCGGCTGGCCTGTGCGGGGTTTGCACTTTCCCCCCGTGCCTGCATGGCTTTTCTCCGGGTTTCCTCCCACATTCCAAAAACATGCATGGTATGTTAATTGGACACTCTAAATTGCCCCTAGGTGTGATTGTCAGGGCGAATGTTTGTTTGTCTCTGTGTGCCCTGCGATTGGCTGGCAACCAGTTCAGGGTGTACTCCGCCCACTGCCCGAAGACAGCTGGGACAGGCTCCAGCACGCCCGCGACACATGTGAGGATAAGCGTCTTGGATAATGGATGGATGAATATTAATATGGCTGCATGCAATAGAACTATTATGCATACATATTATCAGGGCTGGGCATTTTACTAAAAACTAAAAGCGGTCTGTTTATCGCATACCACCTACAGCCAGGGTACCCTTCCACCTTTTTGTTTGGACAGAAAAAATAGCAATCGCCTATATGCCGGTGTGACTATCATTTTAAACAGGCTTCTGTTAGCGTTTCCGACTACAGACTTTGACAAACTACCACTCACTACCACTCCCATCGCCTCACCGCGAAAATAGACGATTACATAGACGGAAAAAAATGGGCTTCCGGCTATGCTTAGTCCGCCTATTTTTCTAAGTTTCCCGTTTATAGTTTATCGCCTACAAAATGGGCGTCCGTCATAGGCGGAAAGACGGACCGGTCGACACATAGAATGCCCAGCTCTGCATATTATGCACATCAACAAATGTTTCATACGTTCTACCTATTATGCATACCTTAAATGTGATATTTTATTATACTATATTATCTATATACTGTATTTTATTGTCAATATTTTACTTAATCTATCAGTCTGTCAGTCTATGTTTGTTTGTCTGATGGTCTGTTGGTCTAAAATTTCAAGTGAATGTGAAATCCGCCCATAAACCTGAAACACAATATATACTTTCATGTTTGCAATATTAGATCTTAGCTCATGATTGTTTCTTACACAGTATAATGAATTTATTTTAATATTACAAATGAGGTACTGTAACTCTTCTTAAAAACAACTGTATTGCAATATTGTATGTTCACTGCCTTATCACTACTTTATTCCTGCAGAATTATTCATTTTCAAAGTGGCCCTAATGCCTCTTTGTAGTTTTGAGTAAAACAAAAAAGAAAGAAAAAAACACCTGAAAAGAGTCTTGTTTTTGGTTCATACGACTACCACTTCTCAAGCAAATTGTATGTTTTTTTTCCCATTGCAACTGCATTCAGGAAAGTTGCATTACTTGAAATATAGTAAATGAAATATGACATTTGCACATGAAGTGTATTCACAGGCCATACGTAGTGTCTGACTTGACCACTATTATTCTGGTTGGGATATATTCATTTTTCAGTCACCTTTGCAGGTCAATGTGAATGGTGATTATTTGGACACACTCAAACTTTATCATCTGCTGTATATTTGAAAACACATTCCTGTTGTTGCTACTACAAGCACAATAAAGGACAGTAATTCGTAGGGCAAGCTGCACTTATGTGTGATGCTTGTTTACCCTCGAACAGCACAGAGAATGAGGCGAGGTGCTCTTTTCTCTCCTATGTCAATACAAACATGTTTGAAGTGAGATGAATGGGACAAGAAACATAAACAATTCTTATCTCTCTGTCCAATACCCCCACTGTGACCTTTTACTGCATTCAGCAGCTTGCTCCTCTGCTCGGCCTCATCCACCCATTGTTCACTGAATAAATTACACAAAGCCCACATTGTATCAATAGCCAAATATTTGTTGTGTCAAAACTGTTGAAACTGCTGTACCCTGTTATTCTCATAAGCACACTGTTGTCATGAGAATTTCATTTAAAAACACATTGTGTTTTTTTTTTGTTTTTTTTTTAAGGAGATGTTGATGGGTATCATTAAGGAGTGAAACACATGACAGGTGTCACACAGACAAGAGCACAAGATTGCCTAAGGGCGGAGTAGCCACTTCTAAAGGGACAGACTGGGAATCAAACCTCCATCATTAGTATATACTGTATATACTAGAACTTTTGTGCACCTGCCCTGCAACCCAGTGACAGACTTGTCCACCCTCTATGTTCCTTATTGGCCTGGTCAGAGTGTACAGGCTCATTCATGCATTCAGATAAAAACTGAAGCTCTATAAACCCGACCTCAGTCAACTCTTTGGGTTGGCTGTCTGAAACCAAGCCTTCAGGATTAAAGTCTGACAGTGGGAACTGACACTTAATCTTGTACATCCTTTGTCAATTTGCACCGTGCACCAACTCTGAGGGCTCTGTTTCCATGCAAGTTTGCCTGGGCTATACAATTTGATTTATTCCTTTGTCAATTTACTCATTATTATTATTATTCTTATTGTTATTATTATTCTTATTGTTATTATTATTATTATTAGTAGTAGTAGTAGTAGTGGTAGTAGTAGTAGTAGTAGTAGTAGTATTGCGTCCTCTCCATCTTTTTACTTTATTTAATGTTTAATTTCTTTCAGTGTGCTCTGCAATACTTTTCTACTTGTCGATAATTTTAGACAATCGGTATTTTCCATCCATCAATTATCTATAACGCTTATCCTCACAAGGGTCGTGGTCGGTATATTCCTTTTCTCAATTGTTGATTGCAGTGTGAATGCCTGTGACTGAGTGTTTTTTTTACAGTGCAGAATAGTGCTTGCTTTCTGATGTACCTTTGTTTTGATTGAGATATTTTTTACTACTGAAAAATGTAACTTAACTGAGAGATGGCTTTTTTGTAATGGCTCAACTTCTGTACCCCTACCAGAAATGTGAAAAAAAAATCCAAACAAATATTTGACCCAAAACAACATCAACAACAACAAAAATCTATGACAAATCAGTGCTGCCAACCACATTGAAAAAAAATGGTGTGTTGAATCTACTCAATTTTATTTCGTCAGGTGGTTGCACAAAATAAAAACATTTGGATCCATGTAGACTATACTTATATTACTTATATTTTTAAGTAGTATAGTCTACATAAAAAAAAATGTATCTGGATCAAGATTATTATATTTTGTGCAATCACTTGAAGAAATAAAATTGAGTAAAATCAACAGAAACCTTTGTCAGTGCATATCAGTAAATATAGTCTGGCATATGTTTGGTGCTTACACATTAAACAAAATCAATTTTCATGTTTAACTATTGACTGTTCACGTGAAGCTATGAGGAAGTGAAACATCAGGTTATGTGAAGTGGAGGAACTGTTAACATGCACGGACACCAGCACGCCGGAGGTTATATGAGCTTCACTGCTTTGTGCACATACACTTGGGGAATTAAATGCCTTAAATATGGCAGTAAAGTCGATGTAAGTTAATGCAATTAGGAATAATAATGTTCCTCCATCTAGTTACACCCACGGCAAGGCCAAACTATTAACAATGGTAAAATATTGTTTATGTATGTCTGTGCGTGTGTGTGACTGTGTGCATATGTACATGTGCGTGTGTGCGTGTGTGTGCCTGGTTCGTTGGGGTTGCACAAAAACGATTTTATCACTCTTTAGTGTGCACAAACCACAATTCATAACCGTGGAAAAAACCCTTTCCTGAATCTGTACCTCAATTGCGATCAGCGGTTTAATCAGCGGTTTAATAGTTCTTGCTTGATCCATGCTCCATCCCTCAACAAAGTTTGTGGTTAGTAGCTTTTGTGTAATCGGATCCTGCTGACACAGTAGTGGAAGAGCCAAAGTGGAAACATTTTATCTACCAATATGACATATTTGCAGCTTCTGCCTGTACGAGTGGTTCACCCAAAAGGGAAAATGTACAGCCAGCAATAAAATGATTCATGACCACTTGCACAATTTAATATCCAATTCAAGAGCTGTACCAAATATTCCGCCTTTACAAAGTTAAAGTTGGAACTTCTTTTTTAAAATTATTTTGACTTACACTATCAGTAAGGTATTCATTTATTCATTATTGAGTTTGAATTTTGCGGTGGTGTAGGAAATGATAAAGAGCTGTTTCATAATCTCTGAGCTCTTGTTATGATACAGTACACTTCCATATCAATGCAAACTACAACCACATTGCGTAAGTCATTGTTGTAGTCAGCGTCACAATAGTATATGACGTCTTTACTCATTCTCACCAACTTGAAACACGAACAAATCATTTAGGTTGGTAACATATTGTTAACGTAACTGCAAGAGCAGGCGTTCGCGCAAAGCCAGGGAAAGTTTGTCATGAGGGCTGTAGTGGAACTCACCATCAACACAAAGTCGATCAAACGGATGTTTCAGAGCGTGATCAAGGTTCACCTGTATGGACTACAGGTTGTTCAAAGGTTTCAAATGGAAGATTAGAATGCCCTAGTCCTAACCTGAAATCGGTATGGGTAGAGATTTAGCATTCTCAGAAGTGATGCTGAATTCTAGTGCAGACTTTCCTTGGCTTTGTCTAAACGCCTGCTCTAAGAGTTGGGTGCCATCATCAATTGTGGGGGAAGCAAGAAACTTGCCATGAAAACTGGAAAAAAAAGAAAGTGCATCCCACATTTTGTGCATATGAAACTGTGATGAATAATTTATCCGATTTCTTGTTAAATAAAACATAATCAATTATTGTTGGTGTAACATTAAACAAAAAGGGCCCTATTCTGGTAGAGTGGCACCCGTGCACTCGGCGTAAAAGCAGGCGTAACTTAATTTTCATGTCAGCGCAACTAGTCTGGTCTACACTGAATTTTTTTGTTGTGGTTGAATTTACTCAGTTTTATTGAGTCAAGTGGTTGCACGAAACAAAATCATCTGGATCCAGATACGCTTTCTAAGTAGACTATACATTTATGTAATTAAATACATTTATCTGGATCCAGGTGATTTTATTTCATGCAACCGATTGAGGAAATAAAATTGAGTAAATTCAACACACCATTTTTTTCAGTCTAGTTCAGCCTGTTTGTGAATTTGGCAGACGTGCTACGCCTCACTGGGTATTTCTGCCTTGCCCCCCAGCGCATCTGCAAATATGCTTACAAAAAGTAGCAAAAATTTTAGACGGGCTAAAACGTGGTCTATTTTGTAGCACAAATGGTCGAACACGATTTTGGTGTATTAAATTGAGGCACAGGCAGACAGATTTGACACTACGCAGACATGTATTGTGGACCTCATGGTAAATATGACACCATGGCACAATCCCTCTGAATAATTGTAGAAATCAATTCATTTAACGAATTGTAACATTATCATATTAAAAATATTTTAATAGTGCCCCTATATGCAGAAACTCCAGCTGAGAAGTCAGGGTTAGGGTTAGGGGACATGAATTAGACAAATCTGATTTCTGTTTCCGCAGTGTTCAAGCACGGCGTACTCAGCTGTGCTCTCCGTACCACCCTAATTTTGATGCAAATGAGGGATGCTGCAAGGATTGGCCGGGAAAACACTGCAGTCCATCCCACAAGGGCGCACAAAGGCGCAAACGCCCCGTTACACACATTTTTACCCACGCAAAGTACAGAAAAATACCAAAAGAAAGTAAACTCCATCAGGAACAAAAATAGAGCCCAAAGTCCCCCCTTTTCAACTGGGGCTTGTGTGTTTGCTCCCCGTTTGCAGGATGGAATGTGTCTTCCCATCCATTAAAACCAGATGCAGAGAAACAAGTTGAATTATGGATCCAGCTCCAAGGTTTGGACACTGCCATTGTCATCCGTCAAAAACATTCCCATAATCCTAAAGCAGAGGTACACAGCTGCGTGGGCACGGCGAGGCTGTCAGCTAACAAGTGTCCGGTGTTGACGTGTACATTGTGTGAAAAGCAAAGTGGAGAATGTTCACCTATCTGCGAGATGTTGAGAATGATTGCCTGGGAGTCCGAAGAACGTTGTGTGTGGAAACCGCAGCTGACGTCTGTCCCTGCCGACTGAAAACAACCTTCCTGCCTGCCAGCCCTGGCCTCTCTGTGGTTTGTTTACATTGAGAGTCACTCCAGACAGCACATGCGTGCCCCAAGAAAGCACCTTACTCTGACCCAAAAAAATAAAAAAATAAACCTTTTCTTCTCCTCTCACTCACGTTTCTGCTTGCAAATGTTGCCAACTCATGGTTGTGCATTTCTAACAACAAGCTGTTTTTGCATGTTAAGAATTAAGTACTAGTGTCTATTCAGTTGAACATGATAGTCCAATATGAAGCACTGAAAATGAATGATGAGCAGACAACTTTCCTGCCCCCTCAGTGTGTCTCTCTCTTAAAGTCTTGTGGGAGCTCAAGAGCACAATCCTGATTGCAGTTATTGGAGACAGTCTCTTGGCCAAGTGGAACGTGTTTTTTACGCAATGTCTCACATCCACAATCCATTATGGAAAAGGTCAAAGGTTTCAGTAACAGTGTATTAACTAAAGAAACAAACTGGGTGAAAACAGGGGGCCATTTGCAAGTAATGCTAATACTCCTCAGTGGTTTGTTTTAATGAAAAACATTACTATATGACTCAATGTAAATGAAAATGGATTTCATTAATTCGGCATATAAATATACAATCATTATTGTCAAACCACTTCCTGCAAACAACTGTATTGGTTTGGTGGGGTGTCTTTTAAATATTATTTTTATTTTTTTTTATTTTTGATTGTCTGGATGTTGTTGATTTTTGTCTTTTATTGTACGGTATACGTTGATGTTTGTAATAAAAGAAGAAAAAAGAAAGACCTGTATTGGTTTCATGCTAAATATAATTGACATTTTTATTATTATATGTTGTTGTATAATATGTTGTTGTATAATATGTTGTATACATGATTCAATTTTCCAGTGAAATGAAGAATGTTATATTTTATAAGAACAAATGGGAAAAGTCAAAGGGTCGAGATGTCAAAGCAAAAGTGTTTCAATAAATGCCCTGTAAAAAGTTAATAACACTCAATTATGCTGCAGATTTCCATGCATGTCATTCTTGCTCTCCCTCTCGTCTTTCTCATTGAAACTGCAATTGGGCCACCCACAGACACGCCCACTACACCCACAAACACACACCATGTGTATCCCAGTGTCTTCTGGGTAATCTGTAGCAGATCTCAGATTGAATTCCCAGAATGCTGAAGGATCAACATGCCGGTCTCTTTCGGACACACGTGATGGCCCCAAAACACATCTGACACACTCGGCCACTTCCTGAGGCGAATCCTGAACAATAACGCAAGCAAGGCAAAGTGGGGGCCCAGTAAAATGTTTGGTGCCATTTGGTGTATCTTGCACACGTGTAATGAGAAGTGAACAAACATCACGCATGATTTCCTGGCAATTGTGTGTTCATCACCATGGAGAGCTGCTGGACCATCACACACACACAATCAAACACGGCAAGCACACGGTCGCCTCGACAAAGCCAGGCTCTTACTTTCCTTTTGATTTCCTTTTTGGCAGAGTTGCTGTTTGTAAGAGCACCAACAGAGAGGCCAAACATGATGTGCGAGGAGAGCGGCAACAGGCATTCAATTCTTTCTCGGTGCATGCGTGAAACATTTAATAGCAAGCGGTGGGATGCACAGCGTTCCCTCTCACCTCCACCCATTCCTGAAATACACTAGCAGGATGCTTACACAAACACATGCACACACACCCACTCGCGCGCACACACACCCACTTACATGCATACTCTGACCTTATGAAAAGTATCTGTACTGATGTTTCCAATACCCCATTAACAGTTATTGTATGTTTTATTTCTTCTCACAAATACGGCACTAAACTATCTTACTAGCTTTTCAAAATGTAGCTAATTAACTCTATAGTGCCAAATGCTTTTGACCGAGCTATACAAAGTGCTTTAATGCGAAGGCATTTCTAAAGGTATAAAGACGCTCAATATAAACAGTTCCTGCTTCTGTTGCATCTTAATATTCAGTTTGATGGCATTGGCAGCTAAAAATGACAACTGAAATGCATGCAAACAGCTGAACTTTCTTGCGTTGTTTTGTACAAAACAGTCCAATTTTATGGGTTGGTTTGTACAAAACTACCCATTCTTTGGGCTGTTTTCTGCATAAACAACCCAGGCGGTTGGGTCAAATCGACCCAAGTAATGGAGTGGTCCATTTTTGACCCAAAATTGTGTTATTTTTAACCCAACTGTTTTTAGAGTGCTTTGGGTTCACAGTCATAATGGCCGCCTGAGGAGCACCGTAACTATGATGTGACCGGCTACAAAAATGAGTTTGACAACACTGCATCAGTTGTATTGTTGAGAGGCGTATGTTTTTCTTGGCAAACGGTGTTTTGACTGTTCCTTTCTTTATCAGTACATCTTGACTGGATGGTTATGATTTAGTTTTTAAAATCCTTTTGGTACATTAAAAATCAGAATAATTTGGGCCTTCAGCTACACAAAAAATTGTCAGACAGTGAATTTATAGCAGACATATTACTGAAAAATGACTTTTTTAGTTGCTGGTCTACAAGACGTTGGGTCTGAGAGTGCCTACCCACACATCAAGTCTACATTTAAACAACCAAGTAAATCTGCAGTTAGATGTACAGTTCTCAAGATACATCTGTGAGCAACCTGTTGGTCATTTTCCAAATTGCTTATCCGCAGTAGATTAAAGTACCGGTAATAATTATTACTACGGCACATTGGTTAGACGTCTTTGGCGTGTATGTACTGGTGCCTCCACAAGTAAAAATACTTTTATTACCTTTTAAGGCGCTCAATTATTTCCGCACTGTGTGGGAAAATATTTGCTCTATTCAGCAAGAAAACAGCAGTGTGTGTGAACTGAAAAGAATGAAAACGGTGACGTTGCAGATGACTTGAACAGAGAAACGACAACATACTGTACTGCAATATCCTCCCCCTCCTGGCCATGCGTGGAAGTGATCCCCATCACACTGGACACACGCTCGCAACACCCGCGCGCACACTCACGGTGACGCGCACTCCTTTAGTGGAGTGTGAGCCGTGACGAGTCCCACAGAGGAGCTTTCCTCTAGACCTGCGTCAGACGCACGTCTACTTTGTGTTTTTGTGTCGAGCGATACGTGTGACATTTGCTTTAATGTCGATGTAATTTTTGCACGGTTGAGGCTGGGAAGCCAAGTTTGAGCATTTTAGTGGAGGGCTCACTTGGCTACTTAACGCCACAGGTAAGCTAGTTCATCTACTAGAACTTTTAAAAAAGTAAACATCTAATTTAACTTATCATCTTCTTCCAGGAGTCCCCCTGGAAGGAATTGGCCGCGGATTAGTACATTTCGACGCTGAGGCTCGACGAGACAAGAGAGGGGGGGGACTTTTTTTTTTTTCCTCCTTCAGTGCGACTTTGCGTCTTTCCTCGCCTGCAATCGTCCCCAGAAATGGTGGGGCACCTCCACTTGCAAGCGATGGATGAAAGTCTCAAAGGAAAGAACCGGGAAGGGCTGCTCGACAGCCCGGACTCGGGGCTGCCTCCCAGCCCCAGTCCGCCCTTCTGCTCCCTCTCTCCTGCTCTCATCGAGCCGCGCTCCAGCAGCTGTGCGACGCCCGTAGAGAACCAGCAGCAAGCGGCCTGGAAGAAGGACTCGAATCGGGAGGGCAAACTGGTAAGATGCAGCCATCATCATCGTCATCAACAACATCTTATAGTAGCGGAGAGCCGCCATGGCAAATAAGGCTTCCTCAGACCTACATTTACAACCTAAATTGTTTCATGAAATTGTATTCATTTATTCCCAACTTTATTCTCTTCATTTCGTAGATTTTTTCTTTGCTGCACAGTTTCCAGTAGCTACATGTATGTGGATGTTATGTATATCGGTGGTTCTCAGAAAATAGGGTCCAGACGTGTGACATGAAAGACAAACTTGTTCGAAACCAGGTGAAAATGATAATATACTCGTGAAATCAAACCCTTTGTTCGCAAGAGATTGTTGAATGTCGTGGTCTACTCCATTGTTTCGTAGTGGAGCACTTGGTGCCTGAGCACCAAGCACTGAGTACTCAAGTTAAAAAAAAAAAAAAACAACATCCCTCCATCCTTATTCATAAAAACAATCGTCCTCTGACCCGTCCGTCCTTGTCCTTTTAAAGCGCTTCCATCCTTACATTTCGTCAGCCCGTCCCCACCCCCCAACCCCACAAAAAAAAAGGCCATCTATGATGCCAAGACTGCTAACGCCAGAGTTTCATAATTCATAGACATTATTTAAAGCTCATTAGCTGGTTAACTTTAGATACACACTTACCGGCTGGGAGTATCGTGAGTGGATTGAATTGTTTACAACTGTTTCAATGTTAACACAGATAGCATTTAACTGCCCACACAAGTGGTTTATTGCAAAACTTTTATAAAAATAATTGCTGAAAAATAACGCAATGTTATTTTAGGAGGACTTCCACTTCCGGGTTGTAGCTTTAAGTGTATGAGAGATTTTTACGCTCTAGACTTGTCCCGGACAAGGACATACTTTGCTTGCAAAGGGATAAGGTATGTACTAATGTTAACAATTACCAAAACAAAATTGCTATCCACCTTTTCCCTCGTCAGTGAAATGGGCATCTTGTGGTGTAATCCATGGTATTACATGCGTTGAACCACTAGAGGGCAGACTATGCCTGTGAGTACAATGTTACTGCAGGGAGCGCACATGAAAAAGAGAAAAAAGGACTCCAGTGTTGTGCAGTCAGTTAATAAAGGCAACTCTGTGATATCAGAGACCAGTGGTCTTTCTTTTTAAAAGAACAAAACACATCAGTCGGTACTTGACCCGGTTAGGGACGACTACAGGGACGAAGGAAAACCCAATGCTTTCCTTAGTCCGTCCTTTTTTAAAAAACGTCTCGTCCTCTGTCCACAAAATGGGCGTCCGGACGGAATGCCTATCTGTACATTAACAGTCAAAGATGACGTTTTTTCCTGGCGACGTATTATCACACTATGGACAGCGACTTGATTAAATGGTAGTGTGTTGCATTGATATTTTGCTAGTTTAATGGTAACAACTGTTTTTGAAACGGATGCATTCTAAGAATATAAAGGTTTCTTATTTACATGGGTGTGTTGGCGTGTCAGGAAGAGGAAGTGGCCGCGACGGCTATTTTGCACCACTCTAAATACATTCACACCAAACGACAGTTGATTGTTGATTTTATCCCTGCAGTATATTTGCAATATTGTAAGCGGTGAAATCTGGTGATTGATTGTAAAGGGAAGAAAATAATGACTCTTGAAGTGTGTCAGTGTTTGAACATCAGTTTGGACCATACTTTCTGAAAACCACCCATATATGTATATATTTTGTATCTAATCAGATTTCAGCCTCTGTGCTGCCATGTTAATCCAATCAGCCCACGGCCTTCAGAATCACAGTCGTGCTGGCCAATTTAATTGAAACTATACAAGCGAACACGAGCAATCAGATCCATTTCCAATTAGAGCAAGCCGGCCCTCGATTACGTTAGCATTTTCCCATCCTCTTAGTAGTCGGTCAGAGCAAAACATGTGATATAGTATTACCATAAATCAATATTTATTCTGAGCTGCTTTTAGATGATGTATTTTACACAAGTATGTGCTGTTTTTGTAGAGTATTGATGGTTTCTATGATTGCATGGATGAGATTTTGTGATACTATTATGAGTTTATAGCACTGGATGAAATCATCGTCCATTAGGTGTAAAATTTGATTGTCCAGAAACAGATCTTCCATCTGGAAGCTCTCTCTCTCTCTCTCTCTCCCTGACACCTCCCACTTCTCATGTTGAGGATGCCACTGGCTCAGGAATCCTTAGAAGTTAAATGCCTGCATGACTTACTGCATCTGACTTAACTGGTTTTATGGGGGATCCAAAGTGGGACCCAGTAACCCTCCCAGTTTCATAACGTGCCGTATCAGTTGCAGAAAGTGTAGCCATTGTTGCCTCCTGTCTTTTGGTGTCCGCCAGTAAGAAATGCTAGCAATTGGTCAGGTCAAGTCTGTCTTCATCACTTTGCCTCACAGTGTTGTTGTGCATAAGTCACTGTTGGTATAGCAGCACATTTGCTTGCCCCCAGTGCAGACAGCCGGGGTTCGCCTCCCACTCATTAACGGTGTCAATGGGAGTGTGAATGGTTGGTGGACTGGTCATCAATTAGTCACAGGGCACATAGTGTCCGCCTTTTGCCTCGAGTCGGCTGGGTACAGGTGATATACTACAAAACATTACGTGAATGCTGACTCATGTGTTCAGCCGTTGTACATTAAAAACAATGGGAAAAGCCAGCATGCGTCTTCCATTTTCACCAAATCAGTCAACATTTAAGTGGAAGTCGACCCAACCATATATTTTTCCAGAATATGTTCTATGCAAGCCCACTAGTTGAAAAACAGCGTTCTGATAAAAATTGCATTTGTGGAGTATGAGTTAAGCAGCAAAATCTAGCCATTTCAGGGGGCGGCCATTTTGTAACTTCTGTCGACTGAAAATGACATCAGTTGCTCAGGGCTCAGATAACGACCAATCACGGCTCACCTGTTTTCTGAGGCTGAGCCATGATTGGTTGTTATCTGTCATTTTGTTGCAATGTTGCAATGTCATTTTCAGTCGACAGAAGTGACGAAGTGGCCGCCCCCTGAGCTAGCTAAAAACGGGTGGATTCCTCATATTCCACAAACGCAATATTAATCAGAATGCCATGTTTCAACAAGTGGACCTGCATAAAACATATTCTTGAAAAAAAAATGTTTGGGTTGACTTCCTCTTTAAATAAGTGGAAAAGATCCACTTTTTTTATTTTCAAAGCACAGTGGACGACATAGCCATCGCGACTGCTTTATTCTTGTTGTCCCGCAAGTCTCACCAGCTACCGGACCATCGAGAAGCACAACAGCTGCTTGTGAATTTCGCAGCCTTCTCTGTGTAGATGATTGTAGCTTGCAGCATGTCATGAGGCACACCTGTGCAACATCCGCTTTCCGTACCTTTTAACACGGAGCTGATCGGCGTCACCCACAAGTACGTTTAGCTCACTGTTTACTGCTCTGTTTCAATCGTGGAGACTTTTGGTTCCATCTCCAAGTCCGACAGAGGTCACTAAAGCTTTTTATATTTCTGTTTAGACTAGTGGGTCTGAATAGAACATATTCTGGAAAAAATACATTTGGGTTGGTTTCCCCTTTAAATATACAAAATAGAAAAAAATTATATATCCAAAATGTTGGACGGACATTTCTTGTCAGGCAGGTCAACATAGTAATGACAGCATGATGTCAAGCATCAATCAGATTGATATGATAGGGTCGTATTTGCATTGTTTGTCAGGTTTGCTATGATGTGCTGTACTTTATTTACCAATACCATCATAAGTCCTGAATTCGATTTTTTTTTCGCACTTTCTCCAACAGTTGAAGTAACGAACAGCAAAGGGTGATCTGCAAATTTGGACAATGAGTGTCATATTTTCAGAGACAGCAAAGCTGCGCTGTGGCACAAATGCTGCCGTATTGTCATTTTTGTACCAGCGCAAGGCGTTTGCTATTTGGCAGACCAGTCTCTGCCAAGCACGGCGTTGCAGCACAGCGAGGGTGTCCTTGGAAATGCGCCCGGTGAAGTGACAATTCGGTGGCAGAAAGTGTCTAAACTCAGGTCTGCTCAGACCATGTCTAAATACTCTCGCAGCTGGTCTAACGTGAGTTTGGTGAATTTGATCGGGTCACAGCCGTACTTGAGCTCGAGTTGTTTTGTCTAGGGCATTACACTTTCTCTTTTTTTGCTTTGCACATCTGTCATACAGCTGAGCTGTCTGGGTTCAAGTCTCGCAAGTTTTCTTTGTCTTTGGGTTTTCTCCCAGGTACTCTGGCTTCCTAATTAGAATCCTATCCCAGCTGACTTTGGGCAAGCGATGGGGTACACCTTGCACCGGTCACCAGCCAATCACAGTACACATAACGAGCAACTGCATTCACACCTACAGACACATTTGAGATGCATTTTTTTATGGTTGTGGAATGAAGCTGGAGTACCTGGAGGAAGACCCACGCAAGCACGGGGAAATTATCTATACTCAGCACAAGAAGTCGAGATTGGAATCCCAAACCTCAGGCCTCTGAGGCAAACGTACTAATCCGACTTGTCGCCCAAAGTATGAATGTGCCCCATCAAAAGAAAACCAATTTTTGAAATATATATTACAACAGTGAATATATTACACAATCCTATTAGATTTCCCGAAATAGTTGGATTGATATTGCAGCTTGATGGTGTAGTGTAACTTGATAATAGGGCTGGGGGAAAAAAATGCTACCTTGGCTAAGTGACTACAAAAATTAGTAGACAGAAAAGTTTTGTCTCGAAACTATAATTAATCGTTAAAAACGATGTTTGTACAGCCCCGGACCATGTTTGGCCACTCTCCATTTTTTCGCACAGAAATTTGTTGCAGACGCACACATTCAGTCAATGGGACGGGAAATGGGAAAAGGTGCCTAAGCTTTGGGGCGGCTTTAAACTAATAAAAGGACAAAAATAAAAGTTTCTGTAATCACCACGGTGTTTGTAGATTACACACTGTGGTGCAAGGGTCACCAACGTGCTGTCCGCTGACACCAGGTAGCGCCCAAGGAGCACATGAGTAGCCCGTGGGCCTGTTAGGAAAACTGAGATTTATTTTAAAAAATAATAATAATGATAATAGTAAGTGTGGCATATTGATATTGAAAGGGGACAGTGCAATTTCACGTAACACATGAAACATCATGGTTAAAAAAAAAAAAAGCCAGAATTAGCCAAAAGCCCCCCAAAAATCATAAAAATGCAGTTACAAAAAATACATATAAATAGCAAGACACTAAATCTTTCAAACATTTTACAATATACATTATAACAAGTAATTAACAATAGTTAAGAGGCACACAATAAAACTCACAATTCTATAACCACATGAAGACAATGACAGCACAGAAGTGCTGTCAAATGTAGTTATTTTTGGACCATGTGCTCAAATTATTATTGAAGGCCTTGTAGTTGGTTTGTCTCCTAACCTCTTCTGGTATTCTGTTCCATTCCCCAGCACCTCTTACTGACCACACTGACAGACTAAAAACACTCTTGTGCAGAGAAATTGCGCAGTCACCTCTGAGAGAGGCACGAATGAGCAGCTCACTCCTGTCTCTTCGGCAGATGAATTGGGCCAGGGGAACTGGGGCGAGGCCATTCACTACCTTATAGGGATGTAACGATTCACTCAAGCCTAGATTCAATTTGATTTTTCGATTTTCAGTTCCCGATTTTCGATTCCATTTTTTTTGAATCGCTATCCTGCTTGTCTCTGTGCGCCAGTGTGGTGCTGCAGCTCTTCGCAAACGCAATACATGATAATGTTTGGCGCATGCGTGTCAAGTAGGTCTCCCACAAAATTTCGCTTCTCGACTAAGAACCAATAGTAGTGCTGAGTGGCACTAATACTAGTATGAAGCTACCTATAAATATTAAAAAAAATACTTAAAACATATTCCATTTTTTGGACAAAGTTTGTAGACGGAAACAAAAACAGAAACCCATTTAAAATGATAGGCGGACTGGCCTATAGGTGATATTTGGTCGGGCCAGACAAAAAGGCGACCGGCTGAAGGCGGAAGGCGATAAACGGACTGGGAAATTTGTAGTGTTCATTTTTACACTGATGCTGCATGCAGCTCACGCTATTGTACTTTTTAAGTATCCTAGCATTCAACGAGCTAAATCTTTGTCACAGTACATGGCATTACTGCACATTTGCATTTTCAATTCAATCGTAATGGCCGGTTAAACTTATCTGGGTGCAAACTGGAGCTTCTCTTCTCTGGAAGCTAACTTGGCTTAGCATAGCTTGCTACGCCGCTAAACTCTTGAGAAGAACAAAAAGAAATAAAGCATTCATCAACTGTGTGCAGGTCAGGGAGTTTTGGATGAAATACTTGATAGGATAATTCATTCTAAATAGATTAGAGCAGCCTACTTGATAACTCCAATAACTAAATATTGGATGTTGCTTTTGCAGCAGACCGATACTCAACATTGTAATCCCTTTTTTTCTTGCCTGTGCAAGATGCAGCAAGACATATTTGATCAGAAATCCTCTCCAGGTCACTCCCAGTATCCAAAAATCTGGAGAACATGTCTGCGCAGGTTTATGTGGCCTTTAAAAAGGTCTGAAGGAGGCCTCGGAAATGCTGTTCTGCATCCCGGGATTGTTGTGACATTAGCCTGAGACGCACACGCACGCATCCACTAATCCTCTGGAGGTTCAAACTTGCTGAACGTTTTTGCTTTGTGGTTTCCATTTTTAAGCGGATTCCTGATCGTTGCTTGTCTTCGGCTTCAAGAATCAAACGTTTCCCATCAGAAAAGAGTCCCTTCTATGCAGTGTGCATGTCTTGCAGCACAATGGGGGGGGGGGGGAGCCTTTTGTTCACTAGCGCTCATGTTTGACCCCCCCTTTCCAAATCTATTTTGGAGTTGTTTTCATATGCCACCTAAGAACAGTCGTCAAACTATTTTGAGGCATGGGGCTTGTTAGAGGCTGTTGCATAAGCGTTTGTTGATGAGCCCTCATTTCTAAATGCAACGCGGGCAAAATGCTCAGACTGTCTGTCTGACTGCCTGTCTGTCTGCCTGCCTGCCTGCCTGCACAGCACTTGACAGGGATGCGACAGTCTTCTCAGCGTGCCACCGCCGATGTTCACATAAATGTCTCGATGGCTGCAGGTGGGAAATGTTTGAGTTGGCTTGTCGACACTCGGCGGCTCGCCGTGGTTCTTTGGACGCTGCGGCTTTGTCAGCAGCACACTGTTTGGCTGGGCATGAACGTGCTTCTTCCAGGACGGGTCCATTCTTTGTGTGCATACCGGGCCTTCTTCCTGGAGGCCTCCTAACTTCCACTCAGGTGTTTACTTTGCACAAGATGGAGCGCACACACATTATGGAAGGACAGTGAACCCCCATTTATCATAGGGGGTATATTCCAGACACACCCGCCATAGGGGAAATTCTGCCATATAGAGACCATATAAAAATACATTGATACAAAGTGGTTTTATTCCTCCCTTTTCAACCCAACCATTATAATTTCTGCGAGCAAAATAATGTTAGCTTTTTTTTCTCGCTGCTCTGTGGGAATGACTTGTTGAGATTGTGGAGCTTTTCCGCCTCTTTTTGCAGACAATTACACAGTGTCTCTTTCTACGTGGTGGCCATGGCCACCCCTTGTTACCCTCTGGCCGCCCACACATCCAGGGAAAGATTTTCATACCTGTGACATTTCTGCCGCAAGTCATTGACAGTAACTTGCGTATTTTAAGAATACACTTACAATTGATCTAAATTGAAATTGTAAAGGATCTGCATTCAGTAAAAAACACCTCATTCTCACAGTCAACGTTGATTAAAATCATTAGTTTATACTTTGACATAAACGACCATAGCAAGCAAACAATAGGGCGGAGACGCCATCGTTTATCATACCATCCACAGTCACAGTTTCATGAAATCAAATGCACACGTGTCAGTATTGCACTCACACTCATGATATAAGTAGAAACAAACCCAATTACAAAGTGTGAAGAATGAACAGATTGTTCTCTCATTGTGTTTTTTTCAATATGATTTGAATGAATGAGCCACTGATCACAGTTTGCAAAATGCCGTCAGCCATCTGCGACATTTGAACACTCTTGATTGGCTGTTCACTAGCAAATCAGTGCATGAGATGGAAGTAGACGGCGAGAAAGCAAAAGCAATGGCAAAGAAAATGTGTTGGGAAATGAAGCTCAGCAAAACACGGCCTTTTATTAAGACTTGTCCCTGCTTGTATTGTGAGAGTAAAAAGGGGTGGATTTTGCCGCTTAACTCGCATTCCACAAAGGCAATATTAATCAGAATGCCGTGTTTCACCTTGTGGGCCTGCTGGGAACATATTCTTGAAAAAAATATTTTCGGGTTGATTTCCCCTATAAATTCAGACTTGCCATTATACTGCCAAACCCCATTAAAATAACAGTCGTTTAAATATCTGCGATGAAGTGGGGGTGCAAACACTGAACCTCAACATAGCGGGGGTTCGCCGATGACGACGACGACGACGACGGTTCAGTCGTGAAAATTCTTCTAAGAAGTGTGCGCACGAACATTGCGCACAGCTGCCGGTCCCTAACATTCAGACGGCATCGGTAAGACGAGCCGGTGGCACTGATCTGCCGTGCCCTTGGCCTCTTCTCGCCCGCCCGCCCGCCCGCCCGTTCGTTCCCCGTCCCGGCATGTGCGCTTAAGTGTGTCCAAGCCGCAGCATGTGACCGCCTCGCACTGTAATGTGAGAGGAGCCGGCCAAGCGCTCAGCTTCGCGTGGCCCGAGCAGGCCCACATGCAAAGGCGGCCATCGATCACAAGTCCGGCTGCAGCGTCTGTGACGGCGCACGTTGCAAGCGGATTAGAAAACGCGCCGCGTTAGACCGAGTTCAATCAGTACACATTCTCATGCAGTCATTTGAGCAGATATCCTTCAGATATTTCTTGGCTGACGACCATCTGCACAAAGTGAGAAGTCAGAAAGAAAAAGAGTACGTGGCATCCACCAGAGGCCAGATTTAGTCATACTCTGGCAAAATTTTGAGTTCAAGTGAATATTTTTGTTTGGTAGAACTTTTAGCCATAAAAGATCCAGAAATCCACTTTTCTTTATGTTGTGTATTTTTTCAAAATGCTCTAATTCAAAAAGTATTCGTACCGAAACGACTTTTTTCAACACATGTATAGCCGATGTTCTAAATGTATAGGTGATTAGATGATAGTATATGTTATTATGATACTCAATAGTGACAGCCCTAACACCCATTGAACAAATACTAATGAATTTTCTCTCAAAAAGTAGCTACAGTGTAGTATCCCCGAGGTGCCTTGAGGTCAAGGGAGAAGTCAGCACATTCAGTTTGGTTTTATTTGAAAAAAAACCAAAAAAAAAACCTGTCAAACCATAAGCCGGCGAACATGGTTCGTACAATGTACTCCATTTTTCCGCGCATTCCTAGGGACAATAATTAACCAAACTATGAGATTAGATCCCATCCAGCAAACTGTTTGAATTTTGAATGTAACATAAAACGTAAGCCGACAGATCGAAAACAGATGGTAGATTTGTAATCATACACGTTTAAGGGAGATTTGTATCTTCAGTGCTATTTTTTTTTTTAGCAACAAAAAAAGAGCACGCAACAGCTAGACAACACACTTGAGCCATTTTGAGTGGACACGTTACATTGGATCTAACATTGCAGAGATGTGCCGTGTGCAATTAGGAGTCTCTTGACGAATCTCATGTGTGGCCTGGCGCTTGCGGCCATGTGGGCACAGAGCAGTGGAAGCATAGCACTTTTTGTGCGGAGACTCAACATCTGTACCGCACACTATCTTATAGATGTGGGCGGGGCTCTTGGTCTGGCTCAGCTGTAGTGACAACTACAGAAAAAAAAAAAAAAAAAAAAAGGGCGCACAGTTAGAAACTATCTTTGTGAGTGAATTAGATGAGAATAAAGCAGGAATTTACTTAATTGGTGTTGCCTCTTAATAGAGAACTTAAATGTGGGATATATTTGTCCAACCTGATTTAATGCAAGTCAAGTTGAACTTGCTAATCCTCAAGCACGTGCATGTAGCACACTGCTTAGTGCTGGCCAATTGAAACCACGCACTGTGCATTCCTCCATGTGGACAGAAGATTTCTAGAATCCTTGTAACACGTTGAAGCCCAGAACACAAGAATGTTGAAGCCACACTTTTATAAATATTATTTGGTTAAATATTTTAAACTTGGGAACGTCCGAAATTAATGGTCATGCTTATGAACGGATGATAGGAAAGTTTCGTTTGGAATATGATACACTCTAAAAACAGTTGGGTTGAAAATGTCAAAAATGGACCGTTACACAAATTTGACCCAGTTTCTTGCATTGTTTTGTACAAAACAGCCCCTTTTTGGTGTTGTTTTGTACAAAACTACCAATTTTGGGGTTTTCTGCAAAATAACCAAGAATGATGTGTCAAATTTCCCCAAGTTGTGGATCGGCCCATTTTTTGATCCAAAATTGTGTTACCTTTAACCCAGCTGTTTTTAGAGTGAACCTTTCCATTAAATACTCTTCATTTCCAAAATTCCCCATCTTAGCTTCCCATGGAAATGTACTGGAAATGTTGCAGCCCTTTTCAACTGTAATGAAAAGTAAACGCGGTTGGGCCTGCGGCGGTTTTAATGGAGGTCGCCGGCTCCGCTCGAGCATGCTGAGCTCTTTGTTTGCGGACATGTTAGCATCTCAGCTCACAAGGCTTCCTGGCTTCCTGGCTGTGATGGTGACTCTTTCCTCTCCCCAGCTGCCTTACCTGCTGCTCAACAACACAGGACCAGACCCCAGGACTCGCATGTATCCTGTCTTCTACGGGGAGAGCATCGAGGTTGACCCAAAGCCGGAGCGGCAAGTCAAGTAAGCGACGTACACACGAAACGAGGACATTTGTCCCAATCTTCCCGTACTCAAGTGTAACGTCTCCTGCAGGTGCACGTCAGCGGTCCGCTACGATTCGGACAAGCATTACCAAGACCGAGTGTACTGCATCCCCGTCCCCACGCCGACTATGTACAGCGAGACGGTGGTGACGGTGCCCAACTGCACCTGGAGGAGCTACAAATCCCAAGTGTACCTGGAGCCGCGGCAGAAGGCCATCGGCTACCAGAGCACCACCATCGTGTACCCCAAACATGCCAAGAACATTTACCGCACCACGCTCACCTACAAGGCCACGGTTGCACGCCGCTGGTTCGTCTCCAGAGTGCAGCTGGAGTCCAGCGAAGATTCAAGTCCCTGTATCATCTACACAGAGGACCTGTAGGCCCACACATGAGCTTCTTGTTGTTGTGTGTGTGGTTTTTGTTTTTTTTAGGACTTGAGGACAGCATATTAGAAGGGCAACACAAGATAACTGGAGTAACCCTTTGTTCGTTCATCTCGTCTCACCCCAGAGGAAATCTTTCAACTTTGGACTGGTGCAGTTTTTCAAAAGGGTCCTGTTGCACCGCATTGGCTAATGTCTTACTATTTAAAGAGAGCGAGAGGTGACAAAACACCTTCGCTCCTGCAGGATGGACTTCGGTGAAAAGAGTCATTCGAGTGCGGACAAAATTTCACAATGAAGAGCTGAGGATTTAATAATGCCAGCAGGTGCAGACTTTGAAATTACAGCTTCATTGCACTTGTTTCCTTATATGAAAAGCATCTTGTGTGTGTGTGTTGGGGGGTGGGGGGGGGGGGGGGGGGGGGACGCATGCGCTTGAACTATTGGACCAAAGTCAGTCAACAGCCACACAAGCTGCCCATTGATTTACCACACCCATTTTCTCACTGTATTTATAGTTGACTCAATTGTAACAAGGCATCCTATTTATTCAATTATTACAATTCTACACTGAAGTATTAGTGCCACACCGAGGGAAAAAAAAACTGCAAGAAAAAGTATTTGTCACAGCATGTCGAGGAGGGAACCACAATGACTGAAATCTCTTATTGGGGTGGTTTCACGATCTAGATGTGTTTTCAGCAAATATTTCATATCACTCAAATGTATGGCAGGTCTGTTGAGAGAAACTGGTTGCTGTTTGTGTTCAAAGACTATTTTTTTGCCATAACAGTGTGGTCTACTACTTTGTACAAATACAAAACAATAAGAATAGCTTCAGTAAATGACACACTTAAGAGTTGTGTTTTTCACCAGTTTCAATTTTTGTTCTCATGATGAAGGTAAAGTGAAAGTGAGAGGATCCGGTTTGACCCCAGGTGGACACTAAAAAGTTTGTCGTGTTAATGAATCTTATTCGGTCTTTTCATAGTCTCAACTGCATCGCCTAATCCAAAACCCAAGTTCTTACCACGATAAAGTTCGCCATTTGATGTATATGGGAAATGTTGAAAATCAATTTTTTTCCTCTTGCAATTTGCCATCAAAGCAATTAGTTAGCGTGATTTACAAATGTTTTTTACCTGCAAAAATCATTTAGCTACTGTGCTATCTAGCTACTAGCTACCTGTGCGTGCAGCGTTGCTATCTTACAACCGGTAGTACCAGGTAGGTCGAACTTTTTGAAATTCTAGAAACAAAAGTTTACGTTGTCTATTGAGCAAAGCAATCCTGGAGCTTGTGAATGAGTTAATGGCTGGCTGGAGTCACAAGGAGGAGCCATGTCACATCAACTCTTCCATGTCTTTGCGTCTGGGCCATTTCAGTACACTTGATAGCTGGCCTCCACCAGTTTTTCCATTGTGCTGTGCTATCCTGAATTTTAAATGTGAGGTAGGATGGCAGATCCATCCATTTCACATTGCGTGCAATCGGTTAAAAGTAAGTGAACACACAATTTTGGGCCCGCTATTTGGAAACTTAGCAAATCAGGCTCCAAGGGGCAAAGCCAACAATTCAGAGTAAAGAGACTTTAACACATCAGATTCTGGATTTCAAAACTGCTTAACTGAAATCTGATTTGTTTGCAATCACTGTGGGAGGAAGAGATTTAAATAACTTATGTTCTATTTAATTTTACAAACGTGTACACCTGATTTTCTTTTTTTTTGTTACCTTTACCTGTCAGTTTAGTCGCTTGAAAAAAAGCCTGCAGAGGTGTGGAAGCCGTACAAGTGGTGCATGCCAGGATTAACCGAGGGGAGAGTATGTTGTGATTAAATTGATGGCAGTTTCAACAGTTACTCTAAATCAGATATTGGGCTGTGGAAATGACTAGGAAGATTTCACAGGGAGAGGTCAGGTGTCGATGGTCAGCGAGTTAAGTGTCATGAGAAAGATGAGAAGAGCTGGTTAGATGTGAACTTGTTAGTACTTTGCTGGTTTCATGTGAGATCAAGTGTTTCCCAACATTTGATTTTGTTACTGTAAAATAGTTTCCTGATGTATATGTGGACGTGAGGCACTTCATAATTCTCTTTATATTTTTGTACGTCAGCCGGTGTTCCTGTTCTGATCTAATTTAAAGATGTATATTGTAACTGAATAATAAAAAAAAAAGATTCCTATTTTGGACTAGAGGTCATTTTGTGATTTTGGAAAAAATAAACTTCAAACAGGATACAAAGAGTTTCCTTCCAGACTTCTCTACTGTGATGTTCTTTGTTGTAAATACAAATTGAAAGAATTTTATATGTGCTAATCAACACAAACAATAGCGAAACTGATCGTTTTTTTTTTTTTTAATTTCTTCCATAGCATGCCCTCCATTGGTCCAAAGGTGTGCGGTCGGAGCTGATTGCATGCGCACAAAGGCATGTTCTGAAACTTGGGTCATGTACTTTGAAGTTTGAAGGGAAAGGGTAACATGAGCTATAATATATACGGTATATATTTAAATCAGGATTAGAACATAATATTTCACAAGCTGTTCCCAAATGCTCTTCATCTGATCTACCAGAGCTGGATCTTTTTCGCAAGGTAGACTGGGCAAAAAAAATCAGTCTCTAGATGTGCAAAATGGATGGAGACATTGCTAATACTTTTGCAAGGCACTGCACGCTTTTAGAAAGGCAGTTAGTTGGGCTGGATGTAAAATAAAAAGAGAGCCCTGACCTCAACCACAAGTGGTACGAAGCAGGACATGTTGTTGTGAGCCAGGCCTAACATTTTCCAGACAATGTCCCAAGAGTGGCATCTGTTGAGTTTTCAAAGAATCGTCGGCCAGTGACGAGGACGAAACATGCAAACGTAGAATTATGACGCCACCTAGTGGTACTTAACCTTCAATTGCAGCACTACTGTCCACTTCACACCTTATAATAAAGTGACTCCAAGACTGAATGGCAATAAGCTTTTTATTTAAACATTAAGGCAGTGTCTTATTTGTTTTCCATTTGTACACTGCTATCCACAAAGCTTGCTGGTGGGCATGTAGAATTTAACCGTGTTTTTTTGTTGTTGTTTTTTTGTAATACCAACCTAGAAGCAAGCCACATAAATATGTACATCTATTTAGTTTTATATACAATCCTTGCTATTATACAGTGGGTTATAATTATATAAAAAACATTATGAACAAACAATGTTATAATTTCCCCACAGCCCTGACCTCCCTCCCTCCCTCCTGGGACCACATCAGATATTTTGAGATGTAAAGAAATGGTGGTTGGACAAAACTGTGTGAGCAAAGGCAAAAGGAACGCATGTTAAAATTCAATTTAGTATACTTTGTTGTTGTTTTTTTTTAATGATTGGATTAGTCCGTCATCTGTTAAAGCAACAGCTAGATATGGCTTAGTCTGTTTACGGTCACATTCTTAAACTTCATCAATGGATTCATGACACAAACGTGGAGACAGATAAACTGTACATCATGTGGCGAAGTTACCGGTACGCAACCTCCACTTGTCTTCACCTGGGGAAACCGCCCCAATCCCACCTAAGAGACGGCTGAGATGAGCATTGTGCAGGCGTGACATGCTTCACCATCAACAGGCAGGATGGAGGAGGGAGAGGAGGTAGTCCGAGAACAGTCAACACATGGACGTCGCTGTGCTCAAATAAACTACAAGATGGAGGAAACTCCACACCAGCAGACGATGGCATCCGACCTTGGACACTCCACATACGTATAGTGAGTCAACATGACACTTTTTGTGTGTGTTTTTAAATCATTTGCCCTCATCTCCCTTGAACCCGAACCAAACGCGGGCGCAGTGAACTCGACTGTCATAGTTGTCTCCATGGAGAAAGCATCGAATGCAGGACTGATTGCTTCCGTGTGTGGTTTCAAAGCTCGGCGGGTCTCGTGTGTGACTGACAGATGCACTACAAAGATGTCTCATTTGCTTCTCTGTTAGTACAATTGCCAGCATGGACAGTAGAAACCCTGGCAAGGGAGGGGCCAAAAACAAAAAACAATTGTGCGTCACTTGGTAACTTCAGGACTGTGCGTGTAAAATAAATGGCACTTAACACTAAGAATATATTATAATGTACAAAAGCTGCACAGGAGAGAAGCTAAGGGTCTTCCTCTATGCAGTACAAGGTCAATGGTCAGACAGTCACAAAAGCTCCAAGATGAGATTCTGGCAGGCCAGCTGAAGACGATGCAAAGGACTGAGGTACGTACGCCTTGTCGATGTGAAGAACCCGCTCGACTTCTCCTTCACTCACACGTGATTGTCGCTTGTGTTACTTGAAATCACTGGTGGCGAGAGCAAAGTTCAACAGGTGGAGCACGGGGATACCTTCCGCCACGGGCTGCCATGCTGTTCTCGGGACCATGTGTCACCCGATTCTCCACTACTCCATTGGGAACAGGCCAACAACTAAGTGCTTAATATCCAAAAACCATTTCAACAAACACAGATGCGGTTCATATAAAAACAGCGAGAAAGTGTCACTTGTCTGCGTGCCATCCTGTGGCTCAACCTGACATCAGCAGGCCTCGGCTGTTCCTCTGGACCCTCACAAATGTATGATGACATCGGCAACGAACAGCGTGTTTACCCTGTAAACCAATGATATGACCCTCCTGTGCTCAAATCCCTCCCCGCCCCAAAAGCATTTGTCACTGCAGATCAAGGACTACACGTCGAGTATAAGCATAAAACGTTCACCATTAAAACGTACTTGTCTGCGATCGGTTTGCAATCACAAGTCTGGACTGAATGAGTTAAAAGAAGAAAAAGAACCAAGGACATTGGGAAAAAAAAAATGTCCGTTTTTTCCTATCCCTTGCATGCACTTGTGCATTTGCAGCAGTGTGGACACTGTAAAGAAATGTAGGAGGGGCCTCTTGCTCGACGGGCTGCTGTGCTTAAGGCAGGAGCAGTAGCACGCACACTTGGGGACTAAGTGAATTAGGCAAGAATCCCAACCTTCAAAGAAAGTGTAAGCGCTTGAGCGCGGTGAAGGTTAATGTGCCCGAGTTGATATGGCCAGTGAGGAGATGCAACATGGTTTGAAAAAAAGGGAGCAGTTGTTCAGATAATCCTGGAGTGAGCATGTGGACCGAAGAAGGAAACGCAGAGTGGAATGGTGTGGGATGTTTCTCCTTTGTGCACCTGCGTGTATGGTGCCACTGCGGGTCACTCGCTGTCAGACAGGGACTCGTACTGAGACATGAGCAGCGGCTTGGGCTCCTCCTCCCAGGCGCGGCCCGGTCCCTGCCCGGGCACGTGGCCCACCGGCTGCCCGGACGACGGGGAGGGAACTGAGACCGTCCCGCTGGGGAAACGCATAATCAACGGGTTGCACGGGAAGGGAGTCGGCGTTGAACCTGAAAGAAGCACAGGGGCCATAATTACTTGCGGGAGCGCTTGTTGGACAGTCTTCGCGCAATAGAGGTAAGATCCGGGCCCGAGTCCGACAGACCGGGTCGGCTCAAAATGTCAATTATTACGTTCAGGACCGGGATTCTCTCTCGCTGACTTAAAAAAAAAACATATATACATATATATATATACATATATATATATGGCACTGTCGCGTAAGGGTAACAGAAGTATCTTAAACTTTTCCAGCATTATTTCATTGTGTAAATGCATTCATAATGACCATAAAAATATTATTATTATTATTTTAACATTAAGAAATTTTCTGCCAACTCGAAGAAATCTAAATAAATGTCAAATGGGCTGCTGCATTTTGCGATGAAGTATGATTTATCCACACCTGATAGAACAAACACACAAATATAAAATATATAAATGTTTATTGAATATGCATCTTATAGTCTTGTTTAACTGGGAGAATTCGTTACAAAACACAGGCTTTAATTTGTTATCATTATGCACAGACATCGTCACAAATGTGATCACACAAATAGCAACCCGTCCCGCGCCTGCAAATCAAGTTAATTGGTCAGGCTCGGGCCGGGTCTGGCTTTAATACCCGCCGGAGGCCCAATCTTACCTCTACTGTGCAATCTACAGTGAACCCACACATATTTGCCATTTGGCATTTGTGAATTGACCTCATTGCAAATTGAGTCTATTTTTTTTAAAAACATATTCTCCATCTTTCACAGTTTTGTGCTCAGGCTAAAACATTTTTAAGTATTACTTTGGTACTATCTTGTGGCATTTAGGTACCAAGGAACAACGTTGAAGTGAACTGAGGAGCTTCATTAAGACAAACGTAGCGATTTGCCTCGATCTTGGTGTCAAGGAACTACATTGAATTGAATTGAGCACCGAGATAAAAGTTGTACTTTGCTGCCATCTTTCTGCCATCCCTAGGCAATTCTAATCCTTTTTGGGGGCCGTCAATTACCTGTGGAGGAGGGTCGGTCCTCCCAGACTCGGTTGGTCAGTGGCGTTCTTCTGTTGCAGTCTCCTTCTGAGTGGACTGAGGACACTGAGGATGGCCTTTCACCCCCTGACAGGCCGGGTCCCGGAGACTTGGCCTTGCGCCCATTAGAACGCCCGCCGCCCTTTGAGGGCTTCCCAGCACCTACAAAGAGAGATGATGGAGCTTAAACCTGGGAATGTACTCTTAAGTGTGAATGGTTGCTTGACTATATGCTTTGTGACAATGTGGCCGCCAGTCCAGGCTGCTCTGGCCTCTTGACATTTGGCGTAATCCTGTTCGCAAAATGATGAAATGAAACCAAGTATTATTAGCTTTTTTTTGTGTTTCGTGTGTTCGAAAAAAAAGCACGTAGATGGCAGCAATGCATTTGCCATCGAACCAATTCAAGACCAATTCAAGTTTTTTTCTGTGTACTGTCGTCAGATATCTTCCTACAATAACCCTCCCTTATCATTTTTGTCTTGATCTGAGGCAAAAGCACAACACAAAGACTTTGCCAAATACTGGATTGTATATAGTAGACACACAGTAGCAGCGCTGTTGCTGATTTATACACACTGCCAGCATCATTTTTTCTTCAAACCTGAGGGGAACATTGCTCAGTCAGAGCAATAATACAAAATGCTCCTCACCTCCTCCTCCCCAATGTACCTCACCCACTGTAGGAACTACGCAGCCGAGCCTGCAAGTTTCAAGGCTCATTTAATGCAAACTTTAAGGTGCCACTGCTGGCCAATAGGTTGATGAGTTTACAAACTTTTTCCTTTCCTACCCTGGTAGACAACTAGAGTGAATTTTCCCTTCTTTAATTGGATGGACGGATGGATGCAGTAAAAATAAGACATAGCTATGTTTGAAAAAATGCTAACTGCATGATGTACATGCTAAATTGTAAACTTGTTTGGTCCAACCTGATTTATTTGTCTGTTGCAGCGGACCAAGCTCAATTACTGCTTTCACTTCATAGACACGTACCGCACTAAGTGGAAAAATGATCTAGTGTTTGATGAAATTTGACGCGCCCTTAGATCGCTGGGCTCTTGAGCAGGTTTTGATGTGATTTGTACAGGTTTGGAGAAACTCATCACCTTGTGAGAAACTGTCCTCAGGTCGTCCATCAGCTCCGCTCATTGTAACAGGCAGACCAGACGCGAGAGGGTTAGCAGCATTGGCTGGGGAGCGTTCCTCAGGTTGATCATCGTATTTTCCCATTAAGGCCTTTCTTATAATAGCCTCCAGACCGATGGAGCTGCCAGGTGTCTCTGGAGCTGGGTGGCTGCGGACACTCACAGATCCTGTTCAAGAGACGGTGGACCATTCATCATGTGTGCGTGTGTGTGTTTTTTTATTTATTTTTTTTAAATTAGATTTAAGAACAATCAACTGAAACAGTAAACGGTGGGTGAGAGAAGATGCTGACTCACGGAATTGTAACACTGAAACTTATTGGATGAAGAGAAAGTAAGCAACAAGGTTAGCAGTGGAAAGTATATAGAAATGATGACAACCGACATGGAAAGCAGGGGTGTGCATCTCTTTAATAAAAGACGATTTGATATCTATCCCGATAGATGGGGTGCAATATGACTCAAAGACGTTCCGACTTTAAAGTGGAATGATTCGATTCAGTTCGATTGGTACGCCTCACTTCAAGAGAGTATGACGTAAAGAGTTTCTTGTTGTCATTTTACGTACATATGGATTAACTTGTTCGTACCGTAAATGTGACACTTCCTTCAAAGGTATATCTCTCAAACAAAAGTTGATGTGAAACATATCTCGACATATTTTAAATAGGAACGTTACGATTCCGTTCGATTCAATGCGCTCGCATCTTTTAAATGAAACTGATTTTCTGATTCAAATTGTCATTTTTTTTTACACCTCAAAGGGCGGGACAGAACAATATTGACAAAGACCTGAGAAAGCCATAAAGACATCTTTGGTCAAGAAAAATTACGAACATGTCCTCAGGTTATTAGTTTTGGTTGTGTAGTGGTAAGAAAAGAGAGGAAAAAAAGGTGACCTGCTGTTGTAGATGCGGGCATGTTGAAGATTTCTGTTCCAGGCTGACCTGCATCTGAAAGTTTAAGTATGCACACTTAGAAATTGTTATCAGGCTGTAAAGGTATTTATGCTTGAGTAATACTCACTAAAATCACTGTCACTTCCCACTACAGTCATCTTCTTGATCATCTCCTGCTTCTTTGATTTCACAATAGCGGAGGTATTCTCAGTCAGCTTGCTGAAGAAAGCTGGAGGCTGGGAGGCGTTAGGAGGCGAACGGGAGCCCATTCTGTGAGCGGGAAAAGTATTCGGTCAACAGAACGCACCCGAACCAACTCATCAACCTGAGAACTGATGAGTCGGCACACATGAGGTCTGAGACTTATCAGACACGGCTACGTTTCCATGGACAAAATGTCTTTAATCCGATCAGAGTTCAGATATGAGGTTTTCACGGACACTAAAAATAAGGTTTGATTAGGACTTGCATGTTCATGCATCACATTTCGCTCTGCTTCTACTCGCTTCTGGAGATAACAGAAACGCGTATACTGACGTCACAGATATGCACGGAGAAGACGGTTTGCTCCGAAATTTCGAACTAAGTGTTTTCATGCGCGCCAATCGGATTAACAATCGACAAACTACCTCTCTCATTTGGAATAAAATCTTGATCGGAATGGTCTTGATCAGGTCCGAATATTCCGAATGGGGTGTGCACATAAAGCATTTTTATTCCGATCAAGCATTTAATCCGGATAAATATGTCCATGTAAACGTAGCCGCTCAACAGAAAAGTATACTCTAAATTATGTGGCCGATGCACATAGGACTGCAAATCCATCTTTCCTTCCAACATCTGTGTAGAGATCGATAGCAACAAAGTCTTACATTTGCTCTCCTTGTTCATTAGGATAGGACACGCCTCCCTGGATCTCAGGCTCAGAGTTAGCTCCGGCAGGAGATACCGGTTCAATACAGTCATTGGAAACACTGATCGGAGAAGACTTGGACTGAGGTGGAGACCTGTAGAGCACACGCAGATAAGTGACCTTTTCTAGGCACAAGTCTCCCTTCACATAGCCTCATGTGTCCATGAAACATGAGCACTTGTATGCCTATTAATACATTTATTAGACGTCAGAAATAAACCGGTAGGGAGTAATGAGTCGCCTTGCACAACCCCAAAGAGTTGATCATGTTTGCTGCTGCTGATCTTGCTTCGTAACCACTCTTACCGGTCTCTGTTACGATCTGCCCCAAGGCCCTCAGGATAGCGGGTCACTTGGGGAGACTCCTGGGATGTGGGCTGGGGCTGTGAGGCACTGGGAGGACGGGTCAAGTCCAGGATGGGCGAGCCATGGTAACCTTGTTGATGCTGCTGCTGACTCAGCCTTGTGTAATCTTTCGTGATCACCTCCTGTTGCCGTATAAAGGTATCGACAAAGTTGTCACAGGCGAAAGTCAACACACTATCGACGGTTCCGAAAATGTTATGGTGTGGACTTACACTGATGTGCTGAGCCAGGGTGACGATCCTTTGGCTGCCTTTCACGCAAGGAGATGGTGGTTTCTGACCTGGGGACAGCCTCTCCTCAGATGGAGGACGGTACAGAACATGTGGCTCCATCTTCTGTTGAGCTGGAACTTAAAAACAAACACATAAAAGTAAAAAAAAGGATGCTAAAAAATGCATCTCCCCGACAGTGCGAATGTAAGGAGATGATGACGCAAGTTGTTCACAGGGGATTGCAATGATTGCATGGAATCCCTCAGGGGAGAAAACCCTCAAAGGGGCAGTTGTTTTGGCTTCTGTTTGTGAGTAATGAATGACAAGAATTTGTCTAAACAACATCTTACAGCCTGCCTTTCTCCCTCTAGACTTTCCTACTTGTTAGTGAATGCCAATTAACAGCATCAGAAACACCAATGGTATCGATGTCCATGTTGATTTATTTTAAGTACTCTCAATCACAGCAGCAATTGCTCTTCACATCACACTTTGATTTGCAAAAGCCTGATAATGAGCCTGATGATTTGAATCAGGTGTGTTGCCGTAGGGATAAACCTAAAACAAGCTGGATTGTGGCTCTTAAGGACCGGACTTTTCCACCCTTTGTTACATTGATGTCCGTATACTGATTTTATTAAGTATGTCTTCATTTACATTAGAAACTAGTGGACCAGAACAGCTGCTCGAGCATATTGGGTACCGTTAAATGAAAAGGTCACGGAAGCTTAAAGTGCATAATCTTAAGAGTAGTGGTGCAGTAAAAGTACTGTAAGAATCTCGACAGCCCTATTTTAAGATGAGACAATAACAATAGCACATTTACAATGGCGAACACATTTCAAGAATATGGATTGACTGAGCATTTGATGTGCTTGTGTGGGTGTGTGTGGGGGTAGGGGGGTGGGGTTAGCTGGAGGATAGCTCGGGAGTAAATTATGATGCCCAAACAAGTAGCATGCAAAGATTAAGAGGGCAGGAATCAGTAGTACCCCATCTCCCTCTGAAAGGCTTCAAGATGCCTGAGTCGCACACAATGTGTAACAACAAAAGTCTGCTTGGTGGCTGGCACAGCTTTCAGCACATGGCCAATCTTTGGTAACTGTCACTCTGACTTGGAGCAACAGCATTTGATTATAGTGCCACTTTACTAGAACTCTTTAGTCATCTGACATGTATCATGTCAAATATTGTTTTCCGGGCCTACAGGATATCCGAGGCAAAGAATCCAAATGGTCCTGAAATTTTAATGTAGTTTTAGTCGTGCCCACAACCACTTCTAAACTATTATGCTTAAAGTGAGTAGCCAAAAGGGAGGGAGGAGGGGTGCCTACGTGTGAATTTTCCAACAAATCTCTGATGTAAAGACAATGAAGTGATCTTCAGACTTGATGTCTGTTTAGCAATCACGACTTGAAGCAGACACCTTAAAGGACACCTGGGATATTGCTCTTTCTCAGTGGCCATAACCATAGGCCTCAATTTTAGATTGCATCAGTTCTCAATCAGACGCTTCATTTAATCTTAGCCAGTTAGGTGGAATATGGGTAGGCAAGAATTTTTTTTCAGAGGGCACCCTTGGTGGTCTTTAAGTTTGTAAACATCTTTTAAAAAATTATAGTATTACAATTAAAGACAAAAAAAAAAAAAAAAAGGAAATGGGCTGATTTGATAATGCCGACCACCTCAGCGTGCAAAAGGCCACAGACTGACGGGGGCGTGTCTGGGTGAGAACAGGACCTTAGCATCCACAGCATCTTACCATCAGTGGCGCTGCTGGCAACACGCGAGCCCATCTCTGGCATCCCCGTTTCACAAGAAATTTGATGCATAATAATCGCGTTTATGAAGTTGGCCGCAGTCATGGTGGTCTTACCGAGTGCTCTGAGTTCTTGTTCCTGAATGGACATCGTTTTGTTTTGAGTCTTTTCCCTACAAGGTGTACCACTGTCCCCACGGCCAGCGGGGTTATCCATCTGTAGGTGTGGTGGTCGTCCTGACATCGAGGAATAAGGACCTGGGTATATTCCTCCCTGGCTAGGGCTGGAAAGCTTGGGGTCTGACTTGCTAGCGGGCCCATGCTGGTCTTGGACTTGCTTAGGTAGTCCCCTGTTTTTGCCATCGCGACTCTGTTCTTTGGCTATGCTCGAGTCCAGTGCAGGTGCATAGGCCTCAGGGGGCAAACCAGTCCTTTGAAGATGACTATGGTAACCTTGGTATCGGGAGGGTCCTGAGGGCATGGATCTGAGAAGAAAAAAACAACAGCAAAGAAATTCATGATGTGAGTGCATGTGTGCATTTAGTTCAATCTTGAAAACATCTCCATTTACGGTTGAAAGACTGAAACCCTAATCAGCAGTTTACCGTAACACAGAGGAACTGGAGTGTTCGGCCGAGAGATTCTTGCTTCCAGTGTTGTGCAGGACGCTTGGCCTTTGCTGCACATTCTCTTGGGTGCGAGGGGACACTGGGGAATGCTGGTGGCTGTATGGCTGGGAAGCAGGTCTCACACTGCTATTGCTTGCTAAGCTGTGCTCTGTACCTGAGGAGCAAACAGGTAGACACGCATTCACAAATACAGTTTTTCTTTCCCCCTGGACTTGTATGAATAAAGAGACAGAATCAAAAATAAAAGTCAAAATCTGCTCCACACCTGGACGCCAAATGGGGGCGTGCTCCACATTTGTTCCACTCTTTTCCCTGTCCCGTTCTCTATCCCTGTCACGATCCCTCTCGCGATCTCTCTCTCGTTCCCTCTCCCGTTCTCGTTCGCGCTCTCTCTCCCGCTCTCGGTCTCTCTCCCGATCCCTGTCTCTGTCACGATCACGTTCTGAAGAAGAGGATGCGCCTTGCATCTTGTTCATGTGCGAGGAGCCAACTTGGTAAAGAAACAGAAAAGCAATAATGATGTCAACAATGATTACTGGTATGACTGGGAACAAATACTGGTATGACTCATCCTACCGGGTGAGATTGGGGGAGTGGTGTAAGGCCTGCCAGGGAAGGTGGTGCTTCCCCCAGGGATGTAGGTAATACGATCCATTGGGGAGCTGGCTGTCCCTGCAGAGGGAGGGACCAGGACAGGTAAGTGCGGCACCTGAGATAGATCAATGATTCCTATAATAGAGGGCAAAAGAAGAGGAGAGCGAAAAAACCTTTAATGGCAAATGGCCATGTGATGGTTGGAAGCATGGGGTTCAAACTCATTTTAATCTCGGATCACATCAGCATTATGATTGCCCTCAGAAGACAACTAAGTTAAAGATAGACTACATGGTCAATGTGTCGTCATTAATCAGAATAAACATGTCATTCTCAAATCAAGCAGGATATTTCCCAAATCAACCTTTCATTAATTCAACTTCACATTAATATCAAGCATGTGTTTTGCCACAGTTCCGGTGGGTGTGGATGTGTGTGTGACTGTTTGTTTATCAATTGTAAATTTGTGAAATTAACAGGCAGAGGAGCAACAGTAATAACATGTTTTAAATTTCTCAACCATTTGTGGAAGCTGCAGTAATAGAGGCTCAAACCTCAACAAAAAAAATAACACAAAGAGGAGCTCTGTCAGCGTTAACCCAGAAATTCCATACTATACTACAATACTGACCAATGTTCTCATGCACACGCTCTGATGATGGAGTCTCTCATTAAGGCAAACATAATATGCTTTCGTTCAAACCCAACCTTGGTTTTGTGTACATTTGGACTCATTGGTGTACAAACTGGTGGAGAGCCATTAATCCTTTAGCTAATGAACCCCAACAAAGTGGTCTCACCACGAGGGGCTGCAGAGTAAGGCAGAGGAAGGGCCTGATCTCGTGGAGTAAGGCCCCTGAGCATGTCTGAGCGCTGGGCAGCCATAGCAGCTGCTGCAGGCCACTGGTGCATTTGCTGGGAAGTAATGTAGTCATTGAGCAACGTCTGACGGTTCTCGAGGGCTGCTGTGTCTGGAAAGCCCCGGATGAGGTAGGGATAGGGATGAGGGTACGCCGGGTTGGGGGCCAGATGGCGAGGCAAGTAGTAAGCTGTATTAAGGAGAGAGAGAGAGAGAGAGAGAGAGAGAGAGAGAGAGAGAGAGAGAGAGACAGAGATCTCTTCATAAAGGGCTAAGAATCATCACATGAAACATCCCACATACTTTAAGATTTCCGGAGAAGCAGAAGTGAAGTTAGCCATTTTATCGGAGGCAAGCTTGTTTAGGGTATACCCACAAAATTTAGTATACCCATTTAAGCTTCATAATGAGAAGATTTGTTTGATGGTGTCCCATAACTCTTTCCACGCCCAACCCTCCTTAACTCATTCAAACATCATGGGTGTGGTGTGCCATGCAGTTGCTGCGACTGTACCTGGGTCAATGGGGATACCACGAGGCAGAGCTGCGGGATCAAAGGCCAAAGGAATTTGTCTGTAAACATCAGCTCCAAGGCCCTGCAACAGACGCTCATAGGTCTGTTGGTCAGGAACCCCCGGGAGAGGGGATTTGGTAGCACTCATCTCCCTTGGCGTCGGTGTGGCTTTACGCTCCTGAGGTTCTTTCTTACTGCAGCCTGGGGAGAACAAAACAGATAAGCAAAATGTACAATGAGGACAAAATATTGAACATGAACCACTTCTTCATTTTTGAAGCCAAAAGGACAAAATGACAATATTAATCCAACATGTTTACGGAAATTGAACTTGTTTTTGAGTAATCCCTCCAGAGGTGGCGGTAAAAACATCAATGTCCTCACCATCATGTTGCCTTTGACTTGCCTCCCTTGAAAGCGGCGAGCCGCGGTGTGATGGTCCAGGGTAAGCGTTTCTTAAGGTGCCTTTGTCCTCGTAGCCCACTGGGCTATGATGGGATTTACCTCCCTGCTCTGAAGCGAGTGTAAGGGGAGAAGAGCGTGCTATGGGGCTAGCCGTGCTGACCACTGCACTAGGGCGTCCTTTGGGTGCCTCTTCATAGCGTCCCCTCTCTGCCCGCATCTCCAGGTGAGGGGGCGCGGTATGGTAGGAACGTGGTGAACTGGCTATGATGGAGCGAACATCATGTCGTTTACCTGAGCCAACGGCCTCCTGCTTCATGGGTGTTCCCTGAAAAAAATGGTTTGAACAGGAAATCCCATTCGATCAGGTATTGGAAGAAAAGTCATGTTCATAGGCCATTTGGATGCATTTCAATGATGTGTGTACCGACCGGTGTTATAATGCCCTCCTTGGCTGTCTGTCTGAGCTCCTCCCTGGGAATGAGGTGAATAGAGCGCCCGGCCTCCTTCACTGTGGGCACCATAGCCTCTCTGCCCTTCATCGTGTCCGACAGTGAAGTGGCCCCACGTGGTGGAGAGTTCTCTCTTTTCATTTGCTTCGCCTCCCTTCTCAGGTAGCTATCCTGATGGTCCAGATGACGTGGTATGCCTAACACCATGAGAATATAAAATTCAAAGAGAGAATGTGTAGATTGGGCATACAATCATTTCATTGTTATTTTTCGTTAAAGGAAAATGAATGGGTCATACAACCATACGGTAGTTCTCTTCTAGAGAGGACGTGGCAAATATAGAGAACGGTGGCTTGGTGTAATGAAGGATTGGTGTATAGCAATCAAAAGTTATTTTACCTTGTGAGATAGAACCACGGATGTGGTGAGCATCTTTATAAGATGTGTGGTGTGGACTGTCCCTGTCATGAGGCATGGCTCGACCAATAAGACCTGAGGTTGGATAAGTGGCAAAATGAGTTTAATACTAAGGATGGGACCTGAAAAATCCAAGGTTGAAAAAGATCAGATCTAGTATCTGCTACCTTCACAGTTGGAGGCAGACAGCGAATCCCTCATAGGCAGACCTCGGGAGATGCCTCCCTCCATGACATCGTAAGGACGCTTTACGCCAAGAATTTCACCAGGTTGTCCTGACCCTCGACCCTCATCTTTAGAGGTTTGAGAAACTGGACCTACATATTCAAAAGAGGAGTTACAATTGTGTTATATTTACATACAGTGAAAAGAAATAGAAACAACACTTTCATTTTTCACTTGTTGACTCAAAGACTTCTCTCAAACAATGCTCACAAATTTGGCAAAATCCATCTTAATGAACACTTCTCCTTTGCCGAGACAATCCGTCAACCTCACATGCGTCAAGATGCTGATTAGACAGCATGATTACTGCATAGGTGTATTTGAGCGGTCCGCAATAAAAGGCCTCCTAAGATGTGCAGTTTTATCACACAGCACAAAGCAAAATAATGTTGCAAGTTTTGCATGAGCATGCAATTAGCAACCTGACAGCTGGAATGTACAAGAGCTGTGGCCTGTGAATTGAATGTTCATTTCTCTACCATGAGCAGACTCCAAAGGCATTCCTGAGAATTTGGCAGCACATCCCGTCGGCCTCTCAACCGACGACCACTTTTAACTTTAAATCATCACCTTCAATATCGTCTAACGCCAGCCACCCAACTGCTGCAACAATTGGTTTGCATAACCAAAGAAAATGTGATCAGAAACCATCCCAGGGAAGCTGATATGTATCCTTGTCATCTTCCTCTGAGTCTGGACCTGAGTGCAGTTTGAGTGGAAGTCAACCCAAACATATTTTTTTAAAGAATATGCTCTATGCAAGCCCACTAGTTGAAACAAGGCATTCTGATAAATATTTCATTTATGGAATAATAATTAATCCACATGTTTTTAGCCCTCTCTGGGGGCTGCCATTTTATCACATTTTGTCACAAACAATCGCGGCTGACCTGTTTTCTGAAGCTGAGCCATGATTGGGCGTTACCTGAGCCCTGAGCAGTTGTGATGTCATTTTCAGTCGACAGAAGTGACAAGAAGTTACCCTGAGATGGGTAAAAAGTGGTGGATTTTGCTGCTTAACTCATATTCCACAAACGCAATACTAATCGGAATGCCCTGTTTCACTTTGTGGGCCTGCTGGGAACATATTCTTGGAAAAAATATGTTTAGGTTGATTTCCCCTTTAAGCTTATTTGGGATGCTTAAAGATGCTTGCAATGTGTTTCAGTACCTGCCAATGTCCAGCAATTTCACACAGCCACTCATAAAATGGACCAACATTTCAATGCCAAAATCAACAGTCACTAGTGTGTGTAAAGGAGATGTTTTTGTTTTTTTTTGAGTCATTGTTTAACCAGGCAAGGCAACTGAAAACTGTTTCTCATTTGCAATGCTAACCTGGAGGCAATTTAGGGTTAAGTGTCTTGCCCAAGGACACTTTGACAGTAGACAGTCGGAGCCAGCATTTGAACGGTCGCTACACTGCGTAAGGAAAAAGGCCGCCACACCAGATATTGACTGGTTTTTGGACCCCCCCGAAAATAGTAAAACTGCACAACATTTTCAAGTGTTCTTTATTGTGTGCAGTCATCATGCTGTCTGATTAGCTTCTTAATATGCCACACATTTGAGGTGGATGGATTATCCTGGCAAAGGAGAAGTGGACACTAACATTGACCTAGACAGATATGTGACCAATATTTGAGACAGACTTTTTCTATATGTAGACAAAGTCTTACAATTTTGCATTCAGTATTATGAGAAGTGGGAGCAAAAACTTGAAGTGTTACATTTAGATTTTTGTTCAGTGCATATGTTGTGTTCGGGATATCGTTTGCACAGACGTTGTTGGGTTTGTGCAAAATACTCACGGTCATATGTGAGGATGTGTCCACTTATTCCCTCATAAACCACATGACCTTTCGACAATGCGTCATCCCGCTCTCTGTCAGCACGGCTAGCGCTGTCCTCTGTGATCAGACGGGTTATAGTTCCCTTATACAGCACATCAGCCGGTGTCCCCTGTGGACAGAGTGAGAAGTAAGACCCATACTCATCATTTTACTATGAAGCAGATGGTTGAACTTATGTGGTGAGACTCAAATGGGTAGTCTAATAATAATGTGGTGTTGACGGTAAAGCCTAATCTTGATTTAGGCTAGGGCTGGATGACTTTAGGAAATAATCAAATTTCCCCCTCAATATTGCGATTGCAATTTAATATAACATTATTCTTTCAAGGCCCTCTTGGGCCTTATTTTTGTTCTGGGAGCTAGTCTAGTGCAAAGCGTAGTCTCACTATGCACATGGGGGGTGGGGAGTTTTATTTCTTTTGGTATTTTGCTAGACTTTGCATTGGTAGAATTGGGTGTAATGGGGTGTTTGCGCCATTGTGCGCCATTGTGGGACAGAAAGTAGTTTGCATCAAAATCAGGACGGTACTGAGCGCACGCCCGAGCATGTCGTGCTTGACATACAAAAATAGAAATTAGACTCGGAGGTCGTGCATGACACTGGCACGTAAACTGTAATTAATATCTCCACTTTCGGATGATGCAGTCGGCTGTGTGTGACGTGGGTAATTGGAGACCTTGGCGCCTCCCGATCGTGCGTCCAACCATGACATTGCAACGTCGATTTGAATTCGATTATTTGGTCAGCCCTACTTTCATATCCTGGCAAGAGCCAGATTGATATGTGAATCACTCAAAGGAGTTGTCCACAGTATCAATCCGGTGCTGCTCCAATGTGATCTGCTTGGGAAAGGCGGGACATTCAGTACAATACTTGGCGCTGATTGGATGATGCGGCAACACGTGCATGCCTACCAATCTTGTGTTTTGACCAATCCTGTCAGCGGATGAAAATGCTATCACAAGCATGCACCTTGTTTTGACCAGCTTGTTTTTGCAATGTAAATATGCGGATAAAGGATAAATAACACAATATTGATTTTTTTAAATCAAGCTGACTGTCAACCAACAATGAAGTCAGTGGGCTCGGGGCAAGATGGAGTCTCTGGGTTTTGTGAAGTCACAAATACCGGGAGAATTCAGCTTGCAGGCAAAGATACTACTGTTAGCCTTCACAATTATTACTATGATCATCAACTAACTTGACCACATTAAGTTTTCTTCACACCATGCACTTATATACCCTGAGTATTTGTCGACTGATCCGCATAAGGATGGGTGGACAGAGAACACATTTCAGCCTGTTGAGGAGTTTCGAGAAGTGTCTTCCAATTCTTGTGGATTTTGGGTAGTGGGTGAGGGGTGGAGTTTTGAGTGCTGGACTTGTTTATCTGCTACCTCGCAAAAAATGAGAGCAAATAACTGATCTGCCACAAGACAACAGCTTGCGCACTGCTCACTTTTTCTTTACCAATCTGTCGTCACAGACTGAATGAGCCAGTTGGATATTACATTACGGTGACTTGGTTAGAATTAATGGGTACAGACACAGCACACCATGTACTTGTTGCTAGGGTGACTCGGACCGGTCAGAGCTGTGGTTATGTCACAGCTGCTGGGAAATCCAGTTGCTGCTGCACTTGGTCTGCCTTATGACCTCTCCACTGCTCATGTGCTCCATGCTGTGTCCACGAATCACAGAGAACTAACACTACGGCTGCAAGTTAGATGGCTTCCGAAGGAATTGGAGGAAGGCCAATTCACTGTAATATCGAGGACAAGAAATGAATGCTTTGCATAGTCTTTTCTTCTTGTGGAGCTTCCCAGCTGACCGAGCAGTTGAACCATTTCATCATCAACACGGATAAAAGCCCTCACAGGCTCCTCACACTCTTTCTTTGGCCTGGCGGCAGCAGCATGGCGGCACGCCACTTCATTTTGACTTTGTTCTTTTGCTTGCTTTGGTGAAAGTAAACAGATTGATTTTCAATTTAATTGGTTCTTTTGGTTATTTTATGTATTTTTTTCATCAAAAAAAGTGTATACATGTACTGTAATGACAACTTGTCTAACTTGAATACTTAGATGTGTCATAGTCATAGGCTGTTGCTGCTGAATGTTTAAAGATCTCAGTGTCTTAATAGTTTACAAAATGAAGACACTTTATTGTTAGTGTATTTTTTATTCTGGTGTAATTTCTTAGAATACCACCCGAATGGTTTGCTTCTATTTATTTTTTCTAAAAAAATGCACCATTTACTTGTCATCTTTTCAAAATAAACATATAAAAAAAACAAGCATTTTTTTTGTACCGAGAGAGAGGTTAGCCTCAGCTTTAAAAAGGTTGGTGACCCCTGATATATATAGTTACTGTACATATACTCATATTATTTGACCATAGACAAAACAACAATCTAAGCTCACCTGAGTGATGGAGCCGCCTCTGTAGGAGATTGAGGAATCTGGATGCATTCTGGTCCCTGGGATACCCTTCGTGATACTACCTCCCTGTACAGCTAGAATTGAATTCAAAAAGGTAAGACCGAGATTTCTGACAGAAATAACAGAAGAAGTGGTGTACACTTTCAATGATACTTATAAGCACAAATGAATTGTACAGACCTTTTAAGATTTCCATATTTGCAAAATTAACATTCAGTGGAATACCTTTGCTGAGTTTGTTTTTTCTTCTTTTATGATGTTAGAAAGAGTGAATAAGGCAGAGAATGACTAATTTTTAAATACAAAAATGTATGTATGAAACCCAGGCAAAGGATTCTGTTGTTGACTTTAAGGCTTATTTTATGGCTATTTGTTACACATTGGTGAAAGGTGGCTGTAGAAAACGGTTTTATTTTGATGAGCTGGAAAGATGTGTGCTCCATGATAGTGCTTTGCTGCAAAGTGGTTACGTAAAGGTAACGTTCAACAAGTACTGCGTCATACAGCATTTAGGGTTGGGCATCTTTTGAATTTGTATGATTGCGGTTCCTCAATTCGATTCCAGTTCCTCACGTTTCTCAATTCTGATTCTTTTTGGAGAAAAAAAAAAAGAAATAAGGGAGCTAACCAGAATTATTGTTTGGATAAAATCATATGTTCTGTCTGTTTTTTCCTGGACTTTTTAGGGTTTGTGAACTTTACAATGAATTTCTCTTTTTACCGGGATACTAATATCAAACCTACAACCTTGAATTTTTCATGAAAGCCTTATTTTTGAGAACCTCAAGAAAATACAATAATGCAGCAGGTACTTAAAGCATGATACTGAGCACCGATTAATGGGTAACCCAGTGATATTTTTCTATAGAATGAAAAAATATGTATGACAAACACACATGCTGCATTTGAGGGGCACACAAGGAAAATCTAATCCAAGCAGTGTACGTAAACATCTATGCTTGCTGTGTATGCAATAAGCTTGGATGGGCTTTTGCATTTGTGTGTTGACCCAGTATTTTAGTTACAGTCGAACCTGTTGAATCAATGCTAGTGAAGGTTTAGTCGGACTCGCCAACACGGCCGTTTAAAATTAGAGGCGGACCGGCCTATAGACGGGAACTATTTCCCCCCCCCCGGAAAAAATGGCGAATGACGTACGACGGAAGGGTACCCACGTTGCACACGGAGGACAAATAACGGACGCTCAATTTTTAGTAAAATGCCCAGCTCTCTAAATAGTCAACGCTAAGCATAGTTTACATGTTCAAAAAGGAGTAGGAACAAGTAAAAAAAAAAACGGATTTAGTCACTGCCACTTGTTCTTTGTAAGAAAGTATTATTAATAAAAAAAACAACAAGTCCAAAACCCTACCTCTTCCACCATCATGAAGTGTGCCTTGAGTAGATGGGTTTTCAGATTGCAAGGAAGAGCTGCGGGGGGATAACTGTTCTTGTTTTACCACAGGGAATGGACCACCTATGAAATGCACAGCAATTTAGCAAAGGCACAAAAAGAAAAGAACGTTGATTGTTACCCGAAAGATGGACTTTGCTATCCATATAGAGGCAAGAACTTGGAATAAAATCGGAAGTAAATGTGATTATTCCGATAAATTCACCCACCAACTTTCCTCTGATCAATCCAAGACAAACTCATCTGAGTAGAAGGCATTTTTCCATGTTCGAACCCATGAGCTGGGCTGTGCAACTGTACAGGAGTGCCCTGGAAAAGCATTGACTTGATTAACAGTATCCGCAATACAGTACATGAGCATGGCTTTGCTTTATCTCAGAGGTGTCAAACTCTTGTCCTCGAGGGCCACAATCCTGCATGTTACGTGTTTCCCTAGTCCAACACACCTGATTCAAATGATTAGCTCATCAGCAAGCTCTGCAAGAGCCTGATAATGATCCTGATCATTGAAATTGCGTGTTGCGGGAGGGAAACATCTAAAACATAATAGATAGTTTGGCACCTGTGCGGCATCCTAATTTGAATCATTCATACTCTTCAGAGCAACCGATTGTGTTGTATTTCTACCTGTGTGATAGAGCCCCCTGGTTTGGTTGAGGAAATGAGAGGTGGTGGCTCTGGCATAATGAGGGGTCTCACTGCGGCTTGCCTGGCACTATCCTGTTGTAAACCAGGAAGTACTGGGTGGCCCACTTGCTGGAAGGCTGACAGCCACAAGAAATAATGAAACAATGAGCACAATGCAATGTAACACATACAGAAAAAAAACAAGACAAAAATTAGGCCCGAGGAGATAAAGAAGAGTCTTTACAGTTAAATTGGAGCAGGTGCTGGTCGTGACTGATCTTGGTCATGTCTCGTGGGGACATGGGGAACGGGGACAAAACTGGTCGGCCCAAGTTTGTGGACCTTAGGTCATCCGGGCCCAGTGCGGGCCTCTTGACTTCACCATGAGACGAGAAAGCCTGCAACTTTTCTACAAAAGCAACACATATTCTCCGTCATTGTACATTTCTGCTTTTTCTTTTTTGTTTGTTTTATTCAATGCTGTTTTCAGAATGTTTTGTTTCTTAAAATCTAGGAAAATACATGAATTTGAGTTTTTCGCAGTGGGCTTTCAAAGACAAGACTGACCTGATGTTCACATACAAAAAGATCGCAGTCAAGTGCGCTAAATAAGCCTATAGTCCCTTCTGGGTCAGTAGGGATACAATCATTTATCAGCTACCAGTGTCCCAGAAACACATGATTATAAACTAGAGAACACAGACTCAAGGTCAGCAGCCAACTCGGAAAACTAGTTCAAACACTATTCAATGGGTTTAAAAAACTGCCAAGCATCTTGCATGATTCTCCGTCACCTCCGTTTTTTTTTTTCTTTTCTGACATTAAAAGGGGACGTCAACCCAAACATTTTTTTTTGGAATATGTTCTATACAAACCCACTAGTTGAACAAGGCATTTATCCGTTTTTTAGACATCTCTGGGGGCAGCTGACCTGTTTCCTGAAGCTGAGCCGTAATTGGTCGTTACCTGAGCCCTGAGCAGTTGCGATGTCATTTTCAGTTGACAGAATTGACAAAATGGCCGCCCTCTGAGATGGCTAAAAAGGGGTGGAATTTGTTGCTTAACTCATATTACACAAATGCAATATTAATCAGAATGCCGTGTTTTAACTAGTCGGCCTGCTGGTAACATATTCTTGAAAAAAATATGTTTGGGTTGATTTCCCTTTATGATGTGCCAGATTTAAGACTTAAATGACAACTCCAGCATGTACCATGTAAACAAATACAGTACAGCCGTGAGTGAATTAGCCCAAAAAGTGCTGTTGTGAAGTGTCTGTTTACTCTCTATTTGTTCACCAAAAACCTTGTGCTGTTCGGTACTAAAAGAAGTTTAACATTAAGTATCCAGTAGGCAATAAAAGAGGCGTACCATCCTTGTCACCAGTGGAAGGACTGCGTGGGCGGATGCGAGGGCTGCTGCTATGAGGAGCCTCCCTGTCTCTTTCTATTTGTTGGGAATAAGGCTGCTGTTTGCCTGGCTGGCCTGAAAGCTGCTGCTGCTGTTGTTTGACCTCCTGAGACGACTCCCCATGAGCCATGGTGATCTGCTGCTGGTACAGCGCCAAAGCATGGGGGGGCAATACAGCCTTGGTACCGCCGCTCCGTTGATTGCCTTGGACCGATGCTTCTGGTATCTACACACAGGATTAAATATATTATGTATGAAGTCCATGCAGTGTCTGATGATGTTGATCATGATGGCGATTATTCTACTAAAACCAAACAGCTTACTTTAGTCTTTACAAACAAAGAATAACATTGCATCTGCTAATGGTTCATGCAACTTTTCAAAAAAAACAAATAAAAATGCAAGTCCTTTAAAGACATATTTTCAAGCTTACACAAGTTGATTTTAGTTTGTCTGGCATTATACTAGAAAAAATATTACTCGAAAGAAATTAAGAGAAAAGCAAGGAAGGTTTTGTGCACGGGTTTATACAAATATTTCATTTGGACAATATTAAAATGCCAATGATTTGGTCAAATAAGAACTTGAAATATTTAGTTTACTTCAAATTCTTAATTTAACATTAAAAACACGGCATTGACGGATGGCCGCAATCAAAAACGCAGAGGTTGGAGAACAAGTGACTCACAATAGATGGTATGGCAGCCGCCCGCTGTTTGAGCTGTTTAAGGTCCATGGGCTTTTGCAGAGGGGATGAAATGACCCCATCATGAGTGTAGTTCAGTAGGCTTGGACGGGGAGAAGTCATTCTACGGAGAAATTTAAAAGAACACAAAAATATTAGCTGGGTTTTCCTTGTCACCTTCTTAACAACACAACACAACACAAAATTAATTAAAAACTTGGTGACAAGATACAGATGTATAGTCATAGAAAACAATATTGCAAAAGATAAGACAATTTCCAAGATCTACAACTGCATAACTACAGCTGCACAATTTACATACAGTGTTGCCTCGATACTTCATGGTTCCGTTATTGCAGGTTCACTCTATCGCGGAGTTTCATTTGTGACCACAACTTCATCTATTGCAGTATTATTTTTTTAGCAGGTTTTCTTGCTATTTTCTTCCTTCTAAATCAGACCAGTCAAGAAATGTACATTTTTAGGGCAAATTTGTTTTCAAAAACTGAGACCGCCAACATTAGGGCCGTGTTTCAAATTTCACTCTGACGCCCGCGCACTGGACACTGACATTTTTTTGGGAGTCCAGTACAAGGAAAGTAAACCACCAGCTGCATTCAGAAAAGTGAGCGGCGCGTGCTCTGCCTCCGACAGCACCCAGGACGAGCACGAGGAAACATCAGCTAATAACGATGTTAAAGTTTTTCGTTTTATTTTAAATCGGCTAACGTTAACTAGAATCCCACATGGCATTGTAGCCAAAGGTATAACCCTGGTGAATGAATGCTTGTAGAGCTGTCAAAATTAGTAATGGCTGGGGGCAGAGGCATAAATCCCACCGAAATGTCGACCTCTACTAACCAGATTTGACCTATTGCAGGTACATTTTGGAATGTAATCCCGGCGATAAATGAGGTACCATCCCACTCAGTATAAAGTGGCAGAAAGACACAAGTGACACAAACAAGTGAGAAAATACACACCCACGCACACACACACACACACACACACACACACACGCACACACACCCCCACACACATCTCTTTGTTTGCTTTGGCAGAGGGCAGCATTTTTCTCAGCTCTGCCAGTGTGTTCAATCATCTCTCATGGAAAAAAAACAACAAATACAGCGCAAACATGACTAATCATTCCTCCCACGCACTTTGACACCCATTTCTTGTGGCCTCATTTACAGGCACGCACGTATACAAATTACACTTAAACATACACAATATAAGCCACTGAAACTATTTCACGGAGAGAAAAGGCCAAGTATTCAAGTACACACAACCAGTGGCTGCTGATGGGAGTTTTCACTGGGGGTTTGGGGTTAGGATTAAAGAAAAAATATATATATATATAAGGGGTGTGTTCCAATCAGGGTTTTATGCTGCTGATTCCGATTATCCATGAGTGAGATCAACCGATACTAAAATCGATCACATGGATTAGCTGCACATTTTTCAAGTTTAGAGCTGCTCACTAACGATTATTTTCATAATTGATTCATCTGTCAATTGTTTTTAAATTAATTGATGAATAAGATAAAAAAAAAAACTGCCTTCCAAATTTCCAACACTTTGTTACACGAAAAGAGGACATTATTCAAAATGGACATTGCTTTAAATGCACAAACACATTTAATGATTAAGTTACTGGATTTGTCTGAAACATGTGAAGTGTTGAGTAAAGAGGGACAGGGTGCCACACTGCACACAGGCTGGTCTTTAGTTGGCTGTAGGCTGCAACGTACAAAGTACTGTACGAATAGCGGGCGATCATTTTTTGTGATCGGCACAGAAAGGCACCGATCGACATATGTGTACTTTGAATGTACTTTTCCACGCAAATCGGACTATCACCATTGGTGGCTGATCCATTGGAGCACTACTTTGTGCAATTTTGTAATTTTGAGTTGGGTTAAAACAATAAAAACTAGGAAAATATAATGGTGGAGGTTGAATGTAGAGCTGCAACTGTCGAATATTGCAGCATTTGAGTATCATACTGAAAATGTTATAGCGTAATTGTGTATTTGGTTAAACTAGGTTCTTACTTAAAACATTTTACCGACCGTAATTTCCCGTGATTAAGAAGCGATAATTAAAAAAGAATAAATAACAAAAAGGTCCAAAAGTGAATTAAGAAAGGCATTTCAAAAATGTTTGGTACAGTAAAAAGTATACCGTAATTTCCGGACTACAAAATACACCTGATGAAAAACTGCAACAGCTAAATTTAGCTCCCAAAAACACTAATTTGTACATAGATTAGCCGCTTCGGACTAATAGCCACGTTGTTAAATGGGGTATTATCTATATTATAAACACCGGTACACGTTTTTTTCTCCCCAAACAATTCTGAACGCAGCGTTACATAGCATACCGGAACCTTTCTCAGACTCTTCTTATCACAGGAGGCGAATTCACAGATGAGCTAAAATGGGGGTCGCACTGCAGTGATGGCAGTATTTATTGCACTTTATAACTTTGCTCAAATTACAACTTAAGATGCTCATTTTTGGATTGCAGTTGCTCTCTCTCTCTCTCTGTCTGTCTGTCTCTCTGTTTCTGTCTGTCTCTCTCTCTCTCTCTCTTTCACAACTAGTTGGCTGCTCCCGCAGCTGTAAATCATGTTGTTCCAACCGCAAATAGCTGGTAGGTATTCACACAATTTCATTGTGCCGTGTTCAGTAATGCCATTGATCAGCTGTGACAAGAATGGTACATCTGTTAATTGCTCGTCAGTAAAAACCCATGAATAAACCGCATCACATTAAAAGCTGCTGGGTTCAAAGTTTGGGGGAAAAAAGCAGCAGTTTGTAATCTGAAAATTCAATATTTTGCGATATTTTTATTATAAATTTTCCCAATTTAACTTTTGTCCCTTTCAATGTGACTCAGCTGGGTGCCGCCCTATCGCCCTCTATTGACGAGCCGCCACTGAAGGGCAACCATTGTTTTGCTAAAAACTAATGACACTTGGAACTTGCGCATGTTAGAGTTCTTTTTTGTGGGGGAGCCTAAAAATGTAGGACACATTTCACCCCGATCACTGTTCAATGATTTGAAAAATTACTGGCAAATTACAGATTTTCACCTGTTCTTTTCTGTGTTGTCTGTCTCTTCCACTTCATCAGCACTGCAAGTGGCACTGGAGTCGCTGTCCCCATGAGAGCCTACTTTGCCCCCATGGTCCTTTTTTGAGTTCTTGGGACAGGTCTTCACATCGTCAGCCTCTGCTGTAGAAGGTTTCTTGTCTGTGGGATCACTACTCTGTGATGGTTGGGTCATTTCCTTGTTTGGCTCCCCTGTTTCAGTCTTTATCTCCTGCTTGATGGAGACCTCTGCATCTTCTTTTCCTAGAGGTTTCAAATCTTCAGCCTGCTCTGTTTCTGCTCCAGCTACCTCCTTATCACCAGTATTACAGCCAGCCTTCAACTTATTAGAACCCTCCTCCTTGGCCTTGGTATCGTCAGCCGAATGTGGTGATGGCAAACTCTCTGTGTCCGAGCTGTTGTTGGCACCACCTAACAGAAGGCAAAGCCAGAGACGTGTGAGAGAGTTGGTATGATACAGAAGCAGGTATGTTTACACTTTTTTTCAAATTGTGGCCTCAGCTAGAATTTATCATCCACTTGAATACATAAATGTCATATTTTAAATAGAGGCCTCATTTTTCCCCCTCAGGGAAAAAAATAAATAAAACACAGTGCCATCTATTAAAATCTATTACGTGTAACTAGGGGTGTTCCAATCAGGGTTTTATACTGCCGATTCGGACACTGATCGTCAATGAGTGAAATCGGCTGATCCCTATTGTGATACCACTCACACGGACTGCAATTTTTAAATTGTACAATTGCTCACTAACGATCATCTTAAAAATCAATTAAACTGTCAATTATTTTTTCGATTACATTGATGAATCCGATTTTTAAAGCATTCCATCCAAATTACCATCTCTTTATTATTTCCAATTTACATTACTGGTTTGAACTGTAATGTGCAGTATTAAGGAAAGGGTGGGGGGACGCTACACTGCACACAGGCAGGTCTCTAGTTGGCTCCGGGCTACAAAGTATGAGCTGCGGGTGATTGTTTTTTGGGAACAGAAACTAAAGGCATTAATTGACATATGCCAATCCCATATTTTTCCACAAAAATCGCCCAATCACACTCGGTGGCCGATTGATCGGAGCACCACTACCAGAAAGTGTCTTAACTGAGTAATATTGAGTACCATTATTATGACAGCACCATTTGTGGAAGTATATGTCATTATCGCAACACAAATCTGACACACAGCTGACCTGGCCTGGCATGAAATAACAAGTCTGTGGCTGTTGTCAGTGCAGAGCAACATGAGGCATAAGCTGCTCAATGTTTCTTCACAAAAACAAAATTGGGCATCCACGGAACAATCTCATGTCTTCTGACAAGAAGAGTACGCGCGCCTCGCTGGAGGACAAATTGGGAGAAACAATAAAGCTTCATGAGGAGTTGAACTGAAAGAGTTTAATTAGGGATTCACGATAACCATTGGAAAAAAAATGGGCGTCCGCCAATGAACGGACCGTTCCATCCTTGGGACGGAATGCCCATCTCTGTTGAAATGTCACTAACTTTATCAATAGGTACTGATACGCATCAGAGCTTTTGAGTTTGCTCCTCACCTCACCGTCTGAAGTGGCAAGAGTTCAGAAAGTAACAAAACATGCGACTGTGCATTGTCACTGACCACTTTTTCCTTTAATCATCCTCCGACCATGTTACATTCGTAGGAATCGGGATTCAAATGTTTTGATCTTTTAAGATGCTATAACAGACATATTTGTAGTTAAGTATACGAAAAAAGTTAACGGCTATCGGTAGAAAAATAAAATTTGGTCTCATCTAACCAAAGCACCTTCTTCCACAGTGTCCCCCCCGCCCCACTATCTGGCCTGTGCAAACTGGAGTTTTGGTGCCTCTCTTTTAACAATGGCTTTCTTCTTGTCACTCTTCCATAAAGGCCAGATTTGAGGAGTGCATGAATTATAGTCGTCCTGTGGACAGATTCGTGCCAGTTAAGTCGAGTTTTTTAGGATAAGTGTCAGCGTTTGAACCATCTCAGTAATTTTGACCTGTCCATGTCTCGGAATTTTGGCCTGTATGAGCAATTGGTAGATGTTTATAACTGAAATTTAACAGCCAATCAAAAAAGCGGGTTATCTGAGTAGAAAATGAAACGAAAACGTCGAAGAGAACATTAAGAAATAATGAGGTTGGTGTTTTTTGGCCAGATTTTCTATAGGCCATGTCACACAAAAGCAATCCCCAAAAAGGCCATCTTCTTCCAACACAATACCCCTCAATTTTCTCTGGCCCATCGTCCGATTTTCAAAATTCTAAGTGTGTTGTACTCAGGTTGAAGGGACCATTTCACCAGACGCGGCGTTTTCATTTTTTGAATTGATTCATGTCACATTGATAATATTACTTTAAATCCGTATTAATGCTCTCATTTCAGTCTACCTTCTCCATCTTCAGGTGGCTCCTCTTCATTGCCACTAGCCCCCGAGCCTTCCATCTCTTCTTCCTCTGCAGTGAACTGGGCAGTTGGCTCTTCATTTTGAAGGGTTTTTCCCCTGCGGCGAGCCTTTCGTTCCTTCTCCTAGGTTAAGATTCAACACACAAACAAATATTTAAATAACACCAAATAGAGATCACAAAGTTGTGACCTGAGAGAAGACATCTGCCAGTTGTTTTTTTTTTTTTTTTGCTTACCGATTTCATTTTATGTTGCTGCAAAATCTCATCCAGTTTTTGCCTCTTTTTGTAGTTGAAATAGAAGTTCTTACACTGTGACACAGTTTTTGATCCCACCATCTTGGCAATGGCAGACCAGTTCCTACCATACTGAAGAAGACCTGCACAAATGCCCAAGTGAAGTTTAAATTAAAGACAACATTCTTGTCACCACCCAATCTGCAGTCTAGAATTATAAAATTGTTAGCGTAGCCTGGTAAAAATTCTAATGTATGTATGGTTAACACTTGGAGAGAACAGCCTGTCAAATAATTATCAGCAATAACATGTAAGCGTCTCTTAAGAGCTGTCCTTTCTCAACGATAGGACAACTAGGACTTGATTCCGCAGTGTCTGCGGATAAGAGGAGCATTGGCAAGCTGCCATTATATTCCTGAATGCACAAACCAGAGAAATGGTAAGGGGAGTGGTAATGTGGCGGCTGAACCACCCCTTATGTCAATGACATCACTAACTCTCCGTCACTGAGGTCACGCTGTGTTATATTCTGACTAACTTTGATGTGACCCAGTTCCAAGAAACCCTAGTCCTTTACTCAGTCAACCACATGATTGTGCCTTTCACAAGAGTTGACATGCACCCGCCAGACCAGAGAGGGATAGAAAAAGCGGTCATGAAATCCACATATCACATGTGCTCAAAGATTTGTTGTAGGGAGCGGTCAGCATGTTTGTGCAAGAGAGGGCCAAAGACAGATAGTGTCGAATTTACTGTGGTGGTTCCCCTTCGGCGTGTGCTGTAAGAGGCTTAACCTACAACGCCCACTTGTTTCCTGTGGCAGTACGACAGATCCTGGGAGGGCACTCGCTGAGGGTTTTGGGGGTTGCTATGAACAAGTGTGAAGCCAACACCTAGCAGGGCTAACCTTATACAAGAGTTCAGAAGTCCTTGCATCTTGTTATTCGATGGAGAAAGGAAGCCAACACGCAGACACGCTTTGATATTATGGTCAACTTGATACTTTCGCTGCCATACTTTACATTCACGGCGAGCTCCCCCAATTACAATGCATCTTTGACATATATAGCTGTCAATGGCAGTGACTTTAAAGGGAAGCCTATTAACTCATTCGCTGCCATTGACACATTTATTTGTCTTTTCACAGTGAGCCATTCAAACCCGGGGACTTATATTTTTTTCAAATGTTTTCAAACGTTGGGGTAAAAGAGGGTCTGAAAATGCCTGGCAGTGAATGAGTTAAAAACGAATCGGCCACATACAAAGCAGTGCATCATCCAGCAAGTGCAACAACACTACGCTTGTATTGCTTTCATAAGAATATGTAAATGACAACGCAAATAAGTTACAGCAAACGCTGAACTGTCGTCATATAAAATCTGCAGCTCGACCTGTCGCGCTTTAAGTGGGAAGACTATGACTGAAGACATTGCCTAAAAAATAAAAAAAAAGAGAAAAGAGCCGATTTGATGTCCTACTTCCAAAAGACAGGTCGACAACTAGTAACGCCTATACTTGAGAGGGTGATGCCTCATGCAAGTCAGTCACCATTTCAGACAACCTATAAAAGCACTCCATAAATTCAAAGTTTTAAGAAAGCAATTACTCAGAACGGAAAGTAATGACAAATATCAATACCTAATTTAATCCTTGTATGCGAGTGTACAAAGCACATTCCCAAGTAGCTGCAGCTCACTCAAAGCCTTAGAGGCAGGGGGGACACGTGGAACAAACATCCAATCGGCAGCAGCGATACTGAAGCAGGTGGTTGCCTCACATCCAATCAGGACCCTGGAAGGTCTTAAGCACCACCCCGAGAAGTCCAATCAATAGCCGGAGTAGCCAGAATGTGGTTGTCACTGTGTCACATGCCTGTTACTTCAGCCGTCGTCTTGTGGCCCTTCTGGATCACACGATCAGACTATCTGATCTCTGGCGGGCGAGTCAGGAATGCTCTTCAACACTGGGCCTTCAGATCCGGAGCACAGATGAAAACAGCTCAATCTCTCTCTCCACTCTTACTTCCAGCTGGCTTGATACTTGAGCTCGGGTCAGGTTGACATGCTCCAAAACAGCACGCGCTCCTGGTCGCTCACCATCTCTCTGCTATTCCACGTGCCTCAGTAATTGCAGCTTTTATTCTTCTGCCGCGTCTCTCTTCAATGGCGGCCGTCTAGGACGACTTCCACGGGAAAGTAGGACTATGAGGCTGTGCTCTGTGCTCACTCACTCTTCTCTTTCTCTCTCCTCATCTGATCTTTCCTCTATCTCTCGCTCTTTCCCCTCCCTCTCTCTGTCAGCCTATCCCTCCCCCTACATCACTCTGCCAGCAGGCACCATCGACCAGTGCGCACACAAATGCATGAGTACACACTAACTGGAGCCCTCTCGCTCCCTCTCGCTCTCTCCTGTTAATACTTTAACACACAGACACAAACACACTCAGGCAGCCCAAGTGTAAACACAGAGGGAGTCGAGAGGAAGGGTTAGGGAAGCAAGGAGAGGGAGCGAGGAGAAAGTGAGAGAGAGAGAGAGAGAGAGAGAGAGAGAGAGAGAGAAAGAGAGACAGAGAGAGAGAAGAGAGGGAGTGGAGACTGCGATAGGGGATAAAGAAATGGAGAGTAAGTAAAAAGAGAAGATGGGGGAACAGGGGAGGCAACAGAGTTGATGTTGATACCATGAGAAAGCATAAAGGCTTCCACATTTTTCCTAACTGACCTGCTTTTCATCTTGAATGTGACCTCTCCAGTCTATAATAAAACAGAGTAAGGAGAGAGAACAAGTGTGTGTGTGTGGGGAGGGTGGGGGTTTTACTCTCGCTTGCCAAATCTTCCACAGCACTTGCCAACTACTTGGGCTGGTGCCATCTCCCAAACCGAAAAGTGGACATGGAGAGAAGCAAAGGGCAAGCAACAGTGGAGAGGAAAAATGATATGTGGTTTTCAGCTCCTTTATGTGGGCTCTTCCAGCAGGTGGAGCAGAGGCCTTTATCCAGGTGCCCGCTTGCACTCTGACAGAGCCTTACATGAATGCTAGCCAAGAAGTGTTGACATGCAAACACACAAGTTGGATCAAGATCCAAGTGATACAACCTTTACAACACAGGCCCGCACAAAGAGCTACTGCATTTAAAAAGCAGCCCTAGAACAACTCTTGTCCGAGCTACGGATCTTTGAGCAGGAATGAAGACGAGGTATGGTTGCAATACTATCCTGGAAAGCAGGGAACATTTCAAATGACCTGAGACATAAATGCCAGCTTTCAAATCTGTTGAATGAAAGGAGAAATACACACTAAGCTTTCTGACAACCAAGCTTCGTTAACACATACACGTCACGAACCTGCAAGAGGGAGCGGCGAGCACCTTGAAGAAGTTGGTACAATACTAGATGGGGGGGTGGGGGCTTGAAACAAATGGGGCCTATACAAGAGGGTGAGCTGCTTTTCGTGGCGGGGAGGGCTGTTATAATTTCAGAAAAATGGAAAGACTAGTCATCCTTCAACTCTGGCTGCTGTCGCCGGGGTTCAGTAGTTACATAAGCACTTCATAGAAGCCCTGCATCTACTGAACTGCCAGGCTAATCCTCTGGGATGGAGCACCCCACTAATCCCACCGCAGGAGAATGGAATAGAAGACATTAACCAGGATTACTACACAGCCAAGCAGTGCCAGATATTGAAAAATAACCCCTTAACAGACAAATTATGTACAAATAAATCCTCAAATTGCTGAGGCCAATGCACATGTAGCCAAGAGGCTGCAGATTCGGCACTAGAGCAACAGCACCATAGTTACTATGATTAAAAGGAAGGATGGATTTAATTATTCGGAATGAAAACTTAAGACACACATAGCCACGCAGCTGACCCGAATCATCATGATGCAGACAGCAGGTCGCATATTATAAAGACAGCCCTTAGCTATTACATTTTTATAAATGCTCAACATTTTAATGTATGCAACACCGATTACTCATTAAAACAAAAAAGAAAAATCACAAGTATTTATGTTTACAGTAATATATAATGTCAGCAAGCTTGTCAAACTACTGTCACAGATCTGTGGGGAATCCCTTTCTAAGAGTGAGGAATTATATACCACAGAGTGAGAAGCTTAATGGGAATCATGTACTTTGCACAACACTGTACAAGTGTGGGGACAGTGAGCACAGTATCTGAGACCTCTGTGAACCAGCCATGGGCTGCTGGGTAATCTTCCGTCAGAGATAATAAACAGGCAGGTTAATGACTGCTGCAATTTTGCAAAGGTTAACTGATAAGGGACAGACTTTACAGCCGCCACGATAAGAAGACAGGCTGCCTTGACCCAGAGAAAGGAAATGGCTCGAAAGAGCAGCAGCCACAGTCCACACTCGATACACACAGACAAAACTTCGAAGCATGTGGCAATTGCTTCCTCAGTAACAGGAAGGCACAAACTCATCATTGCTCTGGTGTGCTTTTAAACCCATGCGTGGCATCTCATTAATGAACAATAATGTGGCAAACAAAGTCACAGAGGAAAGAAAGGTTTGTTGCGTGTTACCTTTTTTGGCAGTTTCCATCTCTTCTTCAGTCCAGCGAGAACTCTCATTCATCTCTAGATTGGCTGTCTCAGATACACACATACACACGCGCGCGCACACACGCACACACGCACACACACACACAAATAAGCAAGTAAGAAGAAGGAGGGGGAGTGGGCAGTTACAAATGACAAAGTCAGTTAGGGAGTGACTGACAAGAGGAAAGGAAAGACAAATTAGAGAAGAAAAAAAACTGTGTGGGGGCAGGGTATTTTTGCCGCTTGCTAAAGAGGCACTGTTGCCTAGGTCGCTAGGGACTGTTTGCTTTAGATGGAGGAAGCAGGAAATCGAAGGGGAGAAGTCAGTTAATGATTATAGACAACAACTGGCTTTTCCCTCACTGCACAAGTTATTAGCCAGAGCGACCATGGCTCTGCCCAACACATAGAAGTTGGATCTTGTACTTGTACTTGTAAATCCTTCATTTGGACCTGTGAAGGACGAAGCAGCCAGCCAAGCAGTGCTCTGAGCATCAGGACAAGGAAAGAGGGAGGCTGTTCAGAGTCCCTGCACCTTGTCTCACTGGGGAATTCCGTGCAACGAAACTTAGTGATAGCAAATGCAACATGCAGAATACATTGTACGTGCAACAGCTGATATATTTAAAAAAGGTATCACCAATAGCAGAAGTGATGCTGTGAGTACAACAAACTGACAATGTGCAAGGACTCCATATGGGGACACAGCTGGCACTTAAATAATGAGTGGGGAGAGGACTGAAGGGCCAACAGTGCACTCTGGTGGTATGGAACAGGAGATCATTATTTGGAGCGCAAGTGAGCCACTGAAAAGATTGGGCTAACTTAATTTTTTTGTCATATTGCAGTTGGGCAATTTAAAGATTTAGGTATGCCGCCCAATGGATGCCACTGAGCGTTTAGTTCAATAGTAGTCTTAATCCAAACATCTGTCAAATATATTCATACTTTGTGCAAGCTGATTAATTACTGGTACAATGGCACATTCACTTATACTGTACTAACATGCAGACGCACTGAGACCCAAGTTTAAAAAAAAAAAAAGTGCTGTATGCAATAATGAACTGCCCCTTCAATGTAAACATTGAAACTAAACCTTTATTTAAACCGGTATTCATCAAAAGATAATATGCATTTTCTCTGTTTATTTGTGCTCTTAACTTACAAATAACAAAATGGTATAAGCTCGCTCATATTCTCAGTGGCTCAGTTGACAACTGTATATTAAAGCAACACTGTCTCATGTCAGTTTTTGTTGATTATGGCGGTGCCATGTGGACAAAAGCGGTAGTGTTTTGATAAACGTCAACCACATCTCCCATGTGCGCCAGCGCGTAGTGCCGTGAAATCCTGAGCTCTCCCGCTGGTCTGCAAGTTGGACTGAATTACATTTCTATGTCCAGTGGCTGTGTGAAAGATGAATAGCGATGAGGTCATGAATCTAATTTTGTTTAAACAATACTTTTGTTTTTTTGTTTGTTTTGGGGCTTCTGCCATAACACCAGTAATAGCGGGTAGACGTTTGAATCGACTTCCGTCCTTATAGCGAAAGGAGGAAGTGGGAGTGCCCTAAAAGAATACAGGACATTTGTACATTTTTTTTGTGTGCCAGGGTTGCTCCCATCCTCCTCAAAGTTGATTAGTGCCAGTAAAAACGATACAGAGCCCCCCAGGGCATGACTTAAGTCCCATTCAACTACTTGTCAATGTTTCATCAAAAGAGTTGTGAAAATGTTTTATTAAGGTCAAATTCTTGCCCAGTGCTGCTTTAATTCACTGACATTGACATTACACATTTGGCTGTATCTTATCTTTATATGTAGGTGTGCACATCATTTTTTTCATGCGGTACTCACATGAGTACCAGGGGATTGTCTTTGGTACTCACTAGTGGGCCAACGGATCTCATAAGTCACGGTTCGGATCGGTCATGGATTTTGAGTCACGGATCGGATCGTTTTTTTGTATGAACCAAAAAAAAAAAAAAAAAAATAGCTAAATAGAACTTATATTTTATAAAACACTTTTGCCTATTAAAAAACAAACAACAACAACAAAAACCCCTCTTAATGTCTAGTATGGCCGTTTAGGATTTAAAAACAAAATTTAACGCAAGTTTGTAAGTGGTACAGTGTATTTCAAGATATCCTGCCATACATTTTGAGCTGAATGTTTTCTTACAATTATTAGGCAAACGTGTTGTTATAAATAAAATGAAGACAAAGTTTTATTTTTATTTTTTTTCTTAATGAAAAAGACTTGAAGTGCAACTTAAGGCACCTTTATTAAAACATGGGCGGCACATTACAAGTAATCTAGGTCCACAATATAGAAAAAGAAGTTAGAAAAAAAAAATCAAGGAAAGGAGCAGATGTTGAACTACCAGCTAATGATAACAGCTGCTAGCCACTAACGCCGGAGACTTGTGCCGTATCATACGATGACAGCAAAATTAACCAGCGGTTTGTTCGAGTCCTAAATTAGCGACTGAATATGATTTCGAGACAGCGTTGTGTTGGTAGCAAGTGTTAAAACTGCCAATGCGTCGAAAACGGAAGTCAAGTTAGCCGTTACGCCACCAAAGTAAAAGTTCACTAAGGCTATTGCATTGGCATTAATGATTCGATGTATCATTTGGTAAGCTTTATTTTGAAGTTAGCCTTTGCGGAGGCGGTGTGTTCATTGTGTGTTCATGTTTACAAAACGCTCTTGTACATGCAACTTGTGAATGGGCGCATTTTTTTTCACCAACCATTCTGCGGATCGTGCCCATCTTGAACCGATGCTTGATCCTTACCAATCAAAGATGATTCATTCCACTGCACCACTAATAGGTACGCAAATGCGCGTAATGACGCAAATGACGGTATGCATTAGTGATTTCTGTTGCGCATGCGTACCAGTTATGTGCACCCCTGTTTATATGCTCAATGAACAACATTAATGGTGCTTTCAAATAAATGTTAATGATGTAATGCACAAATGCAGTAATCAGGAAACAGACAAGCATCTCTCAATGACAAATTGACATTTACTGTTGCCCACAGGGGGACTTAAACTATGAACCTCCGGTTTAAAGTTCAAAGACCTTACAGATGCGCTACCATCGTCCCACACCCTGGTGCAGTGATTTGATGTTAAACCACCAAGACTGACCGAGCTCACTGTTGACAGGTGCCGTGGTCATCTCCTCCACCTCACTGGTCATTGAGCGGGTGATCCGGCCCTTACGGCGCCCCTGGCTGTTGGCTGTTCGTCGACCCTTGACAGCCACTGCAGGCTCTTTGTCCTCTGCATCTTCCCCAGAAGTTTCATCTCTGCAATTTAGAAATGGCATTTCGTTTTCAAACAACATTTAAAAACACATTGTGATCCTGTATATAATACGTGGTATAGGTAGGAGATGGCTCAATACATCCATCACAACCATTGACATGCAGTCTATATAATAGTAAACCCATATCTGGCTTTAGTTTCCACCACAGTGTGTGTACTTTGGATGGTAGTACAGCGCAATGAAAAAGTATTTGCCACCACAATAAAGTGGGGAAACACTAGTTTCCCCACTTAATTGTCATCAAACAAAAGTAAAGATCAGACAAAGATAACCAAAGTAAACATAACATACACTGCTAAATAAAATGCACTGCTAAATAATAATTTGAATTATCAAGGGAAAAATCTATTCAAAGTGACTTGACACTGTGTGAGAAAGTACTTGCCCCTCTTGTTAAATCACTAATTTACTGTGGCTAATCACATTTTTGAGCTTGTTTAAAATGATAGGCGGACTGGCCTATAGGCGATTACTATTTTTTCCGGCCGGACAAAAAGGTGGCTAGTCGGACAGCGGAACGGTACCGGGCTGCAAATTTTTAGTAAAATGCCCAGCTGTGACTTTATTATTGATGTTGCTGCTGAGGGTGGTGTTCACACAGGAACATGCAGGTTTGGATTTTTTTCCTCCACTCACAATAAAAACATTCATTTAAAAACTGAATTTTGTTTACTCATGCCTCTGACTAATACTTTTTTTTTTTTGATGATGGGGAAACAAAATTGTGTGACAAACATTTGAAATTAATATGGATTTACCAAAGTGGAACACAACATAGCAAAATATAAATGAGGATCATTTCACTTTTTTTTTTTCTTTTTGTGTCTGTATGTTGCATAAAGCCAGGTTTTGGAGGAAAAACAAAAGACTCATTACTGTATTCACAAGGGACTACATGGTGTCTACCTCCATCTTTTAGGTACCTTTCGGGCACCACTCCAGCTGGTACAAAAAATAGTGAAAAACGTGATGGAACCAATCACATCGTTTGGCAGGCTTCAAAATTGACTAAGGAAATAAAAAATAAAAAAGATTTAAAAAATGAATAAAAATAAAAGGAAACACAACACATCGATACTGCTAGATGGAAGCGGAGTAAAAAGAACACATTTTGGGTAAATCTGGGCCGCATGAGAACTGGAATTTTACAGAATACTACACACAAAAAGGCCAGTGTGATAGCAAACACTCTCAATTCAGTTTTCCTGAGTTCCATTAATATTAACGTGGCATACGGATGCTAGTGGGCCAGCTGTACGAAAGCAGACAGTGAGACAGCAGGGTCTGGTTGGAATCACCCGGCTATGTCTCAGTAAAGGCAGAAAGGAGGTAATGCCTCATCAGCATCTTCCTGTCTGACATAAAGGCTCAAGAATGTACATTTCATCTACAGTGCAAAGAACAACCTCCGATTAGATAATAAGAGTGCCTGCCTACACAGATTGGGTGCATTCACCTATTGATTTCCAAGAAGAACAGAAAGAGTGGTATTCAAACTGTTGCTTTTTTTTTTCATCCGTTGCTGTTTGACAATATTGCACAAAGCCATCTACCCACGCATAAACACATATAATCCGTTTACATTGTCAACAGCAAAACCACAGAACAGAAGAATCCAAAGGTGTTTCCAAGGAAAACAGCTGTTTAAATAAGGTAAATGAATTCCAACTTCATGTCGGTGGAAAGTCTGGCGAGGTGTGAGACACTAGTCCTTAAGTTTCAAGCACAATAGGATTTCCAGATGAACTTTCTCTCTCTGAAACATACTTCTAACATTATCTCACTCTTTGGAGTTTGACACAGAAGGCAAGGCATGAAAGTAACGTGACCTGAATGAATGAAATTTGTAGGCTACAAATATTTGCTTGTTATAAGATGACTTCAAAAGTTGTTCATATACTGTGACAAAGATGATAAGGCACCGAAAGCCGATTACTGATTTTCTGCTCTCTCTGTTTAAATAGTAGTTTGGGCTTACTTCATTCCATCCTCCTTGTCTTCAGCCTCTGGTTTATCCTCCTCCCTCTCTCCTTCCTTGTCCTTCTCCTCCTTTTCTTTGTCTTCCTGGCTGTTTCGATTGACTTGTTGTTGCTGCTGTTGCTGCTGTTGCTGCTGCTGCTGCTGCTGGCCATGCTACATATTATTGAACAGGACAAGAAGGCAAAGGCAACCTATTACAAATATGAACCCAGATGATCTACTTATGGAGAATAAATATCGGAGTTGTCATTTTACGCAAATGAACATCAGCGTTGTCATTTTAAGCATCTATGTATGAGTTTGTAATTAGTGAAATGAAAACTGCCAAAAGCCTTTCTAGCTCAGGAATTTGACAAGAACCCCTCATCAATGCTATAATTTATTTATTGTACATACTTCAAAAGCATTATTCTTTGTGTTGAAATACTCTTAAACTCACCTGCTACAAGATAACATAGGAATAAAACATGGTTAATACTTAAATATACAATAGAGACATCAAAAAATGGCAAACAGGTTGATTTGATAACCCTGCCGTATCTTGTTTATATAACACACACAAAGTAATCTGGTTTCGCTGAATTTCACATAACTAAAAAGAATGCCCGCTTAGGCAAAACAAAACAGGATACGAAAGTTCAGTAACCGCAGAATAACTGTTCTGCTGTATAACTTTTGGTTTTCAAGCAAACAGTACCACTTCCTCACAAGTGACTTGCCTGTCTGGGCTTTAGGGTGAGAGTTCAGATGAATACAGACATCCAGGCTGACAACTACTCTTGCACTAATGACACCCATTGCTATTTATGATGTATTTGAGAATTGCTGCCTTAGGCCAAAGCAACACTTTTTTATGATAATGACCTAAATACAGTATCTTTAATGTGTGAGACGGACTGACAAAAAGAGTGAGAGACTGCTAGGAAATACATCGTAGAGTCAAAAAGATGATCAAGGGGATGAGCAACTTTGATGCGAGGGACAACAATGTTTTATCTATACCTCGATCGGCAATACTTTGAGCTACTTTCAGAGGGAAGCGATGACTATGTTTTTAATGAAAGTCAAAGATAAGTTGTAAATGATTAATAATCATCAACTATTTTGTATTTTTAAAGCATAACATATATGTATTGAGGACACTAATTCGAAAAAGTCATCATACAAATCTAATGGAGAGCAACAGCTCTTCTATACACCGTATGTGTAGCTGGCCCCATTGATATTGTTAGTGTTTTGCAGTCAGTGACAATAAAGTCTTGCCAGACCTTGGTCATTTGACCAATATGTCTATTGGTACTAGACACACTGACTGCTGAGATGATTTGTACCACCCTCAAATTAAGCACATTTTAACAAATTCTGTTCAAAGTTTCATCATCTTAAAATGTTATGTTTAAAAAGAAAACAAGGCAATTGCAACATGCAATATACAGAAGGAAAGCAGAAAACAGGTTAGCATAGGTTATTCTTGTCTGACTTGTTTCACCAAAAGCTTCTGGCCTTTTGCCCACTGTGAGACTACTACAACCTCAGGAAATGTAATCAGCTAAAGGTAATATTGTCATTGAGATAGCATGTGTTGAAATAAAAAATGAGAGGACATGATCTGGAGTCTGAAAGCTTGAAGGTTGAAAATACCTGGCTCCTTCCTCGCCGTCTGTAGTTTCTTCGTACAATGTTCTTATAGTTCTCATTCTTTTTGGTCAAATAATAAAAGAGCACACATTCTGCCACCGTCTGAAAAGAAAGAAATGTGATTTACTTGAAAATTGCTATGTCCTGAGAAGACTGGATTACTCAGATGAACATAAAAGCCATACCTTTCTTTCGAGAAAAGATGCAATCAGACCAAAGTTTTTAGGGTGTTGGATGAATCTGTGGACGCAGAACATAAAAAATATACAACCTGAAGATATTTTAAATAGCACTTGCATGAAGCACTAAGCTCTAAAACAATAAAAAAAAAAAAAAAACGACAGAATGAAAGGTTTGTTTTAGTAATAGTGTTCAGCAGGTATTCAACTCAATCAGGCTACTCGTAATTAGACTAATCACAGTATCCTAACGCTTAAAGTGGAAATCAACAAACATATTTTTTGAAGAATATGTTCCCAGCAGGCCTACTAGTTGAAACACGGCATTCTGATTAATATTACGTTTGTGGAGTATGAGTTAAGCAGCAAAATTCACCCCTTTTTAGCCATCTCAGGGGGTGGCCATTTTGTCACTTCTGCCGACTGAAAATGACATCACAACTGCTCAGGTAACGACCAATCACGGCTCAACTTCAGAAAACAGTTGAGTCGTGATTGGTCAATGGTTAAAAACGGGTGGATTAACTCTTATTCCGCTGACGCAATATTTATCAGAATGCCTTGTTTCAACTGGCGGGCTTGCATGGAACATACTCTCAAAAAAATATGTTTGGGTTGACTCCACTTTAAAGTAAGAAAATTCTCAGAAAATTGTCTTGGTGGTGGTGGGGGGTGGGGTGGGGTGCTGTCACCACAAAGGGGACACTCATTACATCCATCCAGCCATCCATTATCCAAACTGATGGTCGTGATCGGCAAGAATAGACAGTCACTCATTGAAGCCGCGGTGGCAGATGCGGTACATCCCGGCAATGTACTAGTAGCGCACAAACCAAAGCTTCGTGGCCTGAGTCCTCTTCGCAGCACACTAGCACTTTCTTCCTGCTGCTACCATACACCAGTACCTTTGAGAACACGCTGCAGAAGATAATACCTGGTAGCGTTAATATTTGTTGCACCAACTGGAGAAAGGTTTTTGATTGCCCCCTCTTACATTGTGCCATGCACAGCACCATTTCTTTTCACACTTTTTTTCCCAGTAAAGATGCATTCTCAAATTTCTCACCGTGGTTAATGATTATTCGTTCCATCTTTGAAGATGCGCGGGTCGTGTATATGGATTTATTATCACGTTATTTCAAGACAAGACACGTGCTACTCTGCCTCTGATTGGCTGGTGTTTGTTAATTTGATTTATACTATTGGTGGATTAACCCATTAAGCCCGGGAGCGTTTAAATTCTGCCTGTGTGAAAGCCACATGTCTAAGATCTTTAATTCTTTTGGAATTATGTTTCTGTCTCCTACAGGGGCTGAGATATTAATCATTTTGTAAGTGTTGAATTTCTGGGAGAACTTCAGGTTTTCAAGGGTAATTCCAAAGCCGACCTTAGGTTTTGGGGAGCTTCTGAGAAAGGTGCTTTAGGGTTAACTCTTTTGATTCACTATGGCGTAGGAGCACTTAAACAAGACACACATATAGGGCGGTGCGGGTCTTGTCCAAAAGAAATGTATGCCGGAAATACGGCACAGCACCGGAGTACTTAACTATGGTATTGTCAGTAATAATCACATTTATTATACAAGCTTATGAAGATAAATTGTAGTTGCATGTTGGTACATTTTTTAGTTTGTTTGCATCACATATATACTAAAATGACTTTTCTCTGTGTTTTGGATTAAAAAAAAGAAATACCATGACATTGTGATACATTGCGTGGTTGTGCTTTAAATGTCGTCCCTCATTTGTCACAAAAAAGGGAAGACTCACTCCCTTTCCTACAACTTCCTGACCTCTTTATCATTCACACATAATGAACAAATGTTGAAATGGAAAGAAAGGAGGAGGAGAAGCTGCCTTGTTCACAGATTAATTCCAGTAAAAAGAGATTTTATTTGGTGATTTTATTTCTTTTGAATAACTCAGTTTTCTCCTTTTAATCATTTACAGAGCTCCAGGACACTGTGCAAGTTTTAGTGATGTTTTTTTCTGAATTATTATCACTTGTCTCTCCTGATTTTTAACCATTCTATCTTAACCGGGGATTTCACCATTCACATTGAAACAGCAATGAAACAGTTATGACAAGCTTTGGCCCATAAGACAACAGGGCTCAGGTGCTATAGTGGCCATATTTGGAAGTTATTAGTTTGACACCAAGTGCCCTAAGCGCAAGATACTGAAAACCTTGTTTGACCCAGGTGTAATGGCTGGCAGTTTGCATGGTATCCTCCACCATCAGCCTATGAATGTGTGAATGAGAGACAATGCAATGCTAGGGATGTGTATCGTTTAACCGTTTACGATTTATTAAACGTTTAGTATTTTACTAGTCGGTTAAACGCTGCATTAAGTATCACGCATCATGTTCCTCACACCTCTGCCTCTGTAAACATTTACAAGCTGAGCACCAAGAGAGAATTGCTCCCCTTAGCCCCCCCACCACCCCGCCCACACGCACACATAGTAGGGGGCAGGGACACTGCGTTTGGGGAAGAAAAGTACATTCTGAAGATGTCGAAGCTACCACGAAAAACAATGGCACCGTTTGGCAGTATTTTGATGCAGCAGATGACAACAAGGTCCTCTGTAGGCTTTGTAAGCATAAATTTGCTTACACCCACTCTACCGGAGCAATGAGAAACCACAAAGTAAACCACGATGTGAACCTGCAGGTCGATGGCGGCAGGGCCAGGCAGATGAGCATGAGAGTGTTTGTTCCACCCGGGCGCTGTGATGCTCACCGCACTGCAAAGATTACCCAAGTAATTTGGAAAATGTCTCGATATGCTGCTGCTTTCTTTTGTTGAAGACAAAGGGTTCAAAAAATAAATGCTGTATATCGAGCCACGTTTGAGCGGGTCAGTAATGTGGCCAATGCCTTAACTACAGACGGATGGACGTCCATAGCCACCGAATCTTACATGACTATAATGTGTATAACGTATGTGGACGAAGGACATCTCCGCAGCTTTGTGCTTCATGTGCCTTGGAGGAAAGACACACAGCTGAAAACTTGGCTGCTCTCCTGCGGAGTGTGATGGGTACGTGGGCACTAGAAAATAAAGCCTGTGTCGCCTGTGTGCATGATAATGCACCTAACATATGGCGAATGAGACCCTGCTGGACTGGGAGTCGGTACCATTACTCATTACATTATTCATAATAAATGCCATGCATTGCATTGGAAAATGTATCAGAAATGTATTTCTCTTTCAATTGTTCACTTCTATTCAGTCAGTTGTTGTTACATCAATTGAATTTAAATTAACAAACTATCCTGAATATTTGGGCTGAAATAGCCCCTACTGTAAATACACAAAACATTTGCATTTTAATCTTAGAATTCAACATGTATTAAATTTCAAGTTTTCTTGCTTATAGACTAGTTGACTAGTCGCAAATAAAATTTGCGACTAGTCGGCGGGCAAATTAGTCGAAATTCCCATCCTATGCAATACTGTCAATCATTTCACCTAAATGTGCTAAATATATGCACCCCATTTACCAGCCTGACTTTACTGAAAAGTTGACCTTACTTCTCTCTGAAAGTGTCCTTCTCTTGTTCGCTCCACATGTTCATGACCTGCCGGTCCTTGTACACCTTCATAGGGTCATCCATCAATCCATTCATGTTGATGAACTTGATGCGCTGCTGCTCAGCATCAAACAGCATTGGAGGGATAACTGCCAGCTGTCGCATTTGCTTCTCTGTGTTCTAATGTTCACACATGCCACACGAAAGACACACGCGCACACACACATGCACACACATATCAACATCCAAGAATGAGACAGACCGTTTTCGACTGTACTTGTAGTTGTCATGAACTGAAAGTAACATTACAGCTGTTTTAAAGCACTACAGAGGTCAGCCGGTAGGAGAGGAAGTTAAGCTTCCTCTGCAATTGGAGACATATTACACATCAAATGTGAACTCTACACACATTTACCGCTGACTCTAGTTGTTATCTTAGTGAAACAAAGTGCTTTGAATGGTTCTACACTAGAGGGAAAGTGATTAAAGGTCCATTAAAAGTGGCAGGCAATGCCTGAACATCTTACTGTCGGATATAGAACAGAATAGACAACCTTTATTGTTATTGTACAGTGCATATATACTGAAATTGGGGTGCATCTCCCGAGGTTTGTGTTGCAAGAAAGAAAATAAATAGTACAGAAAAATAAATAATATGAAAACTGCAGAAAACAATATTCAATTGTGCATTGCAAATTGCAGGAAGGCACACTTATGTACACCGGCAGCAGAGTCAGGCTATTGTCTGTGTAAAGTAAGCAATTCTACATATCCAGTGCAAATAGTAGAAAGGTATTCATGTTATGTGTGCAGAAGCACCGTAGTAGGGGACGTTGAATGTGCAAAGTAAACAAAACTACATTTGCAGTACAAATGGCAGTAAAGTACTCATAAACTAAGTATTCTAAAGTAGTTAAGTATAAAGTACTCTCTACCCTGCTACTACAGTAAAGCAGAGATTTCTGATTGAACAAGTAGGAGTAATATGGGAGTGTGTGGATGTTGGTGTTATTGTGTCATTGCAATGACAGCTTGTGGAAAGTCTGTTCATTCTGTTCCTGATGGACCTGCAGTGCCTGCCAGGTGAAGACAATGGAATAAGATATCCTTAGTAACAAGTGTTATTGAACATAATGCTTTGTTTGCATATTTGAAACGAAGTCATTTTCTAGATCAATGAACTGCTTAAAATCCAAATTCCAGGAAAAAAATATATTCTACAAAATGTCTTCACAATTGAACTCTAAACTGTAAAATAAACATAACCCTGATTCATGTGTGCATGTGAAAGCAAAATATACCATGTGTACATACAACTACACATTTGCAAGGTGACAGGATACACACGTTTGATACTTTGTAACTTTGATACTATGAAACTATGAAACCTCCCTCTCGTCACTTTGCACCAGTCTGTCTGCATTGTAGGTATTTATGTTATGCAAATTATTTTTATCTTCCCGCTCGAAATGGCTTAATTGGAAGCTAACATTTTATTTTGTTATGATAGCATTATTATTTTAATTATTGTCTTTAATAATTTAACGCTAGAAAAGTCATGACCCTTCACTAATAAAGCCATAGGAACTAGTCGCTCCACCAGAATCACTGTACACAAGGAGTGCCCAAACAGTCAATCGCGGTCAAGTGGTAGACTGCTCCCAAATCCGAGCTTTCCCTTTGTTAATTACTCCTCGCAATCCCTTTGTGAGAACGATACTTGTAAAAAGTGCAGATTATTTGCCACCATGGAGGCGAGATGATGGAGGCTGGGATTACTGAGTTAGGAGTGAAACCGCAACATGTTTAGCAGGCAACTGTAGCCTGCCGAAGCTTATTGCTAAACTTGCTATCGTTGGCTACACAGTTCGGTGTCTGAAAAACTTAAAAATCTTGTCTCTAAGTTTGGATATTCTTTGTGTTTTGATGATGCTCAAAATAAAAACTGCTTTGCTTTCGCAGTTTGAAGGAGTACACACTACCAGCATTCCTTGAGGGCCTTTTTTTTTTTCTTTTTTTTTTTTAAATAGTTATTTATAGTTACGGGCTTGTTGTTGTTAGTTTATTATTTCCCAAAGTAGTAGTATTTTATTATTTGCATTAGCCCACCTCATTATTTATTCATTTTCATTGACTGTTAATTTAAATTTTCACTATAAATTTATAATGTCGGATGACTATGTATTAACCTTCCAGTAATGATGTTCAGTCTGCCACCTGGTGGCAGATAAGTGCCGTAAGCTTGATAAGTGCAATTCTTTGCCCATCAAATTATTATTGCATGCAGTTTGCTTCAGATGACAAATGATGATAGACACAGTAGTAGAAAAATTACACGTAGTCGCGATGTATATCAGTAGAATCGCCCAGCTCTTGCGCATGCTACAGCCTGCACACCCTATAATCTTAATGTCGAGTAAGCCACCTTTGAACAGCAACATTACTTCCTATCCCTTCAAATATGGCGTTAAGCCGGGCCTGCGGCACATTGTAGTTCACTGGTCAACACTCTGCACTCCCAAACCTGGGACATGTTGGTGGTGCGGGTTCGATCCATGGATGGCGCAAGAGTTAAAAACTAGATCTTGGGTCAAAAAAGATTGAGCACCCCCTACTGTACACAATACAGAGCGCCAATGCTTTCTTAGGACAGCGAGTAAGATTAACAAGTAATCTTCACTGCAGAATGTTTGTAATCTTGTTGCAAAACCTTTGCTTAAGTGCAGAAATCCACCATGCATTTTCCTAGATTCATTGAGTTGAATATGAAAACAAAACTAGATACGTTTATTTTGTTGAACTCGGGTATCCTAATTCACGCCATATCATGTGGAGATGTGTGCTGGTATGCCAGAGAATCAATTTTATTCATCACTAACCGTATACTATTCATCCTGCTCATATACAAATAGATATATGGTACGCTAAATCACATTTCGATTTGGTTCAGTCTTGGAAACTTTCGTTCGTTATATTTTCGGTAAAAAATGAATTTTAAAAAAAGATGACAAGTAAATGGTACATTTTTTAGAAAAAATAAATATAAGCAAACCATTCAGGTGATATTCTAAGAAATCAAACCAGAATAAAAAATACACTAACAATAAAGATCTCTTAATTTTGTAAACCATTAAGACACTGAAATATTCGAACACTCAGCAGCAACAGCCTAAGACACATCTAAGTATTCAAGTTAAAGCTTCGGGCTCTGGCTTGTTTGCGTATGCCATAATAATGCCATTTATCCATGCATTTATGATTTATCACGGCTTCTGGCATACTGGCTCCTCTTCTGTGCCCCAACTCCCCTACGTGTGCAACACTCAATAGCGTCCGTGTGAAAACTCGCCTACTCGCGCGTAAGCTAGCGCTAATAATAGAATCTGATCAGAAGTGGTACGCAAGTGGACCGAAACGAACATGTCGTATCAAAACGGATTAATAAAACCACGTATACCGTTGCACTCCTAATATTTTGTAGTATTTTCATTATAATATTTAATTTTCATTATTTTGTTTTTGTGCCTTTCAAAGTGATTTAGCTGGGCGTGAAGGCAGTGTCCTAGTGCCCTCTATTGACAAGCTGCCACTGACTGTTTTTTCATTAAAGGGAGAACAAAGTGTAAGGCAAGCGACACAATCTCTGACAGAAAAGATTTACCTCATGCTCTGATATTCCATCAATGATCTCGGAGACCTCATGTTCGCTGCGAGCTGCAGAAGAGCTCAATCCACCCCCTCGCTGCCCAACACGGCTACAAAAACAGATGACACAAAAAATATTCCACCATTTGAGTTCTTACAGTAATTATTGCACATTAGCAACATCAAGTGAGTAAGTCAGTTGTAGTGAGCTTTGGGATTGCAAACGTGTAGCTCACCTCTGAATTCGTTCCTGCATCTCTCTCTGCTTACGAATCTCGGGGAACTGTTTCTCGTAGTACTCCCGTACCTTGCTTTCCTTGGCTCGGCGCCGAGGATTGTTTTCAATGCGCTCAACCTTCTTTTCCCAGGCTTCCATCAGTTGGTCATAACGCTGGCAGAATTTCTGCTCCTATATTGTCACACAAAAAGGCAGGCATTTTATTTTCAATTAATAACAACAATTTTAATTAATCACTTACTGTGTTGTGTGCTGTACATATTTTGCTGCACAACACACACAGAGAGTCAAAACACACACAAGCAGACATGCAAGGAGACCTATCAGAGTGAAAGGAACCATAATCCTCTGGCTCCAAAGCCCAAGCCCTTACAGATCAATGACGCTCTAATGGTGAATTTTATAATTTCCAAATTGTCTATCTCCATCTACAAACCCCTAAATGTTGAGAGTAATGTATGAGTTAATAGTGAAGTGAATTGTTTTTCAACTTTATATAATATAATTGAGTGACAATTGTTTGGAAGCCAGAACTGTAGTACAGAGCTGAAAGTTTAACCTTCAATTTTCAATGCAGTCCCTTCTCACTATACGCTGCACTTGACTGTTCTTTCGGACATTATACAGTATTTACACTCTGATGTCATTATCTTTTAAGATGGAAACATTTGCATATAAGTACATTTTGTGCCAAATGTTACACCCTTTTTTTTTTCCTGCAAAGTCAGTTTAATTTTGTTTCCAGCTGGCTATGACAACAGAGCACAAGCACACGCCATTGATCCCTTCTTTACTTATAGCTATGCTAGTTATACGCCTGAACAACAGAAATTCTCAAGATTAATTTCCAACTGGAAAAAAAAAACCTCACCCACGGTTTAATTGATGATGTTTCTTTATAAAACGGTAATCATCCAGCAGTATGCTGAAACATATCACACCCAGGCCCTGTCTCCTCTCTGGTCAGCCTAAAATGGCCACTCACTTTAAGGAGCTGCTGACCCAATTTCACACTAGTCATCCCTCACTGGCTGAGTCCCAGCAGCATAAAAAAAAAAAAATACTCAGTTCTGTACACTTACCCATTGCTTACGAGCATGATTTCTTCTCTTGAAGTACAAGATGAGTTTCTTCCTCATCGCCTGGTTTCTAAGAAGGTTGAACAAATAAACTGGCATTAGGAAAAGAGTGATGCAGAGGATTAAAAGCAAAAAATAATATTATTAATAGTAGGTTTTCACACAATTGTCACTTGATTTCTCACTAAATCTATAGGTTCTGGATTACCCTACAACACAAAAACAACTTTCTTTATCAATGCTTTCGGACGGACAGGACAGCATGGGGAACAAACGAATAAAACTTGTCTTGCAGTTCGTCAAACAAAGGTCAGGGCCACTAATCTCCTTAGGCAGCCGCTCAGTTTGTCTCTTTCTTTGCTGCAAGACAGAGTTTTATTCCTGACACTTAATCTGTCGGTTGTAAGGTCACGCTTCCCAATGATTAATGTAATCTTATTCTACATTAGTCGATTTAACTGAGCGGCGGCGTTACATGAAAGGAAAAGAAACTACAAAGTAGGTTACTAGAGGTCTCAGTCTTACATCACAACTGCAAGCTGAGATAATATGCTGAAAAAAATAAACAGAGGATAATCTTTCCCCCCATTTCCCAACATGTTATCTGCAGTACTACTTGTGAAATCCGAAAGGCCTTACCCAAAGCATACATAAACACTGAATAAAAGCTCCAAACACATTCAAACAAACACTATGACAAATTCACCAAAGTTGTGTGGTTGTGCAGAAAAATCTGTGAAAAATCCCACTGGATTGCCAGGGGCCACTATTGAGTCACACGGATGAAGAATCTCTCCTTACACCCCTTGATACTCTGCCATAACTTATTCGTACTATCTGCATTTTTAATGACAAAATTATGAATTGGTTTTAATACAAATTTGAAAGAAAGGTGTCCTTAAAAGAGACCGCTAAATTTATACCGTCAATGTCAATCAAAATCATTACTTTCACACCATAGCAAACAAACAACATGGCTGCATTGTTTGTAATACCATACACACAGTTATGGTTTCATAAAATTAAATTCAGATATAACCAGACTCTTTCTCAACACATTCCTAAGACAAACAGGAGCACGTGGAGATCTGATGCATTAAATTGGCTAAGAGACGGAGAATTGGATTGGACAGTGACGTATCCGCTCCCCCGGTTTGAAAGGTAGAAAGACGCAACAGTGCTCCCGGCTCTAGTGGTAGAAACGCGGTTATGCGCTCCCGGGCTTAATGGGTTAAAGTCGTTCATGTCAAAATACGTTGTATAAAAAAAGTACAATTATGTAACAAATTGGTTTATCTGTGTTGTTGCCATTATGACATTTGTGTTTTGAAGAAGTGTGTTGTTTCCGACTTTCCTGAATGCATCACACGAATCGCTGGATGGGAGGGGCGTGTGAGTGAGAGGAGAGAGTGGACGGGAGGAAGAGACAAGCATTCTGCACTAACTTAGCAGAAACACTATGATGCTGGGGACGAAATGGCGGAAGAGGCACGGGTGTCGTAATATCGAAACGTCGTAGGTCGAGTACGTTGTAACTCAAGGACTTCCTGTTTATGTAACCTGTGACTAGCAATCTGAATGTGTTAAAAAGAAATGGTCAAGGACTCAACATTTCAAAGGAAGGATATAGTGGTACCTCTACTTACGAACGGCTCTTCATACGAAATTTTCAAGTTACGAAACGCCTCAACAGGAAAATATTGCCTCTTGTTACGAAAGAAATATCAGGATACGAAAGGTAATGTAAGGTATGGGCTGCTACTCGCAGCTCCAGAGTTTCCTGAACGCAACATACTCATAGCTGCTCTGCCATTGGCTATTACCTAGCATCTTCCTGGCATCCCGTTGGCTAAGAGGGACTTCTACCATATCTGTCTATGTGTGTAGCTAGACAGTTAGATATATATATATATATATATATATATATATATATATATATATATATATATATATATATATATATATATATATGATAGATATGTCTATACAGCGTCCTCATCCTTGTCATTCGCCCCTCGGGCCATGAGGTTTTCCGATAGTTTTACAAAGCAAGAGATAATAGAAAAGTATGAAAAAGAGATGCGTTTGGTTGAACTCGCCAAAGAATATGACCGTAATGTATCGACAGTCGCCATGTTATTAAATCAGTTCTTTACAAAACGCCAGGCAAAAACCACTCCTGAGAAAGAACATGAACCAAAGAGGGCAAAAAGCGATGAGGGCAGCAATTAAAAGGTAAATGACCATCATGTTTATTCTTTGCTCTATTGTTTGTTTTTTACATTAAGCACAAGTCTCATTTATTGTGCAATAATCTAATTGTAACATGTATTTGTTACATGCTATGATGCATTTTTATGCATAATAAAACATTTATGTCTGAATTTTGGGGCGCTTGGAACGGACTATGGCATTTACATGGAAAAAACGTCTCTACTTACAAAAATTTTCTACTTAAGAAATGTCTTCCAGAACCAATTAAGTTCGTAAGTAGAGGTACCACTGTACTGGATTTTTGCATTTTTATTATAGCTTCTTTTCATTTTTGATTTTGGCATGAAAAGGAAAACGCACAAGGGTTGACTTACATTTTGATGTTCTCATGGTACTGCTTGGTATCAGAAGGTTGATTGTACAGTGGCTGAAAGAAAATAAAAGTTTTGTAGTGTTAAGTTCTGCACCAACAAGGAAGCAGCATCAATCTGTTGCCTTGTCACCAATAGATGTGAGACTTAATAAATCAAAAGAAGGGACACAGGACAAATTTCGTCATAGAGATCCAAATTCCCCAGTTGTCCAAGACAGATGCAGATGGATGGGAAAAAGTACAATATCTAAATAGGCACAAGAGATATTCTATTTTTAAAATATGGCACAGAAAAGATCTTATTAGTTTGATTTTGAGTTTCATTTAGTTGCCTTGGAGAGCTTCTTTAAAACTGCTCAACCGCTTGTGCCCAGATTGGTAGGAATAATGCAATTCAATTCAATTTCCTTATGTCACTTGTTTAAAATGAAAATCAGAAAACAAAAGAGCGAGAAAATAATAATATGGTAACAGGAATATGACAGATACAACTCACCAGTTCTACCCTGGGTCCAAGTCCCTCCAGTATCCTGTGTGCTTCCTCTGCCTTTTTCTGGTAAGAGAACACAACCAGAAGTGCTAGATTAGCCGGCTGCCTGCACCTCAGTCATCACCATGACAACACAGTGAGCACACTCACTTGAACGCTTGGACTCCACTACAGCCAGCTGGGTGACTGGATGCAATGATGGAAAGGTGCATACGTTGACTATTATTAGTGCTTTTAGCCCAAGTTGGGCCATAGTTACTTGCCTTACCCATCACTACTCTGACGGGGAAGAAAAAACAGGCTCACTTTTCCTGAGCAGAGAGGGAGGTAACAAGCGGGCAGAAGCGCTAGTGGGAGTCGAAAGAGTCAAGCAAAGGCAGCAGTGGGGGGGAGACTTCCTTTAAAAGGGCTTTGCTGCTCTCATAGAGACAGCTGATGAATGATAGCAATAACAATATATATCTAGAACACAATAAACTGTAACAAGGAATGCATGCACATTAGTCCCTATTAGACTGCCTGTAAAAGTCAGAAATCTTTTTTTTTCTGTATAACTGTTCTGCATAAACAGTACTGGCACAGACTGGGGACTGAAGTCGACCCACAGTTTTATCAGAGTCGTAACTCCACCTATGCGTAAGGTTAATTGGCAATGCCGGGACAAGGGTGAAAAGGTGAAGTCACTTCCCCTGCCCTGTTGTGTTGAAAGCAACTCTTTCTGTATAAAAATATTCAAAATATTGGAAAAAGCTCTGCGTTGTGCTCACAGTAACACGATGGTGCGTGTAAATGATGAAAAGGAAGAAGAGTTCACACTCCAAGTGAGCTATTTTAGAGGTGAGGTGAGACAAGGTAAGAACAAAGACCTGCCACTAGATGTAAACGTCAACCTTTTCTCTGCCCCCCCCATCACCGACCAACCTGAGTCCACGAAAAAAATTGCTCAGTATATCTTATGCAAACACACAACAAAAAAGTAAGAATGTACAGGATTGTATTTAGAAAACAATACTTGTTTTGTCTGTATAATGTAGTACCCTACCACTGACTGCCATTAAGCCATATGAACAAATGCATGTATGAATCATTACTACAGTACTGTCTTTTAATATAGCCATAAAGCCAGTCTCACTACCCCCTGCAAATACTGCCAGAAACATTTCTTCACCTGTCACTTTGTGGAAAAACGAATCGAAATGGGCTGTCTTTGTCCCCTAATGATGCAGTTAGACCAAATGTGAGTCGAGTGTTTCTGGTGGCACGTTTCCATATATAAAGCAAATTGTGTGGTCGGGCATTAATGTGTGCCAGATGGTGTGGATTAAGCATTTGAAGTTAAAAATGTTGCTTCTTCACCCATTTCACGGGATTTGCAAGTGTACACTTTTTGTGGCGTTGCGTCATGGACAGGTAATGGGTGTCGAGAATGTACTACGTCACACGCAGCAGCAGTACAAGCAGAAGCAGACACACGCAGCGTGGTGAGAAAAAAACAATGTGGGATGATATCATTGCGGTCTGTGGGACCGAGAGGTATACAGTATTGCCAGCTTCCTTAACTGGCCGGGACCAAGCCAAAAAGGAGCAGGTGTGGAGAATGGGAGAGAGGAAGTTGGCATAGCTGGTCAGTGGACTGACTTGTTTGCAACGGATGTACTGTCAACCAAGCATTTGGCAGCCAAAGTAATAACACAAGCATCGGTAAACAGATTGACTAGTGATGGGATTTTTTTTTAAATTTCCTCTCGGAGGACAAAAGCTCTGATTAAGCAACCCTGTGCAGTTCCAAGCAACTGTGTAGTTCCCCTGCGAACAAAAAACGTAAGACACGCGAGGCGACATGATATTTCGTGTTTGGTCTGAACCTAGCATAACTGTGTTCTGGTTCTGAAATGTCTACGATAGCAAACAAAAGGTAAGCAATATCATTAGGTAGTTTAATATTGCCTACCCCAAATGGCAATAGAAATGGGCAAGTACTAATACCAGGTATCGGTATCGGCTCGCCTTATTTATTTACTTTTTTCATGTTTTACAAATGAATCCTACATTCAGTTACTTGTTTGTGGGGGTTTTTGGACTTAAATTCTCTATTGCAGAGTGACTGTATTGCCTTTTGTCAAAAATAAACCAATGGCCTTTCTTTAAAATTATCTGTCATTGGTTTAAAATACCTCCGGGTACTCCGGTTTCCTCCCACCTTCCAAAAACATGCATGGTAAGTTGATTGGACTGTCTAAATTGCCCCTAGGTGTGATTGTGAGTGCGGATGTTTGTCTCTGTGTGCCCTGCGATTGGCTGGCAACCAATTCAGGGTGTCCCCCGCCTACTGCCCAAAGACAGCTGGGATAGGCTCCAGCACGCCCGCGACCCTTGTGAGGATAAGCGGTATGGATAAGGAATGAATGAATGAATGGTTAAATATAAATTTTATAAACTAAAAGTACGACTGGTATTGGTTACCTGGTATCAGTATCTCGAAGTATTCAACGGTTGAGTACTAATACTGATTTCCGTCTAAAAAAAGAAGTATCAAACATCACGAAATGGTAACAAATGAGCACATTCACAGGGTTTTTCCTGTGTTCAAAATTGGGAGGAAACCGCCACCAGCTAATTTTGTGATCGCCTCAAGCAAGAGCGACTGATGTTGCTCAAGACAGCACGATGGATATCGTGACATCAGAAAGCGCTTCCAATAGAAGAGGGGCTGGCAAGCGATTTACTGCTATTTTGGCGGACTTATTTACAAGTGACAGCATGAGGACAATGGAGGAAGCCTTGATAAATAAAGTGCATTTACTGTATTTAACACTGAGATATAGATCTTGTCTCCTCTTCATTTTAGTTTTGTGCATCAGAGTTTTAAATCATGTTAACGTGTGCACGGACGCTCTTTTTGGGGGGTTGACAGAATGTAAGGACGGAAGTGTTTTTAAAGAACGAGGGCAGTCGGGGTTGGAGGATGATTATTTTTATTTGCTGTCAAAATCATTCAGACTGCTTGTTATCATGGAGGAGCACTAAGATCGAGCATGCTTGCCCTACGCCCACAACTTGTAAGTAAATACTTCAGTAATTACCGTCACAAATCACCCACAGATTTACTATTTAAATGCCATATTACCAATATCATCTGCTAAATTTGTTGCCTGAATAAAAAAAAAAAAGCTAACTTTTTTTGCAGTTAACACTTGTGCACCATGCTGCAGAGGTAGGTAGGTAGGTAGGATGGTAGGTAGGTAGACAGACACAAACAGACAGACATAACTTCATCTGGTGAGAGAAAGTAGCTTTGGTAGCTTCATGAAGTTTTTCAAACCTTTCCACAGAGCAGTTTGTTAACTTGTGAAAGGTAGAAAATAGAAGTTTGATTCACCCTGCCCTTCCGTCTCATAGAAACACGCACTGTGACTGAAACATGACGTTAAACATATTCAAGTTAGATTACTTTAATATTATGGCACTTGGATTAAGTAATTATGAATGCACTTACCCGTCAGTCGCACACCCTACACACGCGCACAAAAAAATTTCAGATCCCAGTAAATTGTTCTATCGAGTTAGGGTGGGGGGAACCATCTGACTTTTCATTTTAGGGCACCCAAAGGGGTAGCAACAGCTCTGACAGTGTGGAACGTAAGGATAACGGTCTCATGTAGCGAAAAATAATACCTCCACCTCACATGCACATTGTGTGTTGTTAAATAAAGCATAATCAATCTTTCCCCAATCATTTGATTAACTGATAGGATAATAATAATAATAATAATAATTAGCGATTCTAAAAATTCGCTGGGTGCAGCCCAATTACATGTCGTGGGCCAAACTAAGTTGTGCGTTTTGACCGTTCCACCTTACACTCTAGTCGGGGCTGATGGTGTAAATTTCTGATACTATGTGGGAAGCCGGAAAATTCAGGGTTTGACTTGAACCCCCCCACCCCATTCTGTACTGCAACATTACACACAGTATGGCAAGTCAAGAAAACGCTGGGGAGAAGACAGCTTAGTTGGCCAGGGTTAAAGGATTTTACGATAGCGGAAATTGGTTACACTATTCAAAGAAAAATGGAAACATTTTGGAATGCAAAGATGGCGGCGGTGTGGGGGTGGGGGTTGCTCTCATTTGCAAGTCAATAAAGTACAAGGTTGTACAAACACACCAATATTTAAAAAAAAAATTACGAAAGAAAAGTGGAGGCTTCCTTAGAGCTTAAGAGTGGGCTGCCAGTAAAAATTTAGCTTCAGCCTTGTCAAGCCTCAGAAGGCATGTTGAGGCTGACGAATAAAAATACAAAATTAGGACAATAAATGTTTGGACTAAGTTTTTAATGACTGACTTTATACACAACCAAAAAAGATTATACCATCATTTCAGGAGTACAAAATGTACCTGATTACATGCCTCAAAAGCTTAATCTAGCCATAAAAACAAATATGTATGCACAACGGCCATTAATAGATGCGGGTCTCCACGTTATAACATGGGATATTTGCAAAAAAGAGGTCACACAGACCTGGGCAATAATTAATATCAGTATGTATCGCGATAGACACGTGATCGATAACAATAGAAAATGCCTTCGATAAAATGTTCGTTAGAAAAAAGAATAAAAATCAGAAAGCAAGCCCCAACCACGGCATTGTGTAGGCAGCGCGCAGCCACCTCCAAACATGAAGAAGAGGCAAGTTAAACCAACGAGTGTGTGCGCGGCATGCTTACGCAGAATGAGTGAGTGCCGTAACTTTGTTCAAATAAATGACCAGTCGACTCGGCAGGACAATTCTGATAATGAAATGATATTATGCATACTAACCCAATTAAACACCTCCAGATGGAGACGCGGCGTACAAAGTGGTCACTGATGGGAAAGACCCGGACGCACTGGACTATAAGGAGTGCATGACAACATTCTGACTGGCTGTGAAATGTTGTATTTTAGTATACTGTATGATTTGAGAAAAAGAAAATGTTAGCACAATAAAACTAATGTTAATACTTGGGGGTGGGGGTGTTCATATATAGTATGGTGTCACCTCTGCCTCATTAAATTATTTATCGAAAAAGACCCACATCTGATAAAGACTAAGCATTTGTGTAGTCCATACCGTTTTAGTTTATGTGTGTGGAATTGTGATTATTTATGCTGGAGTTTAAAAACCCTATTCTGTTTGGACGGCGTGATAATGGGTCATTTTAAACTGTCAAAGAATCATTAGACATCTTCTATTGACTTAATCACATTGTAACAATACATTGGATTGTGTATGCATACCCGCATGCATGGGCATGCACACACAATCAATAATCCAGGCTACTCTCTCACTTTTGGTGTTAAGTAATGGCGGTGTTTATTCCACTGACCCTGTTCTCATCATAGATGATCTGCACCAAGCTGCGGTGCTTGGCCTCGCTGGGTGGAGGGGAAATAGGTCGCTCAGGCTCGTGAGGTTTGGCAGCCTCCTCCTCCAGCTGTTGCTGTAACAAACACATAAAAAAGTATTGTACCGAAAATATACCGAACCGAAGTTTCCAAGAAACCGAACCGAACTGAAATGTGATTTAGCGTACCGTTACACCCCTAATAAATAATAAGCTATTAAAATAGCAAGTTAACCACAATTGAGTATAACATCAAAACACACAAGATCACAAGGGTGGGCACAATGTGCTGCTCAAAAATAGTGACTGAGCAAAATAAAGACACAGGCTGCACTGTGCTTTGCACCAGGTGTAAAATAGGACCCAGTGCACTAACACAGTGTGTTGGCATGCCTAAACCGACCATACTGTTTCTCTACTAAACATGGCAGGCAGCCAAAAGCGAGGCAGAGTGGAAGGGATGTGAGTGCTTTAGCAGTCCCAAAACCACTGCCATAATCCAATTCCTCCCCTGGGGAAAATGTTATTTATAGCTGTATGTATTTTTAACCTACTCTTCTCCTAAATAAAAACTGAAGACAGAAGCAGAAAGGAATGCAGCTGCCATAAGGACCGCATGGACTTGTGGCATTATCTACATGAACCAGCAACAAAGCTCGACGACAGAAATAACACCTCACAAAGTATCTACAGTATGTAGTAGGGATATAACGATTCACTCAAACCAAGATTCGATTCAATTTTCAGTTCCCTATTTTCGATTCAGATTTTATTTTATTTATTTTTTAATCGCTACCATGCTTGTCTCTGTCCACCAGTGTGGTGCTGCAGCCATCCACAAACGCAATAGGCAATGATGTTTGGTGCAAGAATGTCAAGTAGGGCTACCACAAATTGTTATTTTGCGAGTCGACCAATCACCAACAGTAGTCGCAATAGTCAACTAATCGAATCTAATGTAAATGGTGGCATAATCACACCAGGCAGAATCGGGCAACATGGCCTTTCAGTGCGAACCAAATCAAAGTCGCAATTTGTTCAAACATTGATATTTGAAGACAGTGTTCATACACACTTCATATGTAAAATTCAACAACGATTTTAGTATGATTACAATCTATTTTCAGCATTGTGCTGGATATTTTTGTGCATGCTTACATCTCCCACCAAAACATTTCCGCGCATCACATGCAAGCATGCAAACCAGAAAGAGATGTGCGACTGATGGGGCAGTGCAACGATGTTGACCCCTAAGCTAATTAGGGGTTCATTAAACTCAACAATATTATATTTATACATTATACATTTATAAATTATTTATAAAAATCTCTTTCACAACCAGTCTCGAACAATATGCTATTTTAGGTAGCATTAGCCTGAATAATTTTATATTCAGCATCCTTAAGAGACCAGCCACTTCTGCCACTAAAAACACAATAAATGTAAAGCGCTTTCAGTCCCTTGTATCAAAGTGAAAGTCAATTTACATAAATGTGCAAACCTGTTTTTTGCGAAGCTTGCAGATCTGCTGTTCCACCATAGTGATCTCCCTGTCGACACGGTCCATGTTCTGGATCAGTTCTTCCTTGGAAAAACGGGCTGGCACCAAATCCAAATCAGGATCCATGTGTACAGGGCTCACAGGTGAGATTGGCTCTAGCTTCCCCATGGCATTTCCACGATCCTATAAAAAGGAACAGGGTTAAGTGCAAAAAAAAAAAAGCATTAAAGTATTAAAAAAAAAAATACAATGAAATATATTTTTTTGCTGTAAGTTGTCTTTTTGTACATTTGTTTGCCATCAAATGAGCGTTGCTTTCTCCTGTGCTTATTTCCCTATGTCAGTTACCACAACAAGGAGTATATTAAAATGTTGGTAATTCACTGTACCTTTGTGGGGGGTTTTCTTTTCAGTCTACACATGCACTGCATCACATCTCTCTCTTTATTTTCTTTACACTTGTCTTACTGCACTTGCCCCTCTAGTCCACCATCATTTGGTGCACTTCAAGGAGTGATTGTATTTGACAGGACTTACGCAACGACTTTACATGCCGCATTGCTCTGGAGTAATTTCTGGCAACTCTAAATATTAAAGAAAACATTTTGGACATATTTGCTGGTACTTGTGATTCAAGTTCAGACTCTCTGGGTAACTTTGAAACTGGTGTCAGGACTACCACGGAATTAGCAGTTCTACAGTAGAGTGCACGTGGGATGTTTTGATCTGCAGTTTCATCCCCAGCCTTTTGGAATTTAGGTCATGTCTATTATTAATTCATTAATGTTTCCCAGCTCCTTGAGCCTTAGAAACCACTACAGTTTACATATTATACAAAACCCCAAATCAGTTTCTCTTGATTCCTCGTAGCGTATGTCTGATACCATCATCATCTATTGTTTTGAAGGAGAAAGCAATACTATGAGAGACAAAAGAGAAAGGCGAGAAGAAAATTTGACTTGAATTTTGTGGCGCTATCTAAAGAATTACAATCAGGCGCGAGTCCACGAGGACTGCCTCATGTATAGAGTAGGGAAACTAATTTAATTTGAAACTGTTTTTTTTGTTTTTTTTCTAACTGAAGTATCCCAAAAAACAAGACTTGTGGGTGGGTATAGAAGATAATTTAGTACAATAACAGAATGTTTTATTACAATTATGTAGAGCGGACAAGCACGAAGCACAAAGCTTTGTCCAGTGGAAAGGTCTGCTACAGTCCAAACCAAAAATAACTACACAAAATATAGGATTTTGCAGCCTTTACTAGTAATGGTGAAGTACTTTTAATTAATTCGGCATCAAGGAGACAAAACAATAATGTCAGTTTCAGTCAGAAAAAATATGACACGTGATTCTGGTTAAGGTGAGCAAAACTTGACAATTTTAATCAAATTTATTCGGACGGATGGACGGATAGACGGATAGACAGATAGACAGATAGATGGATAGGTGTTTCCCTCATCCGTTGGACCTTTTTTTCCAGGATTGACGATAGACAGACTGACAGATCTTTGACGTTTACTGACGGAAGAACGGTTAAAATAACATGATGGACTGATCAACAGACGATTTCAGTTTGGTGAATTATTATTTGAAAAATAGACGGAGTGACGAATGAGGTACGGGTACCCAGGCTGCTGACGGATGACGAATGACGGACTGGCAAACTTTAATGAAATGCCCACCTCTGATGATTTCAGTTTAAAAAAAAAACAACATGTTTGATGATTTCCAGGCAGCCAATCAAGCACGCCTCTTTGGTGAATGTGTTCATTCATAGCTTACATGTGGTGGATGTGTCAAAAGTATGGATGGGAGAATACGCATACATATAGTATAAGTGTGCAAGACCAGGCACTTAGAAAAGGACTTACACAAAAAGAAGAATATGGGCCTTGTTGCATATGTTGTAGCCACTGATTATTGAAACAAATTGAAGTGATCAAATTAATTTGATAGTTTACAAACTGCCAAAATGGCTTATTTTACAGAGGCTACTGACCTTAGCAAGATCCTCAGGTCCTCCAAGAGGCAACTGTGGCCGATGGGATGAAGGTCTAATGAGAGAATCTGGCCCCATCTCCAATCGAGGCCGTTTGATCTCTCCAAAGTCCATCTCTGAATGGCTGCTAGGCTCCGGTAAGTAGATGTGCTCATAGCGGATATGCTGCTCTTGTCCTCTGCAAAAACAACAAAATTATGTAAAATAAAAATGAAAATATCTGTACACTAAGGGTAGTTAAGGTAAGAGTATGTTGGCGTCCGCCACTGCTTGCAGAAAATTCATGAAGCTATAAGCGACGCGGTGCGAGTGGGCGATGATTTTGGATAAACGCCAAATCGACAAGCCCTGGAAGGTCGGCTTTTTGAACGTTCAGTGTCGTGGTATGGCATGTGCTTTTAGGGGCCACTTGGGGAGCATCAATGTCGGATAGCAAGCTTCACGACAACCCTGGTTCTGGTCTTGGAAAAATCCAGCATCCCCGGGCACAACCCTAGTGAGGATATGCAGTGCAGAAAATGATGAATGGATGAATGGATGGATGGACAGACTGAAAAGCACCAAAGCTCCAGCGAAGAGGCTGACTCTACAGCCAGGTGTGGCCGCGTTCAACGCGTCATTTTCGGATGAGTGGAGCAGGCGTACACCCTGAGAAGCCTTCGTGGAAAAATAGTGAGTAGAGCTAACGGTTATGGATTAAAACCAAATATATAATGACCTACTAACGATGTACAAACAATTAACCTTATGAAAAGCCCCTCGGAACGCATTGTGTTTGCATATCTTGATGACTTATTAAAGTAAACAGACAAGACATGAGAGAAACTGCACGTAGGCTGCTCATTTCCTCATTCTCTTTTAAGTCAGCCATGGAAAGTCTTATAATTTTGTGATGTTTTCAGAGGTTGAAGTGGTCCTAAGTAGAGATGTCCACAAACATTTTGGGGTCAGTTGGTCCCATTATTTTGACATTATTAGTGACGTATTTACAATGGCTTTCAATGGACAAATTGTGATCGGCCCCTGGCGTGACTCCCACCAAGACATGGAGGGAAGGGGCATGGTCATATTCGTCATTTCTTGTGGGCAGTTTTAAGTTAGTCCAAAAGAATGTGTAACAGAAGATACCATGTGTTAAGTAAACTCAGAATTTCAAAGACAATTAAAGACTAAGGCTATGATCAGACTGCAAGTATTAATGCTCAATTAAGATTTTTGGGTGAAAACCGATTCACATAACGACCTCAGTCTGTCACATGTGTGAACCAATTGCGTCCCCAAAGTGACCCACATGCTCAGAAGAAGAGACAACGACACTCACAAAATACAGTTTACTGATGTGAATATGGTCCAGCGTGTAGAGGCTCATCATTTTATCATCTCTTTATCATAATTACAGAGGAACGATGCGCTAGATGGTAGAAATATTTTGGGAAATAAGGTGAGGCTTTTCAACTTATTTTAGGGAGATGTCTACTAAAGATGACATCACGCCATCACATATTAAATGAACCGTGCATCATGTTTCAAATGGGATTAAATTTAAATTAAATATAAAGTCAATGTTGTTACTCAAAATAACTTTTCAGATTGATGGACAGTTGACAATATCCCTCCCAGGCACTCTCCCCTGCCCATGCGAAACGACGTATAGGTCGAATACATGTGACCTGGCCGTTCAGACTGAGGTCGCATTCAAAAATCTGATTTGTAGCGGATCTAGGACCACATGTAAAAGTGACCATGGTCAGATTTTAAAAAAAATCTGAGTTGAGCCGTTCAGACTGTCATAAAAAAGTCAGATACACACACATATGGGCAAAAAAAAAAAATCTAATATGGGTCGCATTTGCCTGCAGTCTGGACGTAGCCTAAGTAGGGAATTGACAAGACAGCAAAAGAAAAATGAAACCTTATGTACCAAAATTGCTTTGGGAACAACCTATTTAGTCTGGGAATACATAACAATCTCAAATGTTAGTGATTACACTAAAGGAAAGCAACGCATCAGGAGCTACGTACATCAGTAAAGTATATATACTGTACTTCAATTCTTAAAAAAAGATTATCTCAAATCTGCCCTTCGGTCAGATGCCAGAATGTCAGTAACTTTCCTGCCTATGTCAAAATGGAAGTGGCTTAAGAAGACCAGAGGGGAATACTGTACACAATCATAATGATGGCCTAGGCCCACAATGGCCTAGTGTGTGGTTTGTGTACATACCAAGAAGCATGGATTCTCTCTGTCTAGATAGGTGCTAGTGGGGTGGTGTAATCAACACTATCCTCTGCCAAGACTCCAGATTGCAACTTCGAATGTACTGTATAAATTATTGAACTTGGTGATGTATAAGACTGGGCACAATTTGAGAAAGGACAATTAATTAAGGCTGTTGATCTTATCTAACCACTGCGGGGAAAAAATGCTACCAAAATTCATAGCCACATGGCCAGATGGTTAAACTCCCCCAAACCCCACCCCCGCCCTCCCCACCCTTGCATTCACTCCCGTTCTTTTCATCTTCATAGATGGCTGGCACTTACATAATCACATCAAGCTCAACGCCCACCACCCCACACCCCATCTCTCTGTCCCTATTTTCTTTCCTCCTCTCGTGAGCGTGCAGAATAATCTGATCCCTGGGGAGGATTTGTCTGGAGGATGAGAGAACGAGATGCATGTAGGGACGGGGGAGGAGAGAGGGCAAAACAACACAAACACCGACACCTAACTACCAGCTCCATTAGATTCTCACTGGCTTGGCTCTGATTATGACAAGAATAGAGATTAGGTGTGCTGATACCAGCCCGTTACTGTGAAAGCACAGCAATGTTTGTGTGCCTGCCAGTCTCTTTGCTACTCGAAAGGGGAACAGCTCCACAGCTGAACATGGCACAGAGGCTGCTTAATAAAATGCTACACTCAGATCATAAAACCTTTATGTTCATATTACTACTATGGGTGTGCCAAAGGTGGCCCCTTTTCACACTTAAAGCAGCACATTTCAACAGAATGGCTAGATTTACAGTGTCTTCTTTAATGTACCATTGTACTGAATCTCCATTTGATTCTCATGTTTTCACGAAATGCGTTGCATCCAACTGATGGGATTCCTATACGCCTTTTCGACAATTAAATGTTGGTCATGTTGAATTAATGAATTATGAAATTTACAGCAGAGTGAGTGAAGCCTTGTTCTAAAATACTACATTTTGGAAATTTAGATATTTTTAATGAAGGCACACCGGGAAAAAAAATCAACATCATAAATGTAGAAGTTCTTTAACCAGATAAATAAGAAAGCATACGTTTGTAATTACATGGCGTTAATAGGAGTTATACAATTTAAAAAAGGTACTTTAAAGTCAATCCAAGTGGAATATGAGTTAAGCGGTAAAATACGAACCGTTTTTGTCCATCTCAGAGGGCAGCGATTTTACCACTTGCTGTCGACTGAAAACGACATCACAGTTGCTCAGAGCTCAACTAACGAACAATCATGGCTCAGTTTCAGAAAACAGGTGAGCCGTGATTGGTCGTTACCCGAGCCCTGAGCAGCTGTGATGTCATTTTCAGTCGACAGAAGTGACAAAATGGCCCCTGAGATGGCTAAAAACGGGTGGATTATGGGGGATTATGGGGGGTTGTTAAAAAAACCCGGCTACGTGTAGACAAGGGCTCATATTCCACAAAAAGAATATTAATCAGAAGGCCATGTTTGGACTAGAAAAGGCACTTAGAACATATTAGTGAAAATAATTTTTGGGGTTGACCTTCCCTTTAACCCATTAAGGCCTAAAGTGCTTGGCTCAACATCCCCACAAAACCTATGGAGACTATAGAATCACTCTTTTAAACCTGAGGTTATCTGAGAAATTCAACATGTACAAAATAAGCCATTGTAGCAGATAGAAACATCTTTCTAAAAGAATATAAGAGTTCCCAAAAATATAGATCTCCTGTTAAAAATAAAAGTCCATGGTTTTCATATTAATATACTGGTTAAAAATAGCCCTTTGAGAAAGTCAATATAGTTCATAAACCGTAAAAACTTCATAAAATAAAAAAAAGAGAGAAATTCAGATGATTCCCCTACGCCAAAAAAATGGTTAGCTCCCTCATTTAAATCATGTCAGCTTTTTTTTTTAAATTTATTTACTTTTTTAAGTTGAACATGATAACCTTACCTCTCATTTCCAGGTTGGAACTCGGAAAGCAAGGAGGGCCGACGACGATGAGGCTGAGCCAAGTGCGAGCTGTAGTCTCGAGCATGATGGGAGTGGTAGTCCACCATTCCAACTTCCTAGAGAAGGAAATGTAACAAATGCTTAATGAAAAACAATTATTAAATTATTCACCAAGTGAAATGATGCAAACATAAATAACTTGCCACAACCAGGCCTTACTATGTGGGAACACATTTTATCAGAAAAGTGACGACAAGAGTGAAGGATTAATTACAGGTGCAACTTTGTGGTAAACCTTACCTTACCACAATGCAAAAGTGCAAATACAGAGCTGGGCACCATTTTTTGACGGTCCGGCTGCGACCCTCCACCCTTGACTTGGGTAGTACCCTTCCAGCGGCGACCCTCGGGCCATATTCATAAACATTGTCGGCCCCTGCCCCATTCCGCCCCCCGACCCCAAAAAAAAAAAAGCGGCCGTGATTGACGTCGCTGTGGGAGAGACGCTAACGGCAGAGGCTTTTTAAGGATCATTAGCTGGCTAATTTACTATTCGAACCCGCTGTGGATACGTTTCAAATGCGCTAGTAGTATTTACCCAACTGCATGCTTCCTTTCATTGCGGTTGGATTTGTCGTATTGTATAATTATTTGGGTCCAATAATTATAGAGAAGAGTCGTAGAAGAAGAAGTCGCAGAAGTCGTAGTCAAGTTACTTATTTATTTTGCACACTTCCCCTCCTTCCCGGCCTTCAAAATAAAAGCATACCAGCAAACCACTATACACTGCAGGTTTGCTATGGCGTATTGCTGGAGGTAGTGAACGCCAGAAAAAGTGCATGAACTCCACCTTGATGTGCTAGCGTCTGAATATACTCGTGGACACAAATTGTTTTGAAACAAGTTGGGGGGGGCGTCGCTTCAAAAAGACAGTGACAACAATGCATATCGTGCCTGCTACAACCATAAAGGAATGACTAGACGATGCATTTAATTTTATTGGGAAAACAATCTGGAATGTGGCGGCTAAGGGGGAACGTGGGTGAGTAGCTTGTTTACTTTGAGTGATGGGACTTTGCAGCAGCAGCAACGAGCTGCGTAGCTCATTCGTCTCCGTGTGGGAAACTGTATGTCATCGTAACATGTGAGACAGCAACGTGCGCTCAAGCGTGTTTGTATTTCCTCATTGTCATATCACATAACCCGCGCCTCCCACCTGCAACTGGGGCATACCATTACAAGAGGGGGCGGAGGTGCAATACCATAATCCCTATAACAGCAGATGTTGCTCGCGCAGACACGGGAGTAGAAAGAAGCCTAAAAAGAAGCCTTTCACCGAATAGGCTGAGATGATTTTTGGCCGCCTCGCGAGCATGAGGGCCAATTAGTGGGCTGGACTAAAATCAACTTCTGGCCATGCTTAGTCCAGCCATTTTTTTAAATTTGTCACCCGGAGGGTCCGACCGGTCCGGCCCAGGGACAGACTGCCCAGCTCTGTAGAGAAACACGAGTGGTTATTGTGCCTCTGATATCTAGGCCATAATCTTGATACGGGGTGTCGGTGGAATCTCTTGACAACGACAACATGAACTTCAAACGACTAATGATGAGACTGAGCCATGTGCCCAACATGGTGAAGGGGAACGTTTCTAAAGAAAAGTATAGGTGAGAGTCGCTGGGGTCATGCACTCTCCAGCGGGTCGGAGTAATGTCTATTACAAGATGTGCATCAAGCAGGTAGTATCATAAGCACAATAATCAATCATTAAGTCCTTTAACTACGTATAGCTTGGGAAGTTAGATATGAGAGGAGGTGGCATGAAATGCATTTTGTGCCAGGTCTCTTACTGTGTGTGCCCGCTGGAGCTGCAACGGTAAGGTGGCAGGGTTTGGCAGGTGCCGTGTGTCCATAGTCCTCCGGCCTGGCGGCACAGACTGAGGATGAGAGGACATCCTGGCACAGCCTCTGCCTCTACAGACAGGAAGTAGGTGTAGTTGCAAACCAGATGGCTTTTATGTGCATTATGGGTGCTTCCTCTAAGCCAGTGCACTGTAAAGGGAAGAAAACACATACAGCCAATGTCAACTGTGAATAGAAATTAAATAGATTTCAAATGCAGTAGCTAAAAAAATGAGCACACCAAGGATGAAAGAGAAAAATCAACTGCTTATGTTGAACATGACAAATAAAATAAGCACATGTAACTGTAGCTTTGATTTAATGTAAAATTAATACATAATACCGGACTAGAATGCTTACATAGCAATGTCAATCATTTACAACAACAATTACAGAGAAATCTATGACTCGTTGCTATAGAAACCCCTCAAAACACTCCACTTTGACTACAAAATCCACCGCAAGCGAGTTGTTGAGTCACACTCATTTACAGCTCGGTTTAAGAATACATCCCTAGATATGACAGTAAGAGGTGTTCCCAATGATGATATGCGTCTACAAAAAAGAGTGTGTTAAGGTTAAGGTTGCTGTGAATGCTGGCAGTTGTGTGCGCATCATGGGACCAGTAGATATGTCGTGGATAGACAGTTTATGCTTGAAGAAAAATGTCGCCCACATTGAGTTTGCTTTTTTTTTTTTTTTTTTCCATTGGCTTTTTTTTTTTTTTTTTTTTTTTTTTTTACATTTTAATGGGACTATTATTTTAAAGTTTTAGTTGCATGGATTTTACCGACTCTAAAGAATTTCTGATGTACAAATTTGCAGACACTAACTGCAGCTCTTCCTCCTCAATAACATTTCACTGGCCTAAGTGAGAGTTCATAAAACAATTCATATCTAACCCAAACATAGAACAGAGTGAAGTTAGCCAGGTTGGGATGTGGTTGACAGACAGAGTACACTCTGGCAGCTGTAAAATGTCAGATGGAGTTTGTCTGTGTTTAATTTTACTTTTCACACAATACAATGCTCGACATTGCAGCCAAAATGATCACAAATGTGGCCAATTTTTCAGTGTGTGCAGAGTAAAGATTTCATCCGGTTGCACAACACAAGTGCATGTTTTTATGCTCATTCTGTAGTCTGACTGTTTAAAGCGTGGTTGAAAGACGCTGCTTCTTTTTACACTGCTTCAGCCAGCCTCCTCCTCCTGCGCACTTTCCTGTTGCAACGGGGGGGAAGGGGCGCCCCTTGCCCAGCGCACGTCAGGCAGTACAAATGGAAACAGTTCAAGCACAAGCTGTTGATAGGATGCATTCAGATGCGTTTGTGTTTGAGTTAGACACTACCCGCTGCGATATGATTGGCTGATTGCTGCTTCCGCATAGGACCGCATTCAGACGTCACAGATCGGAATGAAAACAAGTGTTTCACTAATTAGAAAAAAAGAAGCATTCTAGTGCTGATATTTTTAAACAAAATTAGACGCAATGGCTCTACACTAATTTTTGCACTGGTAACACTGGTGCAACCATCTTTATTAGTTGGTTGCACCGCACAAAATTTGGCTGCACCCTTTTTTTGGGCAGGTACAGCATGATCATATTTGCTGATGTATACTAGTCTTCATTGGCATACTGTTGTTTCGTATTTCGTAAAGATTGACAGTGACTGAAGATATGACAGTTTTCAAAACATTTTGCTGTAACAAGAAGTTTGTCTGCAACAAGCAGAGTCTGGCAAGAACAGGTCAATTATTTTTATATAATTTCAAAAGAAGACATGACAGAAAAAAAACTAAGGTTTTGCTTTTATTTTGTTCAACTCAGCAGGGCCAACTCTCATAATGGGGCTTCCTATCCCGCTTCACCTGGGAAAACAACAGCTACACATCCTGCCTAGCAGCATCATGAATCAATCAAGTGTGGACCCTCAGCACTGATTCAGATTAGGTCCTCCAGAGCAGTGTTTCCCAACTTGGGGAACGTTTACAACTAGCGGTCTTTGAGCACTTTGCAGGAGGTACTGTACATGAAAACATTTAATAATTGATGTTCAAGATCAATAACCTGTGGCACAGCCACGCCAAAATCACAACGGTCGCGAATCAGCTCAAGTCTCTGATTTTTAAAGTTCAGATGACTGATGAAAAAAAAACTGCTATAGTGAGTCTGGTGTTTTGTGTACTAAAGTTTACATGCTTGTGTTAAAAGGAACTTCTCAAAGGAGCTCCAGGTTTTTGTGGTAAATGTTAATGAGTTACATAGAACAAAGGAGTTTTTTCTCTTTATTTGATTCCTATTTTTTTTTCTTTATATTATTTTAACACCAATTTTGTTTGATACCTATTTTTTATTTATTTAAACTACTATCCATTACCTACACCGCTTCTTTAACACCAATATAACCCCAAAGAATTAAACGTTCATATTAAGGGTGAGAAATAAAATTATTTTCGTGTAAGTTGTGTTACGTTCTACTTTTGGAGAATCATCAACATGTATGAGTCAGCGGTATGACAAAAAGGTTCAGGGGTACACAAGCCAAAAATGTTGGGAAACCACTGCAAAACAGTATCAGTGTGGGGGCTTGCCCTCACATCAGAAATAATTCAGTTTTGTGTTGAGAATTAGGCCATTGAAAGCAGTGCTTTTTTTTTTTTCTTCACCTGCTGCTCGGCTGATGTCTCCCTGTCCTTTTCATCATCAGTACCGTCTAATTTGGCACCTTTCACTGGCTCTTCACCACCAGCATCCAGCTCTCTCTTCTCATTGTGTTAATAAATAAATAAAGAAAAATCAGCCATAGACTTCTTTATTTTTTCTAATTAGCTTGTCATTCTGGTCTGACGAGTATACGTGGTGCGTGTGTATGGCGCGCCAAAGTGTTGTGTGAGCCAACGGCTTGTCATGCACATGTACGCGCACTTACGTGAGCCATGCTTTTATTTCCAGTAGACTTGATTATTTTAACAGTCTTCTTACTGGACTCCCTCAATAGAGCATCGAACAGGTGCAGCTCATTCAGAACGCTGCAGCTCGGGTTCTGAACGCAACAAAGAGATCAGATCATATTACGCCAGTCCTAAAGCCTTTACACTGGCTCCCAATCAGCTGTAGAATAGATTTTAAAATTCTGCTACTGGTCTATAAATCACTGAATGTGGCTGGTTCCTAAATACAATGAAGACATGCTGATTGAATAAAAAACCCTGTAGGGCTCTGAGATCTGCGGACTTGAGTCAATGACTACGCTTACATGCGGTCAATATTTGGGTTAAGGTTAAAATTCCGATTTCTGAGTCATTCGGAATAACCCGTTTGCATGGCTTGAGCGGAGAGAGTTAGTAAATATTATTAAATCATTTTTTTCTTTTATTTTAGAAACCTTCTCTTATTTCGTTACTTTGAAATGTTTTTTAGTTTTTAAGTTTTTTGTTTAGGTGTTTTAATGTTGACAATGTACATTCTTTTCATTTTTGTAAACTACTTTTGTTTTCTCTGCTTTGCTTCTGAATGTCGTTAAGTGTTGCATTTGTAAATGTTTGTAGTTGTCGGTGTTGTGTCTTTGTAGCGCGGTGAGTTGCCTTGTGTAAGATATGTGCTATGTATCCGAATAAAGCTGCCTTGACTTGTCTTGCCTAAGTGGAAGCAGCAGCAAGCCATGGCGTCTAACTCAAATACAAAGGGTGCGTTCGGAGAGGCAGTGCGTGCTCCCCTCTTATTTTCCAAACTTATGCTGTGTTATAACCAATCACTGCACTGTTTCCATCTGTACGGCCTGACACAGTGGCGCCCCTTGTCCCCAGTTGGAGTAGCCAGAGCACGCTTCACAGCACTCCCAAAAACCCAAAAACGCTCCGAGTTTCCGATCAGTCCAAGTGGAGCAGAACGCGGTCGGAGATTACATATATCCAAACGTGCATAGATAAGGAGACGGCATTCTCTTGTTGCAAAAGGGGAGCGCGCAGGAAGAAGACTGGCTGAAGCACTGTAAACAGACGTCAACTTTCAACCACATTCTTAAACAATGAGACTGCAGAGTGAGCATAAAAACATTGCTGTGCAACCGGATGAAATCTTTACCCACAAACACTGAACAATTTTGCCTCTAGTCACGAGCCCAGCGAAGAGAGAGGTGGATGCTGGTGGTGAAGGAGAGCGAGCAAAAGGTGCCAAATCAAATGATGAAAAGGACAGGGAGAGCAGTACTGCTTTCAGCCACAATGACTTGATTCTCAACACAAAACAAAATCATGTTCGATGTTGTGCAAGCCTGCACACTGATACTATGAAGGACCTAATATGAAGCAGTGTTGACAGACCAGACTTGATTGATTATGACGCTAGGCAGGAGGTGAAGATGTGGTTTTTCCAATGTGAAGCGGGTTAGGGGGCCCCATACTATGAGAGTTTACCCCTCTGAGTTGAACAAAACAATCTTCACACAAAAGCAAAGCCTTTGCTTTTTTTTCCTATTTGTGGCTTCTTTTAAGATTATTTAAAAAGTCGGTCGATGTTCATAGACGGAAACGCAAATGGAGGCCCATTTAAAATGGTAGGTAGACCGGCCTATGGGCCATTACTACTGTATTTGCTCCGGTCGGATAAAAAGGCGGATAAACGAACGACGGAAGGGTACCCTGGATGCAGGCGGAAGGCAATGAACAGACTGGGAAATTTTGTAAAATGCCCAGCTCTGGAAAACACTTCATCAAGCCAACAAATACACTTGTCAATTAGTGTGCAGATCAGTCTGTGGTGCATGCAGCTGACACATCCCAAATCATCATGTCAACTTCCCCACACAAATCTATCAATATTTCCATAGTAACAATGTCAATCAATATTGTATTTAGATTGATTTGACGTAAGGCTACATTCAAATGCAGTATTGATAGTAGCTTGTGAACTTCAAACTTCACCTATTTTTCCAGAATATGTTCTATGCTGGCCCACTAGTCTAAACACGGCATTCTGATTAATATTGCATTTGTGGAATATGAGTTAAGCAGCAAAATCCACTCCTTTTTAGCCATCTCAGGGGGCGGCCATTTTGTCACTTCTGTCGACTGAGAATGACATCGCAACTGCTCAGGGCTCAGGTAACAACAAATTACGGCTCAGCTTCAGAAAACAGGTCAGCCGTGATTGGTCGTTACCTGAGCCTTGAGCAGTTGTGATGTCATTTTCAGTCGACAGAAGTGACAAAATGGCCGCCCCCAGAGATGACTAAAAACGGGTGGATTAACTCTTAGTCCACAAACGCAATAGTTATCATAATGCCTTGTTTCAACTAGTGGGCCTGCATAGAGCATATTCTGGAACAAAATATGTTTGGGTTGACTATCCCTTTAAGTGATATATTTTAGTGATGTGTATTCCATGTTCAATAAAGTTTGTGATTTATGATTTTGATTTGAACAATATTTGATAGTATGTAAAAGGATTGTTATATTTGAGTGAAACTTCACGGTCGATAAAAGTTATTAAATATATCTATAATATAAGTTATATTAAATAAAAGCGTTTTCAACAATGTTTGGTTGTGCGCATAAAAAAAGGTTTCAATTTGAGTGAAACTTATGCCATGCTTAACAGAGTTTGTGTTTTTGGACAATATTTTATTAAAATAAAACATTTTAATCAAAATGGCTTTATCCTTTTTCAGTGGTCAATATTAACAAGTGCTCAAACATCAGAACGTGCACTCTTCCGTTCCATTCCTCTTCCATTTTGGAATATTCCAAAATTCTGAAATAACTCTGCCGTTGCTGAAACACATGATAATAATAGAGCTTGCTAATACAGTATATTAAGAGGCCCAGAAAAAAATCTGGTTGAACCAAGCAGCATTTGATGCATGCCGGTTCCACAGGCACAGACATTCCCCGGAGAAGGACAAAAACAAGTATGGCAGTCAAAAGAGCTGCAGAGAACGACAAACCTGAATCAAGAAAGGGGACCAGCACATTGAAAGACCTTTGACATAAACTTTGAGGTGAATGGGGCCTTCCAGACGAGAGGCTAAACACATGCGCTGGCAATGCTACAAACACCCACCGGCAAGCAAGCCGCTGGCTCACAGCCAACAGTGGGGATGAACTCAGTCACCTCACTCTCTCACTCTAGCACGCTTTACTTGGCCGCTCTCCACAAAGTGGAGTGGGCTTTGGGCTTCACTAGTCAATACACCATCATCGCAACCACCTTCACAATGGATTGTTGAATGGCTGAGGAAACACGAGCGGGGCGCTAAGGCCTTGTTTTGGCCGTTTTCAAATAAGAACAGTGTGGTTCCAGGCATCCAGTAGATTGTGTGACTACGAACATAAAACAAAAAAGCTGCCAAAACCAAAACAGTACTGAACCGCTGCATGTTCACTCACCGCCATCGAGTAGGCACATGAATCAATTTTAGATTGACCAAAGCATAAAAACAATATTCACAAAATATCCCTCCAGGAGACCAATTTCAACTTTAATAAAGTATCACTGGGATCATTTTCTATATTTAACTACAGAGTGTAATAATAATTTCAAGTTGGCCATTTGTGAAATAGCGATGAACAAAATTGCATGCCTTCTTTGACACGTATCGGTACCAAAATTTTGACTTCGATACTACACCTGCATAAATTACCTCGATACTGCTACCGAAACAGCACCTCGACAAAAATCTAAAATCAGCAAAAGCAGAAAAATGAAAACTGAGAAAAGATCTTCAAATTTTTAAAAATGTGTTATTAATTCAAAATATTAGGATATGCTTGATAAGAAAATAACATTTTAAACAGTGTTAAACACTTGTGAACATTTGCACACATGTGGGTGAGTGACATAAATATATTACACTGTTTCTTTCTACACTTGATTATTTACATTTTATAGACTACATGTAAATTAAACTTTACTTAAGCTTATTCACTATAAGCTTTTACATTACATGACATTTTCTTGACCTATTTGACTGCATTTCATGCCATCCATTGTTGATATTGACAATACATTTGCACCATTACTGTCAACAAAATACGTTCATTTCATTGATAATGACTCAATGTAATGTTGCTTCTTGTGTGTGCAATGTATTTGAAGGTCTGGATTTACACAGCAGGTCCAAGTGCCCACTCCAGGTCCAAGTGGCTACTCTTCTCTATTCCACTCCCAGCTAGTAGAATGTCTCGTCAAATTATACAAATTGTGAAGAAAATAATTCACTCTGTACTTATATTTGATTGAAGAATTAGAAATGCATCACAACCTGTCGCTCCTTAAACTGGTGGTTTAACTCTGGATGCCGGTCAGCGAGGTGCTTGGCCAGACTGGACGTGATCCCACCTCGAGCCACGGTAGTTTTAAAACAAGCCTTACAGACGGGCTTTGTCATGTTGGTCGGCTTGCCACGGCTTTACATTACCGGTATCCCATGCAACACTACGTCTGAGCCCCTCAAGACATAGTGTGAAAATACGCTGATGTTTCATGTCTCAAATTATAAGAGCTTCCCTTGCATATTGGGAGTGTTATGAAAGCTCACTTCCAATTCAAGCTTCCCATGTCAAGTAGCAGGAAATAAAACTGAGGGTTGCACTTGTGTTCTGGGCTGACCTAGTTCCCCTTCATGCTACTTAATTATTCAGGAGCTTTGAAATATTCTTCTGTGTGGAAGCATGCAACACGAGTAGCTGTTTGCCCCTCCTGACAGAAGCCTCACGGTTAGTCTATGTAAGCATATCTATGTAAGCATAAGAGGCTTCTCATGTGTGCAATGTGTTTGAAGGGTTGGATTTACACAGCAGGTCGAAGTGCCCAATTCCGATTTACGTACTATATCTGACTTATTTGTATCAATTTCTTTTTACATGTTCATTTCAAATGACACATAGTCGATACGGCTGTGTTTCCATTCACAAAAAGCATGAAATAGCCCGCATGTGCAGGGCCCAAATCGTATACTGTATCCAAAACTCCACGAGTGTAAACCCCAAGCATTTACCACTAGGAAGAAAGCTATAATAAATAAATAACACAAATATTAAACATTACAAATCATGCGAATGGCTCACTGTGGCGACCACAGGGACAGGCCGAAAGGCGCAACGACGTAGGACTAATTGGGAGGAGGGGTTGTCCATTACAGCAGATTTTCCATTAAATTGACCTACTGTACTTTTTGCGTGGCATAAAAACACCCAAGATAGTACAAAATTATTATTTTGTACTTTTTTGTGGCCTACAAATGCTCATTATAGTAGAAAAACTATTGACAATAAATATAAAAAGCTTGAAACTGTTTGACAAGTTTTAAAGACTATCGAAAATCGAGCCATGATGTTTGTGCGTTTCCTTTTATCACAACCGTTAAGAATAGATTCGAGAGCTAAGGGCTTGGCAACAAAACAACTGCAGTGTATACTTTACCATTAATAGCATGTTGGGGAAACCTGTACATGTACTACATGACGAGAACTCCAGTAAACAACAGCCCTAGATATGAATAAGCAAATACAACACACTCTGTTGGCCCTGCTAACATGGCCGCCGCCACGTAAGCAAGTCTGTAAGCCTGCTCTCGTCTGCTGTACATCTGTGACAACAGCGGTACAACCCAGAAATACGTTTACCGGTCTGTCTGTTGATTCAGACAGATCGCCAGTCAACAACAATCCAATTCTGAAAATAACAGACTTTGATAACTACTGTACCAAAGGCTTTTTTGAGTCGACTGGACACAATTTTCTGTCTGTTAAATCAGGAGTCAGTTGGTTTCGGGAGGGTTAAATCGAGGTTCGACTGGATATAATTTACGACAAATCTGTACAGTACAAAGACCTGTATTCCTTAGCGGTAGATTAGATTTACAGCGTATTCAATTGAATGTCTAATTTGTGTTGTTTGGGCAGATGCTGTTCCGTCATCGGTGTATTTTGGTGATGACAAGCTTGGATTGATGGGGTATATCCAATCTGTCTATTTACGCTGCAGCAACATAGACATAACCAATGTATCAGATTTTTATCCATATTTGGAAGAGGCCTGATGATATCCGATTCCATGCTCTTGTTTCTCTTTATGATGCCATGATGCTAGGGCTGTGCAGGATAAAAGGTATATTCAATAGACGTTATGAATTTGCCCGAAGGTAGAGAGTTGGACCCTACCCGGGATCGCGATAACGCATGTTCATTACGTCTTTGTATCTCCCTTTTATGCTCACTCCTCAGTGTGGCAGAAGGGGCCCAAGAGAAAGTGGAAAAAGACCTCCCTGAAATAAGGTATGTTTACAATATCCAGTATCCAATATCCAAGTAAGTAATAAATTGATGTTAATAAGATTTGTACTCTTGTATTAGAGAAAACAGCCTGATGCAAAGCTGCTAAAAGTTACAGATCCTCAGTATTTTTTTTTTAGGAAATCACTTTACATTAAGTCATTACGCCGTTTTCTGTTGTTCGTATGGTAGAAGCTGAGGTGCTCACTATTTTGCGGCGACCCGCTTCCTACGAGCTACGGCTGGCTAGTCAACGTGGCTAAACATGACGCCAAGCCGCACAGGCGAAAGTTCACTTTGCATCTAGTGCCAACGTAGCATAAGTCACTAATCATCACTTCTACAAGATCGAAAAAGCTACACTTTTTAAGTATCGTTATCACGAAGTAACGAGGAGTAGTAAGGAGAAGGACAAAGCCAAGCTAATTACTATGCTATCGAGATGTAGACGCAACACACCGAAATAAGTACTTGTGTGACACAGTACACTTGTCACATAGGTCTGTCTGGAACCGCGTTATAGCCAAGAGTAACCAACTTGAACAGCAAAAATAGCAGGCAATAGGGCTGAACGACTTTAGGAACAAATTGTATTGCGATTTTTCTGACAGATTTTGCGATTTCGATTGTGACATCATAATGACATGAAAATGACATCATACCATCAAATACATTAAAACTATTACTTTAATAATACAAATACACTAAATAGGTTTTGTGAGGGAGTCTGTCCTTTTTCAAGGTTGTTACAAATGTTCAAGTAACATCATGAATAATGCCAGTACCAGTGCCGTACCGTGATTTTCCTGCGTCAAAAATGGCCATCTTTTTTAATACCGGTATTTAAAAAAAATAAAAATGAAAAAAATACACGAATTTTAATAATTTTTTATTTTCTATAATTCATAGGCTGGTATCAAGCTGGCAGGAGGCCAAAAGAGTTGCTGTAGAGTTGGACTCTGACTGTCCTGTTGACTGTTAGCAGCTATGTTTTACAGACAAGATACTCCACACTTTTATATAGTTCAAACTCAAAGTAGGTTTTCTTTTTCATATGTAAAAATTGTAAATAGTTATAATTGGGGTGAATAAATAGACACGCACACACACGTACCGACATTCACGCACTTATTGTACATACTTGCATATAGTTTGAAGTTCATACAGTTTGGTCAAATTTGAAAATGTAAATACTGCATTTATACTTGCAAACAAATTGTCATTTCACCATTAAAACCATTTTGTCAGTGTTGGTTATGTTGTTTTAAAGTTGTTTAGATGTTTGAGAGGACAGAAAAGCAAAAAATATTAGTGTCAAAAGTTCAGCTTGAAATGAAGCTTTTCACAAAAAGCTAATTTTCTCAGGTTTCTGGTCAGAAAAAGGAAAAACAGGTGAAACTTGGCTATGTTCTACTGCCGATTACTAAAGAACAGAGAAAGGCAGAAATAAACTTTTTTCTAATGAAAGAAAAGAGTCTAATCTTTCTTTTGGTAGGTTCCGTGTTCATATAGCTGTAGAAAACAATATTCTGTGGGCCTTGAAAGATGAGCGAAAATCCTTCAAAATGGCTGGCAAGGTGGAGGTGCTTCCTTGGAAAATGGCTGGCAGTGAATGGGTTAAAAATATGTTAATATAGTATGAATTATCTAATTAAGGGCGGCGCGGTGGTCAACTGGTTAGCACGTCCGCCTCACAGTACAGTGGTCGTGGGTTCGAATCCGGCCCCGGCCTTCCTGTGTTGTATTTGCATGTCCCCTCGCCTGTGTGGGTAAACTCCAGCACGACTGCGACCCTTGAGAGGATAAGCGGATTGGACAACTGGATGGATTAATTATTTGTAATCTATCAAATGTTATTTGTTTGTTTTCACAATAGAGTCTTGAGTTTTGAGTTTTAAATGTTAAATGGACTGTCACTTGTAGAGCGCCTTTCTACCTTAGGTACTCAAAGCGCTTCACACTGTACCTCATTTACCTACTGATGACGCAGCATCAGTATCTTGCTCAAGGATACTTCGACATGAGCACAATGGCCAGGGATCAAACCCACAACCTCCGGGTTGGGAAAAGACCACTCTACCACTGAGCTGCACAATAAATGTTGTTAAAAATACGTTACAGCAGAGCTTTTTTTTTTTTTTTTTTTTTATTAAATCAATCAATTCAGCTTTGCTTCGTTTCATTCATTATCGTTATTATTGCTTAATAAAACCCTTGATTCAAGTCCAATCCTTATTTGAAACCAGGACAAAACTGAAACGAAATCATTGATTCTCCAAACTGTTCAACAAAGAAAAAAAATATTTCAAGCCTTGAAATGGGACCACTTCAAAGAAAAAAAAGGGGAAAAAAATCTGTCACTCAAACCAAGCAGTACCAATCCAGCTCTATTCACATTCACACATTTTTTTGACTTGATAGGCCTCTTTAAAATATGGAATCCTCCTAAAATGAAGCATGAGCATGTCGATACAGGAGTAAACTGGTTCAGCACCATAACCAACAATTACAATGTACTGTACTTTACTGTCATGCCTTTCACTGTTAATTGTCATGTAAAATTTTCCGCACCAAGGTCATCACCCCTTTGGTGTATGTCCTGGACTGCCCTTAAACACATACCTTTCACAAAATAACAAGCAACCCACGCTGTTACAACACGCATTCCATGCAGAAAAACCCGGCTAATCAAATGAGATAAATATATCCCAACTGCTACCCGGACACAAATGAGAGTAATGTCCTATAACATGCTGTCATCACTGTTGCGCAACAGAGTCAAGTGAATCACCACAGAGCCATTTCTAATCCCTGCTAATGCGCTGTCTGCCTCTCCTAAAAAAGGGGTGACTGGTTTTAACTGCAATTGAAATTCAGAGGCAACAACATCACAATAGAAAGCTTTGTGTGATAAACAAAATACCACAGTAATCTGGGCCTCACGTAACAGTTTAATCGTGGTGAAATCTTCTTATTCCCTTTTGCTTCAACAAGTTTACTATTTTTAGTTTAATGAAAATGTAAGGTCTGCCTATTGCATTCATTGTATTGTATTGTGTAAGTCTCAACTAATCCACCACAGCATGGCGACCGCGATCACCAGGTAGACCCACCAGGACCACATGAGTAATGCACTGTTGTAAAATGAGTTTACCAGTGATGGGATAATGTGATTTTCTAGGAATGCCATAAATGTGATCATTTGAAAATGTAAACGCTTGCATAGATTTATAGAAATTAAGTGTTACATATTGAAATGTATCGGTTTCCTACCTTGTTAATAATTAATGTTTATTGTTTGTTATCATTAATAATAACATTTAATTAAAGGTAAAGGTAACCCTTTGCATTAATCAGTACCAAAGAAGTAGCTCTCAGTTTTAAAGAAGTTGACGACCACTGCTGTACTAAGTCTCAAAAAAGAACAGGAACCATGGAATTTTGGAACATTTCAAGCTAATTACAATCACTCTGGTAACAATTTTCCAATCAAAGGTGATCAATTGCTCAACTTTGCACAATCTCTTCAACTACTTTGAGAGAGAAGACTGACAAGGCATACTGTACAACTCATAGATTAGTTCCGGTAGTCATTTACATGAGAAAATAGAGAAACTAGTTCAAGAGTAGTCATTCTCTTGGAATTGACCATTCAACTGCTTTGGAGCAAAATGGATGCTTAAAATGTCTAAAAAAAGAAGGCTAACAGGGCGAGGGATGTCCCGATCCCCATCGCGTGGTCGGAAACCGCGCCCGATGTGTGTTTATTTTAATTTTTAATTTTTATTTTTAAGTGATACAATACAAAAAACATAATCCAGAGGTACGCAGAAACGCCAAAAGAAAAAATATATATACAGTACACCTTTTATACTATCCAACATCGCGACGGCCAGTGGCTGAACATTCTGGTAGCTGTCACGGAAAGCAAACATGACGCTGAAAATATCTTTATATGGAAAACAGAGACAGTGCAACAGCGACATGCAATGTGTGCAAATTGAGCATTTCGCGTGGCTCTTAGAGCCCTTTTCACTCCGAACTTCAATCCCCTTCAATGTGTATGCGGTGAACGGCGGCACCACAGAATGGAGCGTTCGTGGGCGGCGCTGCACGTACTCGGACGTCTGCCACAACAGCAAATTCCCTCAGATTGAAACATATTGTACTTTACGGCGGCGCCATCATAACGTCAGAAAGCGTTTCCAATAGGAGAGGGGCTGGCAAGCGATGAACTGCTATTTTGGCGGCAAGAGGACAATGGAGGAAGCCTTGATAAATAAAGTGCATTTACTGTACTGTATTAAACCTGAAAGATACATCTTGTCTCCTCTTGATTTTCCTTTTTATAATGAGCAAAGATTTTTTTCTTCCATCTCTTTTGTAACAATTAAAGAATGATACATTTTGTAAACCAGTGGGAAAAGCCACACTTTTTACATCCTGACCGGTTGCTACGTCAGCACTTCCACATATGGGCATGATGTTGCACGTATGATAAAGTGCCGAACACGGCGATGGAACAGATTAAATTCGGCAAGCGAGGTACCAGGTACGTGCATTTCACGCATCCACTTTGACGCAAATGGAGGGAAAAACATTGAGTAGTGCTGCTTAGCCTACCAAGTACACTTTCAAAATGGAAGGGGAAAAAGAGCGGAGCATCACAAAAAATATGAAGTTCAACACAGGACGAATATAATGGCCGCCCCACTAAAAAAAAAAAAAAAAAAACACCACCAGCACTAATACACAGCAAAACTAGCATATCTTGTGAGCTCATATGATGGTCTATGCTGAGAGGTTTTCTGTAGGGTCGTTCTGCCTCATATATTTGGCATCATTTGAGCAAGGCTTCACATATTCAGCGCTACTGCACTCCACTCCGCACAAACATCAACCGGGAATTTTCCAAAGGGGACTGAACTTCGCAAGCACGAGTTTCTCTCTTTGAAAGATCAGGCTGAGAAGTAGACACAGTTGTTCCCAAAATGTATGAAGCATTTGTTTCAACTGGCTTGGAAGTTTAAACACTGCATAAGCGAAAAAGCCATACAAAGAAGGAGAGTTTGTCAAAATATGCAAAAGAGCTAGGGAGTGAGAGGACGGGATGGGGCAGTTAATGTGCGCCCATATGTAGAATGTGGCTCTTTGCAGTAACACTTGAAAAATTGTGGCTCTAGTTTTAATAAGTTAATTCTTTGATGTGATAGTAGTCATTCTTATTGGAACTCTTAACTTAAAGTACGTTCCCTGTTAAAGAAAGTGAGTCAGTTGAATTTACAGAATATATGCATGTCAGGACCACCTCTCTCTCAATTTGAGCCAGGAAAACCCCTGTAGAAGTATACAATACAATAGTATTTATATAGCACATTTCATAACCGCTACAGGGTCACTTTGCTGACCTGTCATGGAAATGTGTGAACAGATGTTCTCAAAATGAATGTCACAGTGACCGTTTCTTCCATTGGGTAATCCTTGAAAATAGGAAAGTGGTAAAACTCTGCCAGATCATTGCCAATAAAAGCGAAGTGGGATAATGTCCAGTTCAATGGAACTTTGACTGTAAGTAATCCCTAAAATGTTACCACATGGAAGTTAGCAGAACTCTCACAAACCAAACCAGGAACAATTCACTTGGAGCTCGGCAAGAAATGCCAGACAGCTGCTCTTTCTCAATCGGCAAGAAGGAAGATGGGTTGGAAGGAGACTGAGCATGTCATGGACACAGCCTAATATTTCCTTCTTCAGCTTCTGCATTTTTATTTACGGAACAATAATGTACGCAGTGATATACTAATGTTGGGCCATTTCTCTATTATGAAAATTAACATGCACGCACACGCAAACACACACGCACACGCAGGTATGTGCTGTAGCAAACAGCTTCTACGATTGATGACCTACAGTAAGTTCTAGTAAGCATTTAGCACAAAGTTGTTGTCTGATCATTATTAGAAATTACATTTTGGGGGCGAATATGGAGCACCGCTGCAGTCATTCCAAGCCATCGGTCCTGACGTACCACTGGTCTGAATCCTTTAAGGCTAGCAATTATCCAATTAGCGAAAACTAGCCTCTGCCACCTCAGCCTTCTGTCCCCAACTACGAGTTCTGCCTTGGCTTTTACTGCTGTTTATATACAGTAAGATTACTATGCCTTTAAACAATTTGGGAAGCCCCAGGTGATGCTGTCATGTCTTTGGAGGCTTCTGATTTATTGGTTTATTGCCAACATTTGAGTTAGAGATACACCTGTGGCTGTGGGTATATTTGAAGGCACAGGTGAGACACACAGCTCCTTTGTGTAACATTGGAAAGACAGGTTCTGTGTCCCACAGGTGAACATGCTTTGGATTGAAATGTGCATGTCAACAACCCAAGAGCAAAAGCAAAAGACCTTGTGAAGTTGCTGGCTGATGCTGGTGAAAGTTTGCCGCCATCCACAGTGAAATGAGTACAGCTGATGGGCTGAAAGGCCACTTGGCCAGGATCAAACCATTACTCAAAAAGACACACAAAAAAGCAAGATGACAGTTTGCAAGTACACACAAGGACAAACAGCTTAATTTTTGCAGGCATGTCTTGTGGTCTGACGAAACAAAAATTGAATTGTTTCACCAAAATGAGCATCATTACATTTGGGGGAAAAAAAAGGGGAAAGCTTGCAAGTCTGAAAACAACATCCTACTGTTGTTTGGCTGCAGGAGGGACTGGTGCACTTCACAAAACAGATGGTATCAAAATGATGTTGAAAAACTGAAGGCATCAGTCAAAAAGTAAAAGCTTGTGCCAATGGCAAATAGGTCTACAAAATGGTCGATGACCGGAAACATCAGGGCTGGGACGATACACTCTTGTCCCGATCCGATACGGATACCGCTACTCGGGTTGCGATCCGATACGTATTGCCATACTTAAGTATAAAAATATATGTTTAAAAAACTGAGGCATGTGTTTCCAAAATTTTAACTTAAGTGCCATTTGACATTTATTTAAGTGTCACGATTGAAAAGTACATCAACTGTTCCAGTAACTGTTACTGACACACAGGAATGCAAGACAGAAAAAAATGAAAAAGACAAAACTACAATCGCAAAGCTCAACTTTAAGGACATCGAATGTTCCAAAAATACGTCATAGAACATGCAAAACATAACATAACATAACATAAGCAGAGCTGGGCACTCCGTCCCGGGGCTCTGAAATTCTTTTGGAATTATATTTCTGACTGCTACAATGGCTGACATATCAATTATTTTGTAGGTGTTGAATTTCTGGGAAAACTTCAGGTTTTCAAGGGTAATTCCAAAGACGACCTTAGGCTTTGGGGAGCTGTTGAGCCAGGCGCTTTAGGCCTTAATGGGTTAAAGTGACAGGAACAAGAGCAAAATTTGTGTATTTGAGGCGGCTTTCAATATCCGTCAAATTTTGCTGATATCGAACTGGGGCTGAACGATTAATTGCATTTGCGAATTTTGCAATTGCGAAGGCTGTGGTTTAAATGGTCATTACTTTATTGACAGCGGAAGTGAGAGGAGGATTCAGCGAACTCTAAGCTAACTCTGCCATGCTCGCTTGGAGCGTTCTAACATGCTTGTTATGTTTACCTCGCACTGTTAAAACTTCCCGCGTGTGGTATCTATTTTGTGATGTTTTGGCTGCAGTCGTATGTCGGAGCGTGTGTGTGAGGAAGTGTCTGTTTGTTGGCTGTCGGATGCGTGCCACCATTGTTAAGAGTTGACGTTGAATTTTTTTTCAAAAGTTGACCACTCTCATACAGACGACAGTGTGCGGCTCCTTGAGCCACGACAAATAAAAGCGCATCCGTGCAAAGTTGTCAAGTTATCAAATATTAACAGGATGAATTCAGCCGTCTGTTTGGAACCAAAAGACAGACGAAAAGATGTTTAATAATGAGATGGCGTTGAGTTGTAATTAATGCCCGCTGGTGCTTGTTATTATGTCATAAATAGGCATTCTCTTACTTTTCCTAGCGGTTGCCGCATGTGATGTCATTAAGAGGAGACCGGGTAAGCTTTAATTTTATACATTAGGTTTTATTTATTTATCCGTCAATATGATAAGTTGAGTGAGTGATTTGAGAAGTGCATCCACATTTACATATCATGTTTCCTGAAATGAAGTGACGTATAGGGAGTGGTACAGCCGCTGGATTGTTGTTTTTCGATCTATGTAAGAAGTTGAATGATTAAGAAGGGCAGGCCACCTTTAGATTATGTTTCATGAAACGAAGTGATGCTTAGGAAGTGGCAAAGCCACTGATTTGTTTACATTCTTGTTGTAATCTGCACTTGAGTTTGTGCCTTTCCAGTATAGTATATACTGTACTTATGTTTACACCTCACCTGTGGCAGAATTATGTTGTCGTTGTGAACGCTTTCCAAACTGCACATCAAAATATGTAGTAAGTTTATACTTCTAATTGTAGTAGATAAATTGTCTTTCATATTAATTCATGATCCATTTGTCTTTACCTCAGTATTCTACAATGCATAACAGACGTAACTGATATTGTGTAACATGCCTATTGCCTAGGGTGTATTTCTATATTGTGGATTTCACTTATTGCAGGGGTGTTCTGGAACATAAAACACATGACACACATAACCCCTGCAATAGAGGGGGATTTACTGTACTTGAACTCCCAATTGTCCGACTTCTAAAGAGTTTAAATCCTTAAGGACAGTTGTACGTACTGTATGGTGCCTGACAGTACACAAAGAAGTCAAGACTATATAAAATTAACAAGTAAATGAACTTTGACTTAGTCCAGATCAAAAAGTGAAGTTTTGGGGGGATATACATACATTTCTGTAGGCTACATATGAGAAAACACTATAATGAATGGACAATTAAGTGCTTTGTTTACTTATGCATAAGGAAATCAATGCAATACACTTCAGCTGTTATGTCACAGACATGCAGTCAATTCTGACAAATGTTTATAGTTATATTGAGGCTCAAAAAAGATGTTGACTATACTAAGAAAATTCGGGTTAAATTACATTATGATTAGCCGTACTACACCTAATTCATCAAGTACAATATGTATGCGTTTTTATGCATGTTGGTAAACCGTTGAAATGTTCAAGTGTGTTGAAAAGTAAGGTTTTATATTAATTATGTTTTGGGTATACATTTCTAGTGCACAGAACTAATATTGTATACAGGATATGGTACAATGACACTACTGTCAACTGAATGATAAATCTTTTGCAAGCATAAATGCAATCCTGCAACTTTCTATGTCCAACACCTGTGATTTCTTCACCATTAATTGCTATCTTGTTGCACTGAGAAATCTGAACACATCTTTAAATCAGGTGTCACTGATTTTTATCATTAATTCTGAGTTAATCTCTTCTATCCTCCCATGAATTTAAAAGTTTCAAACAAAATCTAAATAATAAAGTCATTAACTTGGTTTTCAACTTTTTGGCACATCTGTTGGAAATAGAAATTCTGAAAAGATAAGTTTGACTTTAATTAGCAATATGCTGTGCTTAGAATGATCCTGTATTGGGGCAACTTGGAAGCACACGGTCTTCCAATAGAATACAGCTTTGCTATACAGATCATGAGGTACCAGTAAAACGATAGGAAATCATTATGTGTTGTCCTTCAAAGTATGACAGCATCACGTTCAAACCACATGTAGCAGGCCTGGCATCGACAAAACAACAATTATTACGTCACAAAATGAACCCCTACAAACTGAGCATGAATCAAGTGCACGTAAATACTACTAACGCTGCTACTACACTGTAATATCTAAATTATTACTGTCTCAAAGTTAACATTCAAACACAGTATGTTGGTTTATTTGTAAAGTGAAATCAGCAAACGGGATGTTATCACTAATACGAAACACAGTGGATTTCAAAGTGTTTACGCACGCAAACCGGGCGCTTTGTGCATACAGTAGTTACGAGCAGGCTAGCAAAGTTAGACAAACACAATGGAAGAGACGCCAGATAAAGGGTCGGCGTGGTTTAAAATGTGCCTATCCTTGAAGTATGCTGTGTGCCGCCGTGATTTCTAATCGGACACATGGTTGTACAACGTATATTTAGTGGGATAATATTGACGTAAGCCAGCCTCTCCGCAGCTCTGACAGCTAGCTTAGTCCGCTAGCACCTTTAGCCACTAGCAAGCTTAGCTTAGCCATGTAGCACGTGTTTGTGAATTATAAAATAATCAAGTGGATCTGACAATGGCCGGCTAACTGAGAATGCCGCGGTGTCGTTAGAAAGCAGATCGACGCGACGCCTCCTCGCCCTTAAACGTTTGCTAAAACGAGTAGCTGCGATGTTTACATTGCGTGGAAAAGGTCAATACTGCTATGTAGGTTTCTCCTGCAAATAATGGCTAGACCCTGTCGTCCAACAACACAAGAGACAGACCACCCCCAAACCCACGGACGGAGAGCAATGGAGGCTAACTAACCTCGGTGGCGGAGTAAACGGGGACCATTCAATGGCGTTGTTCTACAGTCAGCGAATGTCCCAATCCGCGTCAACGCGGTCCGGTGTCGCTTTTAGAGAGCTTCTCGCTTCGATGGCGCGCGTCCCCCGCGAATTACTCCACTCCAAAGGGTAGTTTTCCTTGTCATTTGTTCCGATGAAGGTTGAGCTATGTCGTGCCTGGTCCTGCACAATGCGCTGCGCTGATCTGCTGCTCCCTGCGGCCGACACACCACAGAGGGACTGAACCGCCCCTCTCTCCCTTCTCTCTCCCTTCTCTCTCTCTCTCTCTCTCTCTCTCTCTCTCTCTCTCTCTCTCTCTCTCTCTCTCTCTCTCTCTCTCTCTCTCTCTCTCTCTCTCCCCCTCTCTCTCTCTCTCTCTCTCTCCCTCCCTCCCTCTCTCTCTCTCTCTCTCTCTCCCTCTCTCTCTCTCTCTCTCTCTCCCTCCCTCTCTCTCTCTCTCTTTCTCTCTCTCTCTCTCTCTCTCTCTCTCAATAAAGCCGCATGCTCTCTCTTCCCTCTAGGTCTAGTCACATATGGGATAGCGAGTGATGGTGTCCTCATGTCACCCGTGATTAGACTTCGACTTTCATGTACACTTATTAAATGATCCCATTTGTATTACAGTATATTCAGACAGTCACACACTCAAGCATTGACGAACACAAATAAGGTCGTAATTATCAAGTCATGAGTTTTGAACATATCTTCAGCCTTCAAACAATGGGTCATATTGTTTCCAGTTTGCAGTCACTGTGACTCAGTTGAAGTGAGTACAGTTATGGTGAGAGTGTATGGCAGTGGTGTTACCAGGATTCCAGGTGCGGGTGGGCAATAGGCTTTGGGGCCAAAAAAGTGCTACAATGCTCAAGTAAGTCGAAATCCAGCACCTTAAAACATGTCTTGTTTTCGCAATAATTGAGATAACTGTTGTTGTAATTTGGGCTAAACAAATAAAAGTTGATTTGATTTAGATTTTTTATTTCGCATTCATCAGAACTACATCCAGTTTTCTTTGGGTGGGCAGAGTGTGTCCGTGGGTGGGCACTATGGTAACGGCCCTGGTGTATACTGTTTTGTTTTTGTGTGTAGATAGAATTCCGTTATTCTCATAGAATTCCGTTTTTCTCAAGCGCACGGGCAAGATCTCATACTGATGAGAGCGTCATTATTCCAGTACTCATACGGTGACAAGTAGCATAGTTAGGCCTAATTTAGGGGGGTTGTAGCCTCCCGAGAATGTTATTAAGCCCCCCTAAATCATTTGGTTGCGTCCCACAATGAAAATCAAATTTTAAAAAACAATGAAGTGTTCAGACCTTGCATATTTAGTCATAAATATTAATTATGATCTATTTTACCACAAGGCATTAATTGAGATACTATTAAACTGAATGTATAAAAAGTCATCTTTTATATGTCACTTCCTATTGGGAGGTGGCTGTCCCAATCTCTAACTCCTAAATTTCAATTCATGAAAAAAAAAATGTAGAACATTTTTGCCAATTTACAAAATATTTTACTTTAATAGAACATTTTGGTTGCTTTTAAATGTATTGTGAAACATTTATGTTGATTTTGTAGATTTTTTTCAGAATTAGAAGTATTTATTTAAAAAAAACCTGTCCCAACTTTTCATGTCACTACCGAAACGCAAAGAGTATTTGTCTGTAGGCGGGGCTTGGTTTTCGCCACATCCCCAGAAATTTCACCAGTAAGAGACATTACATTCATGTTCATCACTGGCCACATGGCGAGTAATTAGTTGACAGCATTATAAAGTCATGTGCCCTCCAAAGTCTGAAAATCAGCATGTGGTTTTTAGGACCGTCACTACCGAACACCTCATTTCGGCAATAAAATGAGCACTTTTGATTTTAATGCTAAATGTACTGTTTTCTATCTCTGTATACGTGCTCAAAACTGTCTGTGGTAGCCACGTTGTGCCTAGCATTGTTGAGTATTGTCAACAACGATCATAAAACGTCACTACTGAAACGTTTCGGTAGTGACATAATGGTTTCGGTAGTGACAATATGATTATGATATGTTTCTTTTTGAATAAAGTAAGTTTTAAATAATATAATACATAGATACATAGATACATATGTCATACATATATCTTTCTGACAATATTCTATTCCATATTTTATCTTAATTTGAAGGGAAAAATAAAACCGAAACAGTCACTACCGAAACATACAGAAAGGTTTCGGTTGTGACATAATGGTTTCTTTAATGACAATATGATGTTTATTTTTGAATAAAGTAAGTTTTACATAATCTAATACATAGATACATATGTCATGCATGGATCTTTCTGATTTCAACAATATTCTATTTCATATTTTATCTCAATTTGAAGGGAAAAACACCAAAATTCCCAAAAGCCTAGCAGAGACAGAGTACAAGCGAAGTGTTAGAATGACCCAGTGAAATCCAAAGAATATTTAATAAAAGAAAGAGAAAGAAATAAGAGAAGGAAGGAAGAAGGAAAGCTGAAGTCTACCAACTAAGTATCCAGCAGAGAGCAAAGGAAAGTCAGAAGAGCATGGAGCAAAAGACAAGACCACGAGATGTCTCTCAAAAAACAGAGAGAGAGGGAACATACATACAGGGAAATGCATGTTACAAAAATGTTTGCTATTCCAATTAAATTTTCATTTGGAAGGTGAAACCACAGTTTTTCAATGATGAAGAGCCCTGTGATGGAAAGGTGACCGGTCCAGCGTGTACCCTGCTTTTGCCCTAAGTCAGCTGCGATCAACTCCAACCCCCCGCAACTCTGAGTACAGCACAAAGCACTAAAAAATGGAAAAAAATCATGTTTCATTAGTTATAATACATTGGCTGGCAACCGATTCCGGCTATTTGTGCCCCTTGGATATGGTCCAACATGAAGCCAAATAAAGGTTTTTCTGAAATAAAATACAAATTTCACACATTTTCCAACTCTGAATTTGAACCAATTCAGTAGAATGGCCCATATATGGATGAAAGAAAAACTGAAACAAGATTTCGTACTACAATGAAAAGCAGGTGCATATCAGTTCATGTAGTGAAAATATGGAATCATTTATTAGAAGTCATTGACTAACATTTTCCTTCAACCAATTTAGTCGCATATGCACCGAAATGTAATCTCCGTGACTTCAAAAGTATTTGGTAGCTAAGAGTTACTGCTTGTGCTGTGAGCCAAAGTAATGTCATTTGCCTCAGTTAATAATTAAATGTGTTTCAATCTTGTATACAATGTGTACAGTTTTACGTGGGTTTTTTTGTGTGTGTGGTTAATTTTGTTAAGTTTCTATACATACATCCTGTGTTTGTGTACCATATTAGAAGACAGACACTTCAAATAACACTTCAAATCTAATGATGACTTTAAACCTTTACACAGTATTAGATTCTTTTTAAATCTGTCCATCCGTGCATCTCTTAGGGTCAAGGCTACCCTGTCCATGACACCCAGTGATGTCCCTGCAGTGAAATGGATGGATGGATGGATGGATGGATGGATGGATGGATGGATGGATAGATAGATAGATAGATAGATAGATAGATAGATAGATAGATAGATAGATAGATAGATAGATAGATAGATAGATACATACATAGATACATAGATACATAGATACATAGATAGATAGATAGATAGATAGATAGATACATAGATAGATAGATACATAGATAAATAGATACATAGATAGATACGTTCATGCGTGTGTTTTATATTCGAGGCCATGAACGTAAACAATCAAATGCAAATCCAGAAAATCTGGCCAACAAATTGCTACTGCTCTGCCACTTGAAACCTTACAACATTGTATTATAGTCAAAAACTGAGGACTTCCTGTATAGGGTTATTCATTCTTCTCACATCACACAGCCAAATGCTACAATATGTTTTTAAATGAATTAATTACGGTACAATACAAAAATATATAATGAGAATTCGACAAACATTCATTTGTAAAAAAGTGTGCAGAGAAAATGTGTGCTTGATCAATAAAATAGTTTTACATCATTAACTCTGACAATCATTGACCCAGTCTTTGGTCCAGCCCCCTGCGTATTTACTCTCACAACAGACTGAGCATGAGGTTCCAAAAGGGGTTCAGAACAAGCTCTTATAGGCCAGGGATCATACATCTGTGCTGCTTGATGCCCACTGAGAAGTACAAGCTGTGACTACAGCGACTTAACATTGAAGGATGTATTTTGGAGATCAGACAGAGCACCACATGCTGTGTACATAGTTGATGGGTGTGCTACTAAATGGTGTGAAACCTCTCTGTCGCACTCCAAAAACACCACACAGACTGCAGGTAATGACAACTGGAAAAATACGAAATTGCTAGGACTGAATGAAGTTTACATTTGCTGTTTTGCGTCAATGTTTATAACTTTGGCCAACTGGCTTTGCAATGAAATTATGGCACATTGCCGAGAGGCCATACATCTTGACCTAAATTTTGGTGCGGCAGGCCTGACTGTGATGTCAGGGATTGTTTTTCTTCCCTGTGTTTTTCTTTCTGCTCTGTGGTTTGGGAGACCCCCTCTAACCATCAGTGCGTCCGCCCTCTCTTCATCCAGCCGTCGCAACGCAGCAAAGACAACAGCTCATTTCGCCTGGGCTTCCCGGGCTTGAGTTTATGTCAGAATAATTTATCCCACATTGCTGCAATGGCCAATTTGTCAACTCGCTGATAAGACACAAATGTTTCTCGCTACATGTTTCACAGGAGTCTTGTGTTAAAAATAAAAATGAGCCTCTGAGCGTTCTACAGCAGCATCTAAGCAGTCAACAGAGATTTCAAAGGCCGTCGGTTGTTAAGTGTATTGCGCACACTTATTATAGTTCTGACAAGGGAAAAAAGCAGAAAATCTCTCTGAACAGAGAGATGGCTGGAGGGAACACCCTAACCAAAACAAAAATCTTAAAAGGGTGTCACGGATTAATGGAGCCTATGCAAGTGATTGGCTTTGATTGCAAATTAAATAGTGCCAGATTCCATAGCATCTTTACCATGGTCACACTACATACATGTGGCCATATGAGAACCAAATTGCACATGAAACTCCATTGCTTTGTTTATGGCGAGAAGTGGCGCAATTTCAGTGAATTGGATTTACAGTAAAATCTAAGACCTAAAAATCTATGTATCCTACATTCATAAAAGAACTAAATGATCACATATATGAGCTTGGTGTTTGTATGAAAGTCATAGAGACTAACTGGAACAATATGTCATTTATAATACTGGTGTAATTACATGCCAAGTTCTTGCTCTGGCCCTGCTGTATATTTTCGTTGCTATATAACTCACTTTACCGACACTGGCATTTGTTAGTGTCAAACGCGGGCTTGAGTCAAGTGATCCAGGAAGATTAGTTTACATATCAGATGCAGCAGGAGTGATGCTAGTAATATCAATTGGGTCAAGGTTTCCTGTGCACAGTCAGGGCCACGATATATTTGCAAGCACTCGACTTCATCTCATTGCCACCTTACCTCAACAAAGACAGCCCTGAGAGCATTGAATGCAGCATCTCACCGAAAAGTCGAACAACTGCCTGCATTGTTGGAATTCCGGCTTAACTTCCTGAGTCTGTCTGCACCTGGCCAACAGCCAGCGTGTGCTTTTCCGTCATTTTTTCCCTTCCTTTTATTAGACTCATATGCAGACTATCTCTTGCTGCGGAGACGCTAAGAAAATAATACACGGAACCATGTTTTTAATCATGTACTAATCCGGTGTTTATTCATCGGCAATGACGGTTGGAGTCTTTTTTAATGTGCATGTAAAGTGATGATCATTTTCATTGTCATTGAACATTCAGCATAATCACTCATCATATTATAAATGTGAGAATTTAGAGGGACGAGGATTCAGGCTAATGCTATTGTATGTCCAAAATAATTTTGGGCTCCCTTTTCTTATTCTCCATTTGTTTTCATCACATTTGACAGAACCCTTGCTAGGTTGAACTGACAACAGGATAATAGTTTGAATAGTTTCATGCACAGACGAAAACCTTGTGGTTCCCATTTCGAACCCATATGCATGTTCAAGTGTTTGGAAAGTAACGGTGTCCAAAAACTTGCAAGTTCAGGGCAGTTTCAAACACTTTCATTTTCAGACTCTGAAACAACCTCTGACATATACCTTAATTTAAAGGGAACATTTGCAATTAAAAAATGAAATTTACATTTTTTTTATTTTATTTTATTATTTTTATTTTATTTTTAGTATTTTTGTTAAAACTGTAAGTATGACCTGACAGTAGTACTTTAGTAAAATGATCTGTAAAAAATTCAGCCATCTCTTGTTAATTTTTTAAGAAACCACCACGCCTGAGGAAAAACAACCAATCAGAGACAGAGAGTGTGACTCACGAGATGTCAATCATTCTCATGCGCTCGCGGGCACACATTCAGCGGGCAAACCAATGCGGCCTCGTACTGTTACGTTGTTACCTTTTACGTTGGGTTTGAGGAGCTTTGCTGAAACTATGGTGGATTATCCACCTCCAGTTATCAACAAAAGGTAAAAAGAAGGAATTAGATCCTGAGACAAAACAAAGGTCAATATGATGACTTTCAGACGAGCCACAAAGCCACAGGAAGGGACGGGGTGGCCATTGGGAATTTTAGTAAACGATGTGAATTTTCCCAAACGGCCATTGTTTTTTCAAGCTGGTCCTGCCACCACCGCCGCCGTCAAATGTTATGTTTCTGCCCTTAACGACAGCACCCCATTGCCGACTATGTGGATGGCAACTTTTCAAGCGCATGGAATTTTCATTGTTAAAATATTTGCGCCACCATGCTTTTCTTAAAACAAGCCCAGATTTGCTGTCAGTGGCTGCCGTTTGCATGACAAACATTCAAAACATCCAAGTGAGGCCCTGTGATGAAACTGGCAGCATCAGAGCATCACTCGCGCGCATTCAACCATCTGTTAGCTTGCATGATCGTTGATGATGACGTTTGGACGAGTTTCAGCGAGATGTTCATGACATCCATGTTCGTCATTGGGTCAACCCCCCCACACACACACAATAAGAACACGTTGCTGCATTTTTTTGTAATAGAGAAAACATGCCCGGATAGTATGATTCACCGGCTGTCGGCTCTGTGCCCTGAAAAAACATAATGCAGGGACATGATAAGCAATATATCAACATAACTCGTGGAAGTGAGACTTCTCAGAATAATAAAAACTTTACTAGGCGTTATTTGGCTGTAGGTTTCTCACTGATGTGATGTAACACTTATTCACCTTGTCCAAGGTGAATGTACAATTGACAGGGTTAGGTTTGAGATTTGATCTCAAGCGATACAAAAGTTCACGTAATCTTTCTTTCAAAGATAGACAAATTCCTTTTTCTTTGCACCAAGGACAAAAGTGGTTTTGACTGCAATTTCAGGCCCGCTGCCTGGACCAAGAGTCCAGAGGTGACCTGCCTCTGCTCACCCAGCACAAATATGGCTGTGGAAGAAGCACTGCTGCAAATAAGCCAAATGCCGAGGCAGCACTAAGGGCTCTGTTTTCAAAGAAAGCCATGAAAATTGCATAAAAACAGGCGCATCTTCATTTCCGTGCTGGGGTACACACAGTCGCACGATTGTAGTTCAAAGCAGTTTCCAAGTGTCCACTTGGCAGCGACCAACTTTACATCATCTACAGGTGGAGATCTCTTGCAGTTCCTTATAAACACATGTTCAGTCCCACAAATGCCCATTTCTAACTGCGCCCGTCTACAAAAATGCCAAAAGAAAGAAAATTCTTCCCGTGCGGTTAGACTACACTTTGCGCTAGTCTTGCACTAGGCACGAGAATAGGGTCCTGTATGTCTCAACCCTTCAGAGATCACCAGTCCGGTCGGGGTGTTTGTCCACTGCGTGATAAGAGGTGTGGGACAGGTTAAAGACTGGGAATTCTGGGAATGGGGAAGAATGTATAGGAGTTGTGATAACACTATACATGGGAGGAAACAGAAGAATAGTGACATTTTCAAGGGGGAGGTTGCAAGGGGAGGGGTTCGGAAGAGTGCAGAACCCCCATAAATAAAGCTAATGAAATGGCGTTTGAGTCTGAAGAGAGGTGGGATGGCTGGTTGAGTTTTACCCACTCTGATTTATCCTCTGTGTCCCTGGGAGCACAGCGGGTACATCCATTACCTCACTTCATCAATAACATCCCATGGACAGGGCCAAAGGCCTGCTTTCGACACCGACACCCACCCAAGGGACCAGCTCAGAAGACTCTCTTGGCAGGGGGAGGGGAAGCTGGTGTAATGTAGTCTCACACAGAAAGTGCAGAGCAAAAATGTCTCAGTTGGGGGATGGGCTACTTTACAGGAGCTGTGCAGCTCCACACCCAGACCAGAACACTTTCATAACATGCGTACATTTCTTACAAGCCACGGACATGGTTGCATATGTCTTTTTGTCCTCAAACACGTCCTCGATGAGTACAATGCATGATTAAGCCTACGGTACATTCTTAGAGTGAGATGTCAAGCGAGTTCTGCCATGGAGAGAACATGAGACATGTGACACAGATAATGCACGCTTGAAGTCTCTTGCACCCGAAATGAGGTGAAACGTCACCGGAGCTTTATGGTGTGTGGTTAACAGTGCAGAGATAAGAATAGAGTGCAACAGCAGATACTGTAATTCAAGTAATCTCTGTCACACACCTCCCTCTGTCTATGTGTGTGTGTGTGTGTGTGTGTGTGTTCAGAGTGATCTTTCATCTACTTTCTTGCAGGGAGATCACACATGCGTGTCCGTGTTAGTGTCAAGGCTGAGTAAGCCATCCTTGTGGGACGGGCTTTTCAGCTGCACAGCTAAAAGCAGGAAGCTCATGCACATTTTCCACACATTATTCAGCTATTAACAAATTATGAATTAGACTTTGATCACGTTGAGGGCATCACTGTGGCGCCAAGATGAGAAGATGTGCTTCAATATCTTTGTCATGTTGCCAGCTTTGCAAGAAAAAAAAAAAGAAAAAAAAAAGCATCTCAATTACTCGATTAACACATACACCATCCATTGTTTTATGGAAATAATATTGTTGTTTTTGCATAATCTGTTTCGTTTTTGTAAAATGTGATTGAATCCCACTTTTCAGAGCTTAATCTTTACTATACCCAGCTCTGTGGTCATTTGAAGTTTACGGGTAGTTTCAGTCCTTATCAATTTAAACCTTCTGCAAACAGATAACGTGTTAAAGCTCAGTTTGGAACAAAGCACAGCCAGGCTTTGCCTCCACACTGAATTTATACACTTTGACAAAACTATTCACCAGTTGTTTGAGATATACACTTATTTCATGGTCACTTCGGGAGCTGCCGAGAAACCTCTCTCAATAGAATTCGGATTTTTAAACAATCAAGACAATCTGCTGTCCCTAACTCAGCAGACACTTCATTCTTATAGCGCCCTCATTCCGATTGAAAACAAATAATATCAGGCAAAATCTCTCCGCTTTTGTGATTGGTCCATGAATCATTTCATTTGGGAGATGGTTGGATGGGAAAAAGATGTATCAGCACCAAAATATCAGCTGAAGCTTTTCAAGGAATTCAATCTGTTGTAGCATGCCAAGCAACAGCATTACTCCAATATTATCCTTGTTAGCCTATTTTTAATTTGGAAATCTTTTCTCCAAACTTAGTTACATTACTGAGGAAATACAGCACACTGTAGACTGTAATCCCACTTTGAAGTTGCAATGGGCATTTTTTTTTTGCACTGCCTCCGCCCCACCCCCCAAAGAAAAACAACAAACAAACTCATCCGTCCATCCGTTATCCAAACCACTTATCCTCACGAGGGTCGTTGGGTGCTGTAGTCTATCCCAGCCGTCTTCAGGCAGTAGTCGGGGTACACCCGGAGCTGGTTGCCAGCCAATCGCTGGGCACACATAGACAAACAACAACCTACTATGCACCTACTATTTACATATATATATATATATATATATGCTAAAAGACAGAAGAAGAAAAAGAAGAAGAAGCAGATGACGATGTGATGTGAAGTCAGAAAAAAAGGTTTGAACAAGGACTAGGAAGCATTTCAATCCAACCTTGTGGGATGAGAAATCTGGATAAGGTAAGCAAAACTTAGTAAAATTTCCATAGTTCAATAATAGATAAGTGTAGACTATTTGAAATGTCAAATGTATGTGAGTGTAAATCTGTTAGAGCAGCAAACCGACACATTACGATGTACATTTTGCTCTCCATTTCCCATTTTCATCAAAACGGTTCAGGTAATGGATGGATAGATTTTTCATCTATTGGCCTTTTTTTTCTGGACGATTGACGATTGAAGGAGTGGCGGACTTTTGATGTTAACTGATGGAAGCGTGTTTAAAATAACGTGACGGACTCACTGACGAACGATTACAGTTTGGTTCGGCTTGAATAAATGACGGATTGACGGATGCGTACCCTGACTGCTGACGAATGACGAATGATGGACCGGCAAACTTGAGCAAAATGCCCATGTGTGTGTATATATGTACACCGTATATTGGACTAGCCATACTGAACAGATCAAAAACTATATTCCTAAAAGTACAGGTTCGACACATGAAGAAAGATATTTCCCATGTCATTTCCTTTTCACTGTCATCTAAAGCACACAGAAAGGAATGCGCAACTTTGTATGAGAGAGAGCTCTCATTCTGTTGCTTCTGACTGTCTTTGCTGGCACCAAGGTTAAAAGGCACACAGCCCTGGCCAGGAAGGAGAGAAAGTCCATCAAAAAAGCACTGAAACAGCATCTGTGTCCTGGAAAGTGTTGATGCAGGAATACTGACTCACTCCTATGAGAATAAAAGCAACCCTGCAAGTATCGACGGAGCTTCCAAGCATTCCCATTCCTAGTATTTCTATTTCTGCTTGATCTCGCCTTCTCTCCTCAAGCACCGAGGCATGTTCACAAAATTATGTATGTGAGAGCTCATTATTCTGATCGGTGACTATTTTAAGACAGATTTATGTGTTGGACACCCTACAGCTAAGGTGAGTGCAATCAATATCTCATTTTTAGAGTAACACACAAGACAGTCTGGTCCTTTGGCAACACACCAGGAGGATTCTATTGTGACTGGACTCCATTGTGAGTCAGTAAAGGAAAGAGCTTCGTGGTAGGAGACTAACGAGAGAAGAATTTCACTTGAGACTGCCAAAGCAAGTGAGTCACATCCGATCTGAGAGATTCTGGTCAGATGTGGGAGAGTGGGAGTTGTGTGGGCTGTGCAAATATGATCTTGAGGCAAACATCCAGCCTGCAAGCGTTCTCTTGTGAACGCCAAGAAATGAATCCGTCCACCTTGGAAGATCCTCAAGGCTTTTCACATTGAGCATTTCATGAGTTAGTAACACACGTCTTTGTGTGCATTTGCCAGTGTGGACAGTATGGAGAATCTGAGCGTGGTGTACAACAGTTTGTACATAATGAAAAGCTTAGTAGGCCTACACTGGATATGTTCAAAAAATAAATAAATAACATGACAATGAAAACTCACTGGATCCCTTTATAAGAATGAGTGGCAACTTTGCAATAGGGGCAAGGAGGAAAGTGCTTTTATGCTGACTGTTAGTCAACGTAGTGATGATGATATTGTGACATTCATGCACAGGGAGTTCTTGGCACAAATAAGACGGGCTCAGTTACCATCGTACTTACTGCTTTTCATATGATTGTTTTATATTCATGGCCCAGAAGTGTTTTTCATATCCTGTAAATAACATTAGTACTGCGTTAGTGATAGTCCATGACTGCCAGATCAATCTAATCTTCCAAGGATCAAAAGAATCGGCCGTGCTTGTTGATCTATCAAACTATTTTAGCAGTTGGACTATTTCTTTAACGAAACAAATTTCAAATTGACCCTCAAATGGCCAGCGAGCTGACACTTACACTTTTTCAACCTCTGTATGGTTACTCAAAACAAAACTTGTTATGGGCAACTTTGACTCACAAAACCCAGTGGGAGCAATCTGCACACATTAAGACATTTAATAATCAGCATCTCTGGTGAGTATGATGTGTTTTATTGTAATTGTAATGTTGTTGTCATGTGTGTTTTTATTTTATTTTGTCAAGTGGCTGCACAAAATAAAATCAAGAATAAAAAGTAGATGTATCTGGATCCAGAGGATCTTATTTTGTGCAGCCACTTGACAAAAAAGTGTCAATGCGACAAAAGTTTTTTTCAGTTTAGACTAAATACTGTATTAATTTTGAACTGCTCCAGATGATGCATGTGGCACAGTTGCACGTTGGCGTTTCTTTTTGAATTGTGTTTTGGACTCTTGATGGTTTCTTTAACGGTGACGTGATAGTGGTGGTCTTTAGAGATGGCTTAGTTCCAGTAAGTCCCCACTGAGGACCATAAGCATGGCCCACCACTGTTATCGCCACTATTTCAGACCTTTGTCACTCATTTTGATAGTTTTCACATCAGTGTGCATGCGTAATCCTTTCTCTCTTTATAATACATTCGCCATGTCTGTTTGGGTCTGCCCACATCCTGGGAATAGTCTGTGCCCAGCCAGGTGGCACTAATGTGCTCATTCTACTATGTTTCCTTCCAGGGGTCGAGGATGCTGGCTAATTAACCCACAGGATGTGACCTTTAATCCACTCGCTGCTCCTTGCCGCATTTATCTCCCCTCCACCAGCGTTCAGCTCTTATAACAGTATGTTAATTAATGATGGACCTTTGACGTGTTGTTAGACTGCACTATAAAGCACATGACAACTAAATGAGGTTTTTTTTCTGTTTGACTATAAATACATCTTATTCAATTATTAAGAATTGACCTGTTTTTATTTTCTTCCGAAAGTGTTCTAGGCGTTAAGAAGGCAAAAAAGCCCCCCTCAGCTGTAAAAGTACACTGTAAAATCCAGTTATCATTACTTCAAAGAAGCATGCAAACCGGTTGCACTTAAAAAAAAACAAGTAAAGAGAACCAGTTAATTTGAGTTGTACCAACAAGAACTTTGTTTGTCGAGTACACTTACAAATGCGTTTGAGCAACTAAAACAATCGAGTGTAGTTGATAACTTACTTTAGAATACCCTTGACTTAGTAAAGACTACTCAGAATTACAATTTTAATAAATGAACGAATATGTTAAATTTACTGTTCAGAAATGGGCTGTCACTTGGAGCGCTTTTCTACCTTGGGTACCCAAAGCGCTTGACACTGTTCCTCATTTACCTAATGACGACACAGCATCAAGAGCGACTGAGGGTTCGATATCTTGCTCAAGGATACTTCGACATGGTCACAACGGCCCGGGAAGGAGCCCACAACCACCGGGTTGCGAAACAACCACTCTACTACTGAGCCATAGCACCCCTCATATAACATACTTACCGGTATCTAAATTTCACTAACTTACTGTATATTACTTCACTTGACGTTTTTTTAAAAAACAAACTGAATTGTTAAAACCATGCAAACTTGTCTTCAGCAATCTAAGTGGTTAAAAATATAAAGGGATGAAAAGCGGATTCCAGATTACTAAAACAATCTGAATTACAATTAGACATAATAAATCAAGATAACACAGTTGAAAGTTCAAATCTAAATTGTATTTCATTTATATTCCATTTCATTCTTTTTTTTTTTAAGATTGTGGCATCCATTTCTTTAATATTGTACAAACAATACAGTAAACCTAAAGAATAGACCACAAGAACCAATATGCTGGCAAGTGCACTTCAATATTCCAAAATAATAATACTCAAAAATATCTTAAAAGGTTGTTTTAAAAGTACCCAATAAAACGTTTTCCTCTCCTTAATGTATTAACAAAAACGTTCTGGACATCATCCATTACAATACCTCCCTCAACAATTGTTAGCAGAGCGGGAGGATTTTCCCCCTCTTATCTCATTTGTACGGTTTAACAGCAACTATTGGATTTTACAGTGTATCAGAATTAGAGCATGGCTGTGTCCATTGTAAATGACTGTGCAAACAGTGACGGGTGTCATGCAAAGGAAAAAATGTAACTTAAGTGCTTGGGCATTTTAAACATGATAAAATTGTACATAATAGTGTTGCACTATTGTGTTGAAGTTTAGAGAACGTAATTAAGCATTAATGATGACAATAGTCTGTTTTTATATGTACTGTATTGGATTTTATGGAGAAATTAACATGTTATATTGTTTGTTTGAGAAAGCATTTTGTTGACAACATTGAAAACCCTGAACACTAGTTTCTTTGAAATTATGATGAAACTGACTTTTGCAAAGCGTGTCCGCCATGTCTGTGCAGTAAGTTGCAATAGGGCTTGACATTGTTTTAATGCTTGCTGCAAGCTTTCACATGTCCATGACACTCATGTTGATGAAATAAGGATCCCCATCAGACATAATATAATGCGTCTTAAAAAACGGTCTTAAAAGCTAAGAAGTTTTTTTTCTTATTATTTGGCACCACACCAACAAATGTAATTAGAGGACAGTCACATTTATTTTGAACAAAAATAAATATGTTGTTACAGCATTATTATTTCTATTCAGCAAAGTAAAAGCACTCACACGGATGGCTTCAGGGTTGAGGAAAACGCAGCATGGGAGGTAAGAGCATCAGATCTCAGTTTACAAAATTGTGAGTCACCCTTGATGTGCCTTCTTGGCTTCGAGGCAATTTTACGGAATACTAACACTTGCTGAGTTTGATGTATAATCCTCATTATGAAATTCTTAGCAATGTTTCTTCTAAGCCTGCAGGAGGTTTGTGAGAGTGTGAATGAAACAAAATGAAACAAACAGATCCCTCACGGGGTGCTGAATCAGCTTAAAAACACAGCTCAATAACTTGAATAATCAAGTGGCACATTATGCGCCAAATGCTGTTTTTGTCAATTTTACTTGCCAAGATCTGTTTCTGTCCTTCAGTGGCTGATGGGATTTTACAGTGATTGTCTCTGCATGCAGTTAATTCCTGATTAGAGCATGACTGCAACATTGCTATAAATTGACATTATTTCCGGGCTGAAAACACACCAGTGCTCTATGATAAAATGGCTCACTAGATGATTTACACAAGATGTAAAAAGATTTTGCATTACAGTGTGCTTAGTCTGTGAATGCTGATATTTAGACTAATTCACTCAGACAGTCTAAAATCCAAGGTTAACATTGTTGAAAAAATATGATGGCCCATGATCAATTACATTCACCTTGAAGGAACAGACGATGGAGGGTCTAAAATTCAGCAGTCAACAGTACTGGATTCCTCTTGAATTAGAAGACACACTGAAAAACCAAAGTAAATATTTGATTTCCATACATCAGCTGGAAACAATCATGACTCAAAAATGCTCTGCATGCCAGATGTGTATGAGGGGGATATTTCATTCCTTAGTCAAGATCAGATTGTACAGGCCAGAACAAATGCAATGTTACGGAGAAAACTGTCACACTGATATATAATGTTTTACAGAAGTCACCGGTTGTATTCGTTTATTCAAATAATGACAAGAAATATTTTTCTTTGCTTTTCTATAGCGATATTCACCTAATCTACTAAATTTTACCACTGCACAAATCTATGTATTTATTTTTCCAATGGTTGAAGCACAGTGGCGCTACATTGGTTCTATTAATAGATTTAACTTAGGATGGCTACGACGAGACGAGAAAGTAACGCAAGAATGTGAAATCTCAACATGTTCCTTGTAATAATGGAAAAATATAATCAAACACTGTGCATCACAGAGGTGTACGATAAAGAAAGGCAGCCCATATTGTGTACTTTTGTGTCAAGTGTGGTTTTGATTATGCGATGTAAATGAAAGATAAAAAAAAGGGAAATACGCAGTTACACTATGACAAATGCTACACGAGTAAAGTTGAATGAGTTCTTCCTCCCTCTTCTTGAGCACCCCACCTCTTCCTCTTCAAAAGCCCCGTCCAATGTAAGGCAAGTGGCCTCTGGTCCTAAGATGCCATTGCCTCATGACTGTGTGTGTGCGTGTGTGTGTGTGTGTGTGTGTAGGGGTGTGTGTGTGCGTGTGAGATTTATTCGTCTTTTCCAGACTTGGTGAGAGCTGGGAACATACAGCCTCACGCTTCCCCCCACCCTCTTACCCAACAAAGCTCTCTGAAAAATGTGTGTGAGAGGTTTTGGGGGATGTTCCCCCGAGAGGCAAATAGAATTACGGAGCCAACTGGAGTCACTGAAACTATGCTGGTACTCCTCGGCGTAGAGGAGAAGCACACACCCGAGTCTCTCAGGATTCCTTCGAGCAAGAGCCTATTTTCCTGCTTATATTGCTGCATGCCCATGCAGTTGTAGCCACAGTAATACGATTTGATGTGGTGTTTTTAAATGCGTCCCTTTTTACGAGGCAGACTTCATAGGGATCAATCATAACTGCCCAATACACTTGAAAAACACAGGGCTGAAGAGTCTGCATGCCCCTGGACAGCACAAACAAGAATAAGAATTAACAGAGATGGGCACTTTACCTAATTTTGCCGGTCCGTCCGCGACCTGGACACCCTTCCGTCATCGTCCCGCCGTCCTTATTCATAAAAAGAATCATCCTCCAACCCCGTCCGTCCTCGTCTTTTTAAAGGCGCTTCAGTCCTTCAGTTCATCAGTGTCCCCCTCCCCGCAAAAAAAAAGTCTGTGCATGACGCATGACGCCGGGGGAGAGAGGCTCACAGCAGAGGTTTCATAATTCATAAACATTATTTAAAGCTCATTAGCTGTCTTCTTGTTTCCTATTCACATCCACTAACCGGCTGGGAGTATCGTGAGTGGATTGACTTGTTTACAACTGTTTGAGTGTCACCCGAGATAGCATTTAGCTGCCAACACAACCACCGTCGGTCACCAGTATACAGCACGAGAATATTTAAAATTTCGTTATAACGCAATACTATTGTGTGTTATAAAAAAGCGTTTGCGTTATAATGCAATACGTTTTCAGGTTTTATTTTAGGAGGAGAACGAATGACTTCCACTTTCGCGTCGCAGTTTTAAGTGTACCGTGGCGCTTGCATGAGCATGAATGCTATCCACCTTTTTCCTAGTCACTGAGATGGGGGTCCTGTGGCATAATCCATGGTATTACATGTGTTCAACCACTAGAGGGCAGACTATTGCTGTGAGTACAATGTTAGTGCAGGGAACACATATGAAAAAGAAAAAAGGGACTCTGCACTGTTGTGCAGGCAGGCGGCTACGTGGTATCGCAGAAGAGAACAGTAGTCTTTCTTTTTCAAGGAAATTAACACAACATGTCAGTCGTTACCTGGCCCGGTTAGGTACGATTACAGGGATGGGCAAAAACACACTCCTTTTAAAAAGTCCTCGTCATCGTCTGTCCTCCATCTCCAAAATGGGCATCCCGGATGGACGCACCGTTCCGTCCTTGGGACGGAATGCCCATCTCTGGGAACTAAGACACATGATGAGAAAGACATCACGCAAAAGGCATTGCTCCAAAACCAGTTCTTTTAAGGTTTACATTTTGTGTCTCATTTTTTTAGCTTGAAAGTCGAGCCGAAATCTAAAATCTTTGTGAGTCAGATAGCAAACTTCATGCCTTACCGTGCTGTCGAAACATCAACTACTGTGCTACCATTGGATTCTGTGTTAAATATAAAGTATGTCTCCCAAAAGCAGGAAAAGAGCATCATCTGGCGGGGCACTGCCCCCGCTTCCCTATTGCCACTGCTATTATGCAATAAACAATACTATTTTAAATGACTGTGGTTTGTTTACACAATAACAGTATTTTGGAAGTGAAAATGCAATCATTTGGAATGGTATAAATTTATGAGTCGCCATTTGTAGTTTCCATCTAAACAAAGTTGTCTGTGAAAGTGGAAAATGTACTTGCGTCTCTGATTAAAAAATGTGTTGACCGGTGTAATGAGTTGGAGAACGCTCCTCCAGCATTGTGTTGATTTGCTGCACTGCTACTACATTCAGCAGAGTTGTTTCATTTGCATACTGTGTGTGAAATGCTAAACCCAAACCTTTATACCAATAATTAGTTTTCCAAAAAGCTGGTCTTAGATTAAAAAAAAAAGGAATTCATGTGCATGAGTTTCTTTCCAAAATCATCACCAATTACTACCACGGTGTGCATATAGGTTTCAGTTTGTTTTGAAGCTTGTTGCTTCAACAATGTAAAGCTACAATAATGCAACAAAAAAAAAAAAAGAAGCTGTTGTTGTGTAAACACACTTGAAAGTGTTACGGCGGATAAACAATGAATGAAGCAAGTAACCACTCACACAACACAGCCATCATTGGTTCTTTAGGCACTTATCTCACACATTTATTCTGGCCAGACTACTTGCAGGCTGCAATCCACCAGGACATCTCATGTTGCGTATCAACACTTCCATGTGGGCAGTGTGAGCCTTAAGTAGGTTAGAGGAAGGCATGCGCACTCCACTTGGGTCTCGGAGCCCTCCAGGCGGTAAACGACTGTGTCAGAGAGGCTGCTGCTTGTTATCGACGTGCTCACAGGCTGCAAGTCGGAGCGGCTCAGCAACTCCTGCAGCCCGGCGGCTGCCTCGCAACAGCCATGGGTGATGGAGAATGTTATGGATCAACTGTAGCAGCATACCGTGCACAGTAACGCAGTGTGGAGCACAATGCATCACTTTGTATTGATCCCACCACAGCACACAGTGGCATTTACATGCTGTTTTATGTAGGTGCAATGATGAGCGCTGTAATGAACGCATGTGGCACCAAGACGAAACAAGACTGCCACGATAAGCCAGATGCTCAGCTCTACTGCAGTATTTTTAACTACATGTACAGACACTGAATTATATCTAAGTACAAAAGTAAATGTTCATTTCGGTCGTGAATTTTGTACAATAGCTGTTGAGTGGCACTGATAGCCTTGAATTGGAACATTATGGGACCTATTTTCCTGCCCAAGTCTAGCATAATAGTGCAGTTGAACTTAGCGCATTGGTAGAGTTTTCTGTCTTGGTATTTTCCTAGACTTTGGACAGGTAGAAATGGGCATATGGGGGCGTCTGCGCCATTGTGGGATGGAAGTAGGCAACTTACGGCCAATCAAAGCCGCTTCCCTCCCATTAAACTCAGGGCGATGGAAGTGCACATTGCAGAGGCAGAAATTGACTCTCTGGGGTCTGCGTGCAAAGTGTGTTTATACCAGTAAACTGCAATATCTATCCTTGTGGATAATGTAGTCGACAGCGGATGTGACGCTCGCGATTTGAGATCACCTTGCACCCACGAACGTGCATGTGAGCCGAAACGCCAATCGACGCATAGGGGGTCTACCAAATTCACAAACGCACAAACTATACCTGCCCCGGTAGGAAATTGAAGTTGTGCCCATTTTTACACTGAGTGCGGTCTACTAGTACCAAATGGCCAGACACGCCAGAGATACGGCAACACGGGCTGCCGGAACCCCGAGAGAGGCGCAATGTTGTCCCAAATGGGGCTAGACTAGACTTGCCGTGATACCAAAACGAAATACGTTTTCACGTCGAGCACACTAGCGCCTGTCTACGAAAAGTTAGTTGCTTTCAGACCAAGAACTTTGAGTTCCTGGTCGCGGGAGTTCGTGGTTGTAAGAACCTGCGTGTGGTTCACTAGTTTGCATTCACACGGAGCGATAGGGGGCAAGGTAGTTTATTCAAATTGGATTGATGACATATGTAAGTAGTAGGCAAGTGCTACAATAGGCAACGACCTAAATAAAAAGTATTTATGGGACTATTTTGTATTTACCTTCGTCTAAGTAAACAACCGCAATAATAGTTACCGACCAGAGCTGGGCAGTCCGTCCCGGAGGAGTAACGGTCCGTCCCTCCGTCGCCCGGACGCCAATTTTTGGGGCGGAGGACGGGGGGCTGACACGTTTGAAATGCAGAATGGTACCCCGGCTGTAGGCGGAACATGATAAACGGACCACCAATTTTAAGTAAAATGCCCTGCTCGGATACTAACTACTTACTTGTTCCATATAGTTGATGCTACTTTACTTTATTTGTGCAGCACTGAGTATTAGCATATTAGTATTAGCATAGACACAATTTACAGTACACATACATGGGCCTTGTTCAGACTGCTAGCCAAAATCCGATTTTAACCTGTCCATTTTGAAACTGAATGGGTCTTTGGAAGAGCTGGGCATTCCTTCTAATTGACAGACCGGTCCGTCTAGCCGTCACTGACGGACGCCCGTTTTGCTGACGGTTGACGAATGACAGGAAACATTAGACAATAGACAATAGACAGACTAAGCATAATCGGAAGCCCCTTTATTCAAGCCGTCAATAGTCTGTCATTAGTCTATTTTTCGCGGCGGGGCTTCGATGGCCGTGGCGAGCGAGGCGAGGAACAATAGTGAGTTCTAGTTGCCTGGGGTACAGATTTGAGTGATGGACCAGGCTGTGAACAGGCTTCCATGGCGCAGCAAATCACTCTTTCTCTCTGTTCAAATATTGGCCAGTGGGGGGTGCGAGTGAAGGTTTAGTCGGAGATGCCGACGGCAGCCCGTTTAAAATGAGAGAATTCAATTTTTTTATATTCTTAATGTTTTAGTGATAAACCACTCAACATTGGGATTTCACAACGCAAAAATAACTACTCTGATCAAATAAAATAAGAACTAAATTTTAAAAAAGTTTCTTTCTAGATATCCGTGGAGACGGGTGTAGGTTCATGACTTGTGATTCTAATGTAAATGGGTTTGACATCTGTACATCAAAAATGAATGCCCAATAATGCCCAATTTCATATACTGTAGGTACAGTAGGTTATCTAGGCCTGCGTGCATTATTTCCCAAGAGGCTTGAGCTACAGAGGACCAGACATGACACGCTGAAGAGCCAGAAATCTAGCCCGACTAGACTCATAAAAAATAACTGATTCTTAATGGTGCAGCAGTAAAATATACACCTCCTTCCTAACCTGAAGCAATTTCAAAGTGACTGCATGCCTTACGTGTAATGTGAAACAGGGAGACTGAGAGGTCGTTTGTCAGCATGTCAGACTCCTCGGTCCAGAGGAGTGGGTGGGATTTGGTAATGAGGTTTAATCTGAAAAAACAACACTTAAGAGTGGTCCCATTTGTAACACACAGAATCAACGTTGTATTTCAGGAGTGTTATGTGTGCGCTCAGAGAAAGTGTGATGTACTCATCGGGGAAGGTGTCGCAACCTCGCATACCTTGTGATATTTACAATGAGGAGCACACGCTCACGTGGGGGAAGGGTGGCGTATGGAAGCAAGGGCATATGATCCGTGTGCTGCATGCACCTGAGTCATCTGACATTGAATGCCGCTATCTCAGTAAGGCAAGCTCCTCATCCAAGACACATGTTTTCAATCAAGGTCGGCCCATTCCGGGCGTTGCCCAAAATTCTGGGAGAAGTACCAGGCACACAGAGATAGAACAAAGAAGTAAACTACACCGAAAAAGATGTTGTGCATCATTTACTCAATTTTATTTGTTCAAGTGGTTGCACGAAATATAATCATCTGAATCCAGATACATTTTTTAAATAGACTCTACATCTACTTAAAGAATGTATCTGGATCCAGATGATTTTATTTTGTGCAACCTCCTGACGAAATATAATTGAGTGAATTCAACCATCATTTTTCCCAGTGTACACTGACACAGTATATTCAACAGGGATCACCGACCTTTTAGAAACCGGGAGATACACTGAAACAAATTTTTGTTGAGTTCACTCAATTTTATTCAGTCAGGTGGCTGCACAAAATGAAATCATCTGGGTACTCATACCGGTAAGTTTTCTAACTAGATTTTGTAAAAGATCTTTAAAAAATGTATCTGGATCCAGATGATTTTATTTTGTGCAGCCACTTGACGAAATGAAATAGTGAAAGGATAGTGATAGTGAAATTAATAGGAAGGGCTTCCAATTTGATACATGAAATAACAAATTGGCACAAATTACCTTCAATTATGTTATTATCAAAAATTGATAATATTCATCTATGTGAAGATCGTAATAATGACTTCACACTCTAATGATTTAACAAGGTAGGAAACAGTTCCCTTCAATCTGCAACACTTTATTTCTGCAAGTGTTGACTTCCTCAAATCATCACATCTACAAAATTCCTAGTAAATCACAATGTCCCATCTCTGGTGAGCCTCGTAGGCTCCTTGGGAGTGAACCGGGGCCGTTGGACACCATGTTGGCGACCCCTGGTGTACAGCAAATCAACCAAAGAATGTCAACAGCGCTCATGCCAGTCTGGTGGTTCAATGCTTCACTTTGTTACTTACACCAGATCGCCATGAATTTTGGCACCAATATGTTTTCCTGCTTACTTTTTGGCTTTCATGTGATAGTGTTTCAAAACGGCTCATCGCTAGGCTGAGTTATTAAGTCACGGGAAGAGAAACTTTTTTTGGGAGCGGTATTATATAAATGAGCCACGCTGATGCATCACAATATAGCGAAATTCATAATTGTGTTTTAAGCAGCAGGCAGATTTACTAGAATGCCTAATTTTCTGGCACCCCAGAGTCTGACAAATGATATACAGGTACATACTGTAATGTTCCCTTTCAGTTGACATTGACCGTATAGTGACAATTCCGTAAAAGTCATTGCACACATTTATGCACACCTCACGTTGAATGAACCCTTTTCATGTGACATGCCAAGCGAGCAGTGGGGGCCTTCCATTAATTGTCCATGTGCACTTAATGAAAACTTTAACGGGAACATTTTTACAATCTAATAAAATCCAGTACAATGGCGGCAGGGATAAATGTGACTGCAAACAACGCTCATTTTTAATGACACTGTCAGACATGTATCTAACAATGTATTACTGTGCTTATTATTTCTTGTACAGGCGTATATTTGATGCTATCGAGGCTCTGCGATGACAAAGACCGAAATGAATGCGGCCGTCGTTTTTTACGATGGTGGCACTTTAGATGAAATACTTAGTAAGATGAAAAACCACCTCATCAACCTCAATGAGGTGAGCATGATAGCTACTAATACACACTTACAACCTTACGCTGAGAACTGATGACAAAGCCAGCATGATGTCAAACGAGCCTTCACGCACTGACATAATGTATGTTCAGTGACCCTTCCCTTACTGCACGGGCTCAAGGTTCCAGCACACCGGAGCGAACATGTTGAGAAGAAGAAGGGTGGAAGACGATGGAAAGCCGTCAGTGGGGGCGGATCAGGACAAGATCAATGGGTGTGACGAGGAGTGCAGGAGGCAGCAGGGGCCTCCAAGTAGGCCAATAAATAACATCCTAGTGAAACAGCCCCCGCCCTCAACCCTCCTCTCAAGCTCACCCCAGCCGACAGGGCCCCTTTCAATTATTGGCCTCTGTGTGTGTGTGGGGCGGGGGGGGGGGATGGAAGACCATGGTGCACAATACACGTCTCATACAGGATCCTCACTCACCTCCTGCTTCCATTTGTTGCACATTCATCTTTCAATATGTGTGTGAGTTTGGTTAGGGGTGGCGACTCCGGGGGATGTGGGGGTGGCTCAGACTTACTTGCAAGAGGGTTGAGGAAGATATGAGTGTAAATGGTCTGCTTTTTTTGTGTGGATGTGTACCCTTACATCTTCAGCACATCCCCTCACCCCCCCCCCCCCACCCCCGCCTCCCGGAAACACTACTTTTTATTCTGTCATGTCACTAAGGTGATGGTTTAAACATTAGCCACATTGGCTTGTACACCAAGGCAATAAGACATTCTTGCTTACAGTCAGTGGCAACAAGAGCTCTGCCTGAAAGCGTCTGACAATGTGTCTCTTATGTGACGTCGGCTTTAATTTATTAACCTATATGGATGACACACTCACTGGTCTTTTCTCTCTGCAGTGTAATACAACCCTGCAAGGAAATCTACTGCTATTAAAGCTTTTGTCGACACTGCCAGAATTAATTTCATATGATTAATTTTGAATGGTGCATTATATGTAAATGTGCTTATAATATTTTGAATTGTATATAAATGTTATGACCAATAATTGTGTCCTATTCATGAAAATTAAAAAAAAATACCCTTTTACCTGTAAATCTCATCTCCATCAACACTGTGCAGCATGTCAATGGATGAAGCCTGGCACTTTGTGAGGTGTCCTTTGTCCAACCAGGGGCGGAGCCATGGGTGGGCCAGATTGACAGACTGCCCACCCAGTGAGATTCATGAAAAAATATACTTGTAAATTTTTATGAAATTATTATTAAATTATTTTTGAATTTGTGTTTTTTTTTATTAAAAATTAAGAATGGCATTGTGGTTGTCTAAGGAAGATCTGAACTTCATATTATTCAGTTAGGGTTGTGCTCAGTGAGAGAAATATTCAGGCCCACCCTGATTTTTCCAGGCCCATCCATTAGCCACGTTTTGGCTCCACTCCCGTGTCCAACATAAATGAGGAGCCAACATATCATTTTGTGTGTGGTGTGCTGTGTTAGTCATCTCGAGTACACCACACATACACTGGATGAACAATAAGCACAATCTTGCACAGGATAAGCGGTGTGGAAGATGACACATGACACGCACAATATATATGTATACGATCCTGATGATAAACAGAATTTCTTTCAGCGATTCATTTCAAGCAGATGTATCCTTCTGAATAAATTTCCTTGGATTGACGTATATAATAGCTGCCGTGACAGGAAGTCCTCGAATTACGACGTCTCGACGGCCGTGCCTCTTCGGCCATTTTGTCCCCAGCACCTGTAGTGACTATGTTTACATGCAGTCAATATTCGGGTTAAAGTCAACATTTTTTCCGTCTACTGTCTATCATCGATTGCCGCAGTGAGCCTTCCATTTGGTGAGCCTTCCATTTCCCGTTGGTCGCTGTGAGGCTTTTTGACAGCCTCTGGGTCCTAAAAGAGATGTATTTAGTCCGGACGCAGTGAGGCATCCATGCCACAGTGAGTCTTTCGTTTGTCGGTGGAAACGCTAATGGAAGCCTATTTAAAATGATATAGTCGGATCGACTTATAGGCGATTACTGTTTGGTCCAGCTTGACAAAAAGGCAGATAGACGGATGTCGGAAAGGTACCCACAATGCAGACGGAAGGCGATAAACGGACCGGCAAATTTGAGTAAAATGCCCAGCTGTGGCTAAAATGTCAGTAGAGCACAGACCTCTGCAAAGTCGAAAGAAATGTGTGGAAAGGTGTTGATTTGTCAACCTAACTGTGAAAAGAAAGAACTTCGTTTTGCACAGCACTACTTTATAAAGTATAATTATGCACAATAAGTCCAACATTTGAATCCCAGAGCAAAAAAATAAAACAAAATGAAATAATAATAATAATAATAATAATAATAAAATCACCAGTTGTTGCTCAGTTCTCTTTTCTCTCAGAATGAGGCTTGTCATTGTCTTACACCCACATAGTATTGCATACACGTCAGAGCAGTTGAGCTTCAGCAAAACGTGTAGGTGGATGTATCAGTCTGAAGATGAAAAAAGGTATTTGAACATTTAAATACCAGTTGGCACTCACAATAAAATGCGAGGAGCACGTCAAGGCATACAAATGGGTTGTTGGTGGAAGTGTAGGCATCTGCCAAAAGTCAGAAACTGTAGTAGTTGTGGCCACAGCAGGTTGTTAGCAGAGATGATATGGGGGTGACTTTAGTGACTGCCAAAATTCTTAAGTGAAGGCAGCAGCTACAAATGACTACCAGATGCTCTTGGTTGAGATTTACCTGTGTGCCAGAACAATCAGTCTGGACTCTGCAGGCACAAGTTGCGACCTCCATGAAACGAGGCCAGCGGAGTTTTCCAAGCAGAGATTTACGGATGTCAGCAGGAATGAAAAGTGGACAAATTATGGAAAATGTATTTTGTAATGTTTGATACAAATACATACGTAGTTACAATAAGTGTGACATTAGACATTAGACAACCGCATATTTCTTTTATCTGCCTGCATCGGAAAATGTGTTCATTAGTTTCTTCACCCATGAAATGACCAGCTAGGCTGGTAGAAGGTCCAGAGCTTTATTCAAGCAACTACACTGTTTGAAACATTACCATGCAGGAAACACTACCATACAAAGACATAGTCGTGCAGACAGTGTTGTCACGATACCAAACGTTTGACTTCGATACTATACCTGCATAAAATACCTTGATACCGGTATTGTAACGATACCACGGCAAAATCTTAAAATATCACTAAAAAACTGCAAATGCCCGAAGTCATAAAATTAATAATGAGTGGCCTGTCGATAGTTTTGACCACAGTTCAAAATACACATGTAAAAAAATCTATCTTATATTTGGCCACCAGATGACAGCAGACCTGTAGTTGCCCTCCCGAGTATTTTTGGTCTCCGAGCGCGCTTTGCCTCTCCGAACACCCCATCTCAAAGTCGTGTTCAGTGTCAGAGTGAACACCTTGCTGCATGACCTTTTGTGTGGCCCTTTCCAGCCTTTTCTAAAATAGAGACTCCAGTGAAGAAAAAGAAAATTTCACAGAGAAGACCGTTGAGGACAAATGGAAATAGGCCCATTTATTTAAAGAAATACAAAACCAATGTGTCTGTCTAGTTCGTTAAGAGAACCGTGGCTTTTTCAAGGAATTCAATATCAAGCGTCACTACCAGACAAAATATGAAAAGTACGACAAGGTGACTGGTAACAAATGCAGTGAAAATTTAAAACAACTTGAAGGCAAATGCTCGGCCCCTCACCAATTCTGGCCCTATTTCTAAAAAGTTTGGACACTCGTGCTTTAGAACAACTGAACATAAAAGTTACTTTTCAATAATCCTATCCAGTTCTGTATAAAAGTATTAAGATTTGTAAGATTTGTTATTTATTATTTCAGCATTTGGGCAGTACACACTCTAATTGAATATTGAACGTTTGACATCGCAACCACAAATACTGGCAAAACATGCAGAATGAGGATCGAAGCCCAGTGATTGGATTATAAATTATAGCATAAGTGATTATGCAGATGAACCATTAGTTTGTAATGAAGAAAAATAGCAATGCGATTTTACCCCATCTCATTCTTTCGGTCAGCTTTAACTTACAACTCAATTCCGGAGCAGATGATAGTTTGGCAGACCAAATCTTTGTGAAACAAGCTAACATTCCCCTTAAGCCTCTCGCAGTTCCTATGGTTGTAGAAGCTGTAGATGGTAGATTTTTCGAGGAACTCATCGTACTGTTCCCCTTTCGCTCACCATCTCAACGAATCACAAACAATATATTCAGTTCTTCGCCAATTCCCTCTCCCTCTTCTCCTACCATTCTAGGTCTGCCCTGGCTAAAGCTCTATAATCCACTAATTGACTGGTCTGTGGGTACGATCTTGGGTTGGAGCACAATGTCACCCGGTGTGTCTTGTATCAGCACTTCCTCAAGTCAACTCCAAGAAACCACACTCCAATCCTCTTCAGTAAAGATTTCGCTCATGCCTTGCCTCCGCTTCAACTTTATGACTGTGTCATTAACCTAATCCCCGGTGCTCCCCTTAGATCCAGTTAATTGTATAAAATGTCTTGGCCCGAGAGGGAGGCCATGGAGAATTACATTGCTGACTCTCTGACTTCTAGCCTAATCCACCCGTCATCCTTTCCATTTGGAACAGGAACTTTCTTTGTAGAAAAGAACACGACACTTCGCCCATGTATAGACTTTTCGGGGCCTTAACAAGATAACTGTCAACAAGTATCCTTTAACTCTCATTGATCCCTCCTTTGGGCCGTTCTCTCATGCTCAAATTTTCACCAAGTTAGACCGCCGAAACGCTTACCACCTCATTCGTATCCGTGAAGGCAATGAGTGGAAGACTGCCTTCAACACTCCCCTCGGCCATTTGGAGTATCTGGTAATGCCTTTCAACCTCCAAAGTTCAGCCTCTACACCCAGTAAACAGTAACAAAATCCAGACTAGTCTTTGGTCGGACAAAATATGGGGCATGATGGGCGCTTACTCTCTTGCTAGTGACAGGGCTGATTTCAGCAGTACAAGAAAGAGGGGGTGAACGTGTGCTGTAATTTTTTATCCTTTGGGTATTTAGAAGCATGTTAGTAGGATATTTGGGAGCTGCTTCAAATGGTAAAAAAAACTGCATGGTGTGTCTCTTCTTTAAAGTGAAGGGAGTAACTTGACATTGCTGGTTGGTTTGTGCATATGGAGTCAAGGGGCAGCACCTTATGTAACTGAAGACCACAGCTGCAGATTATTAATGGGGGCTGTTGTTGTGGCTGTCAGGGATGATTGGCAGAGGTTCACATCTGAGTTGTGTGCCAAACTATGCATCTGGAGATCTTCTATTTCATTCAGCTTGTTAGCTGTTTGAGGTAGCCACACCTAAAATAATCTTCACTCTTATCGTCTTCTTATAAACCTTTCCCTTCATCCAAGGTCGGACTCTTCTATCACATATCCCACCTGACAGTTTCCTCCACCGTTCCAACCTGATTGGATCAGTTTCCTACTTTCCGTTGCTCTGGACTGTTGATACCCGAAGTATTTAGTCATCCACCCTCGTTATTTCTTCTCCCTGTAGCCTCACTCTTCTTCTTCCACCCTTCTCATTCAAACAGATACAGTATATTATGTGTTACTTCGGTTAAGCTTTATGGTCCATGGGGAAACCAGTCTAGCCTCATCCGTCAGCCTATTCGTGACCATTGCAAACAGGATGGGGTGCCACCACCACTACTTTTACGTCACATCTCACTGTATTCTTGTCTTCTTTCCGTACTCCTATCAGTGTCCCACTTCTTAGCTAACCTCTTTGCATATATGCTCTCCTGCACTTCCTGGAACTCACACCAAAACTCTCCTTCTCCCCTTTCATAAAGAGGCAGCGGATACTCTACAGCCTTGGTTGTAGTGCTCCAGTCTTCTGGAGGCACCTCCTGCCCTCCAAAAGAATGTTTCACCTATTCTCTGAACTAGCGCTCTTTATATAGGACTCTTTGCTTCTCAGCTTCCACCACATGGTTCTCTGCTCTGCCTTTGCCTCCTTCATTCTCTTCACCCCCACCAGTCATCTTACAGACCGCCGGCTTTTGTTGTTTGGCAACACTCTCCCTTACCACTACCTTACAGTTACCAATCTCCTCAGATTGTACGCATCAATATTCCCGTTTACCGTTTGTCGCCTACATAATGGGCGTCCGTCATAGGTGGATAGGGGGACCGGTCCATCACATAGGCAGAATGCCCAGCTCTGATCATTTGAACCCTGCGCCTCAGTTTTTTGTGTTACTTCCTCCAATCTGCTCTCCTGGACCGATTTTTTTCGTGGCCAGCGTAAGTCTAGCACAAAGCTTGGTCTAACTGTATAACTTCTTTCTTTTGGCATTTTTGTAGATGTGCGCAGTTACAAAGGGGCGTTTGCACCATTGTGGGAGTTAAGATAGATATTTTGCTTACCAGCCAATGGAAATGGCTCAATTCATTCCCTTTAGCACTAGGAGTACGAGAGCAGTCATTCTGACTGTTTTCAAACGTGAATGTGTTATTACTCTGAGTATATACATATAAGATGTTCCTGGCCTCTTGACTTTTCATAATCCAACATGGCAGAAGTATAAATTGAATTGCTGGAGTCCATGCAGGGAATGGATGTGGGCAAAGTACGTTTGTAAGGAACGACAAAAAGATCTCCACTTGCGGATAGTATAAAATTGGCTGCTGAGAGACAGAAGGGTAATTTCAAAAATATACCAGTATTAAAGATGTTAATATAAAACGTGTGTTCAGTGAATTGATTTTTACCGGGCTGCAACCAACCCATGAATTTTTTTCGGCCAAAAGCTCATAATTTGTTTCGTATCATTTAATGCCGGATGCCCGTCCCAACAAATCGCTCATCGGTTACCCGGGCTTGGGACCGGCCAACAGTTTGCACTGGCTTGTGCCCCGTTAGTGCTGCATTGGAGTTCTGCATAACTCAAGTAGAAAAAAAAAGGAAAATGTTCATGTCACCTTTCTGTCAGATTTTGCATTCGGTGGCTGCAAATGCACCACTTTGAAAGTGTGCCAGCCAAGCCGCTATGTCTACTTGACACGTCGATAGTTTTTAAGAACCTCAAAGTTTGGACAAGATGGCTTGATGGCTGTGAGCTAGACTCACTTGATTTCCATTGGGGTGCTGAAACTTTTTCAAAACTCCAATAAAACACCGCACTGCCGTGCAAATTTCAGCACCTTCTTGCCTTCATGTCAAGAATTTCCTCCGTATTTACACGGCAGATTTGTACAACTCAACCGCCAGTGCTGCAGAAATATCATATACTTCAAAATGTTCACGTTGCGTGGGGAAAAAAAGAGCGGTTGACTGTTTGTTGGACAAATACATCTATTGATTGTTGCGTTTGATAGAAAACATGATACCCTGCATAATGGCTGCTGGGTTTGATATTCAGTGATCATTACATTTGATCTATGATACAAAGTACGTGTGTTGATCACCCCAGACAGCATGATTTATCACACAATGTATGAAGAGAGGATGAAAAATAGATCCCATTTCACTTTCCACTTGCAGTCATCCATTTTCAGGGCTGCATGGAAATGTACTTGAAACGATCTCAATTGTGCAGCCTGCGTCTCCTTCCAGTCAAATACATCCCTGTGGTGCGCTCACTCTCGTTCAAGCAGCCTTAAAGAACCAGCTGCTGCTAAGCATCCAGCAGTGGCCTCACACATTATTTCTGCGGGCATGCGCAAGCTCTATTTCCATGATGGAAAACGCAGATGACATTTGGATGTGTATATTATCCATCCGAAATGGTCCTGTGCAGTGTGTATTTGTAAAAAGGGAAAACACCAAGGGAAAAATGTGCCACATAACACAGTGCAGATGCTTGGAGCATTCACGCCTCCTCAACCACGGCATCCTGTCGATAATTTTTTTTTTTTTGTGTGTTTAGCCTCGTCACTTGTCCTGTTCAAGGTTGCAGGGAACATGGAATAGCTGAAGCCTATTCCAGCTGGCTTATGGTGCTTCACCCTGGATGGCATCACCTGTCAATGGCAGGACTGCCAGAAGGGGGAGGAGATTCCAGGCGACAGGCCAGTACACCAAGTGTTCCTCAGACCCCTTGTCAGGAGCACGTTCAAATCTTAGTCACTGCTCGCAGGCAGCTACGCGGGTGAGAGGTTACAGATGGACATGAGCTATTGGGTTGGAAGGTGGTCTCCAAGTGCCCACTTCACAGCAGTTATCTGTCTGGAGGTCTGCTTACAGTAAAAGTACTTTTCGTGCTTCTATTTTCTGTATGGAGTCCTGCGATTCAATTTCTATTTCTGTAATGTTAAAGAGTTTGTGTGCCTCGATTGCGCTGCATTTAAAGGGAATGAGGGGAGATGCTTCCATTGTTCACTCCCACAATGGCGCAAACTACCCTTTCTACCTGCACCCGTCTCTGAAAATACCAAAAGAAACAAAAGTCCACCCTTGTGCATGTTAGACTGCAATTTGCTGAGCATGAAAATAGAGCCCGATCTCTCAAATGAGGTCAAATATACTTTGTCTTTGTCGGCTACATTTTTTATTCGCACCTGGAAGTTTTGTGAGAGAGCTTTTTACTTGCTTCAAGCTTGTTTTATGTTTAATAATTAGCACCTCCGACGAGTATGATGCATTTTTTATTATAAGTTTTGTGTTTATTTTTAATCAATGATTTTAAACTGCTTCAGATGATGTACGCAGTTATATTCTGTTTTTGTATAGTATCGTTGGTTTCTCGAATGACAACGGGATTGTGGTGCAATGTAGTATACATACACTAGTTTTAAGAGATGGGTGGGTTTTTTTGATTTGTTTAAGATGAACTGTTACACCGGCAGGTCATTTTACTTTAAGTAATATAGTCCTCATTCCACTTTTTTCCATTTTTTTTCTCCAGCCAGGTTTTTGCAGTCAAGGAAGGGCATACACAACAAAAAAGCCACATTAAGATTCGTCTTGAAGATTTTCAGAGAGAATGTTTCATTCATCGAGATCGTGTCTGTGTTTATGCCTTTAACTACATTGAATTATGAGTCATTATCACTGTTGAGTTTATGCAGGCTGTAGGTGGAGAGAAGGTCTGGCACGGATAGGACACATGGCAATCCTCTTTATGGTTCACAGCCAGTCGCTTAGGAGCAGCACTGCCTGCGTGGAAGATGAAAGGAACAATAGTATGCTGATACATTTGGCCTAGAAAGGAGAAAGAGGAGAGAAGCCTGTGATGATGGAGAATGATTCACAGGGAGGAAAATAAAGAGTGGGTGCATGAAGCAGTGGGAGATCTACGCTGTGCTGCATGACATTCTCAATCAGTGTTGAGGGAAGTGAAACGCAGCAGCTTTCTTTTTGCATGATGAGCAGTTCTGTCAAACACACACACACACACGCACACGCAGTCGTTGTAATTCTGTGAAATCAGCCAGCAGAGCTGTGACCCATCATTTCGAGTAATACACTGCCCTATACAATGGCCTCAACAACCTCAACAAGCCTCAAGGGGCATGGCGACGTCCACAAATGTTTGTCTTACGCAGTTATGCGGGGTTGACATTGAAGGCAGGGCAAGGTAGCTTCATTTAACAGGAGACCGCAGTGCACGGGGGGACCTTCGGGTTCTGGCTTGTTTGCGTATGCCATAATAATGCCATTTATCCATGCATTCATGATTTATCACGGCTTCTGGCGTACTGGCTCCTCATCTGTGCCCCCACTCTCCTACGCGTGCAACACTCAATAGCGTTCATGTGAAAACTCGCCTACTCTTGCGTAAGCCCACGCTGATAATAAAAACTGATCAGAAACGGTAATTTCCACCACATCTCCTTTGGAATTCATTTATCTTTTGAAATGTACATTACGGCTGTCCCCACTTCAACATATATATATTTTTTGACTGACTGGTAGCAGGACGTGGCTAATGGGTGGGCCTGAATATTTCTCTCACTGAGCACAATCCTCCTATCCCGACACATCGTATCTTCAAATTAAATGACAAACTGAATAATATGAAGTTCAGATCCTCCTTAGACAACCACAATTATGACATTCTTAATATTCAATACAATAAAAAAACACAAAGAAACACAAATTCAAAAATAATTTCATAATAATTTACAAAAAATATTTTTTAAAAGGTATATATTTTTTTCATGAATCTCAACGGGTGGGCAGTCAGTCAATCTGGGTGGGCCTGTGCCCACCCGGGCCCACCCATAGCTCCGCCCTTGACCGGTAGAGAAGAAGCCTAAAATCATTATTCAAGCAATATTCTCTGTTTTCATCTGCTCTGCCTTGGAAGGGGAAGGGTTTTACTCGGGCTGCAATCAGGGATCACTTGGGCTTCTGTCACCCAGAAGAATGTGCGACGCCATGGTGAAATGTCCTATACAGCTCTTGTGCGGTGTCGCACGAAAATGAATGCCTCAATTGAGGGTAGTGGCTCATGACAGGGGCCATTTATTTACGTCTATCATTTGGACTCAACGAGAGAGAGAGAGAAATTCGGAGCTAGGGCATTTAGCTTGTGAATCAAACACGCTAACCGCTAGGCTACCGTGCTGCTCACTGCAAAGACGTAATCAGGACGAATATGATCTTCTTTAAAAAGAACAGCACCGGCGACAAAGCAACAGTTGAAGAGTATATACCGTACCTCCATCTTTGGGAGCCACATCAGCAGCAACGCAAGCTCATTAAACACAGATCCTTCCAACCCTGTGATTTGCGCTGAAGGGGGTGGGGGGGGTCACAGGTGGTTGGTTCCCATGGCAACCTTTCAGTTTAAATGGCTTGTGTCTTTCTCTTGAGTATAATTGTCAGCTGTGTGATCAGGGAATGGTGGACCATTACAGTCATTATGATCACGAGCAAGGTGGAGTCCCACCTGGCTGACACGTCCTCCATCATCCTCGCATCAAATCCCCTGATTTCCCGCTCTGTGCATCTACTGCTTTCGGCTTGACGTGTTTCTACGGCAACATGGAGACAATCTCCTTGTGTTTGTGTCAACACGCGTTGTAAAAACATCATCCCTGTTTTTAGGGGACGTCAATCATTTTGCCCAAGTAGGGATGGGAAAAGCAGTGTGCGAATACACAGTCGTCATCCAACTCCCATTATGACGGTCGTCACACTAGCTTTAAAAATCCTCCTGAAATTAAATGGCTCACACGGAGGGAGAGGACGCTCGCAGTATCTTTGCATACTTCTTTCAATGGAAAATATCAAATCACTTTTAGTTCCCGGATTTGAGGGTGCAATTCATGTTTGCTGTGTCGAGTGTAAAGTTTAATATCTGGTTAACGGTAGGAAAGCGATGGCACGTTCACACAAATGTTCCTGTTCTGCCTGTGGGCCTTTCAACACACGCGCACGCACAACCACGCTGTGTGGGAGGTGCGATGCCAGCGACATGTTACAAATGTGCTCTGATTGGTCCGGTCTCCATAATCACACTACGGCAACTCAAATCCTTTGAGGTATGCCAGCTGTTCCGTTGGACGGCTTTAATAAATGAGCTCTTCTCAAATCTGACCTCCATGTTTCACATGCAAACCATTAACCACACTATGCTGTGTCACTCTATGTGTGTATGCGCGTTAGATGTCTTTCCATCTCCCTCTTCACAACTTGCCACCCACTGTGATACCCGGGTGCGTTTTTTTCACTACCTGGCCAAGAAGCACCCGAATTTAACCAAACAAATAACTGTTTGCGATTAATGTGTTTAAGATGGCACCTTTAGTCAGTTACTTAACCCACTGTCTTATTATCATGCACAAAGGCATATGCTAAGGTGGTGGAAACCATGCTCATCTGTTTCAGAAGGGTCACATTACTGGATGGTATCAAACAAAGGCAATAACTATGAACGCTGCAGATGGCTGAAACTACTAAAATTGGCGTAAGAGCTGTCCAAAGCATTATAACCTGAATAGTTGTGAGTCATCATGTTTTCCAGGAAGAGATGTGATTGGAAAACAACCAAAATGAAAGTAACATTTTCCCACACATGATGTGAAAAGAGTTCAAGTTATTGTGACTGAACAGCTGCATGGATTTAAGGGGTGGGGGGTTGGAAAATGATTCGATGAACCGAGGGTAAGTTACAGTTTGCAAGGAACCATGAAGATGAGACTCTGGTGTAATAGAAATATGTTTAGAAAAAAAAAAAAAGAGCAGGCTTCAAGCTGTACTGTCAAACTAAACATCAAACAAAAAGAGTTACACATTGTGGATTAAAAACAAACACATCACTTTTCTTTTAAGTCCACTAGCTTAAAAGGGAAGTCAACCACCAAAAATTATTTGCAATAATATGTTCTATGCGCCTTCACTAGTCTAAACATGACATTCTGATTAATATAGCATTTGTGGAATATGAGTCAAGCAGAAAAATTCACCAATGTCTAGCCATCTAGGGGCGGCCATTCAGTCACTTCTGCCGACTGAATATGACATCACAGTTGCTCAGTGCTCAGGTAACGACCCATCACGACTCACTTGTTTTCTGGAGCTGAGCCATGATTGGTTGTTACCTGAGCCCTGAGCAGTTGTGATGTCATTTTCGGTCGACAGCAAGAGGCAAAATGGCCGTCCCATGAGATGGACAAAAATGGGTGGATTTTACTGCTTTACTCATATTCCACAAACACAATATTAATCACGATGCCAACATGGTCTTGGAACGAAAATTTGGGGGTTGACTCCCGCTTTAATGTTAACACATCATGGAAAACACAACTGACGGGTTAACAAATAGCATCTATGGGGTGGTGTCAAAGCTTTGAACACAGTGCAGACAGACAATATAGCAATACTCGCAGAACTTGTGCCTTTTCCCTCTGGTTTTGACTTAAAGTAGCTACCAGCTAACATTTTTACTGTAAAAAGAAATGCTAAAATCACACGTTCCTACCACTTTCATCCAACTTGGTAAATGGAAATCTTTGAATGAGTGCGTCACCAGATGCCCACCTCCTGTGCTCCAGGACCTTGATGGCAAATTGATAAATGTTGAATTCGGACGTATCCACTAGTGTTGGCCGAGGTATTTTAGCGTTAAGGCCTTTACACACTACAATTTTTCTGCCATTTACCGTGGGAATGGCACAGGATGATGCAGGGACTAGGGCGGCCTGGTGCAAGTGTGTCCATATCTGGCACTGGTTGCTAAGCTACCAAGCAGAGGTTGTGTGTGCTATGTTTGGATGTAAAGTAGTTACAATGGATAATGCTGGCTTTGCTTAGACGTAATGAGGAGGAAGATGAGATGTGATACTTGTGAAGCATGTGTCGCTATGCTATATTTTATTTTAACCAAACATTTGGTCAAGGGGAAGCTCTATGCTACTCACACAGAAGCAGCTAGCTAGTAACAGCTGGTTATTAATGCACCTAAACACGTTGCAGAGTCGCTCCTAAATCAGTAATTATTGTCTGCGTGGTGACAAGCAAAGCTACATCTCTGACAAATATACAGTATATATGGTATTTATTTATTTATTTTTAGAATTCATTTAGATTTGCTCCTAGAAAAGAAAATACTATTTGCTTCTATACACAATGTGAATTCAAGAAATTCTCAAATTAAGTCTTTGATTCGCAACACTGCTCCACAAAGATGAATTTATTTATTTTTCAAGCCTTGTCATTTGGCACTGGATAATTTTCCGCGACCAAGTTGAGTATGATGTCTATTATTGACAATTGTTTTATGTTTTTGTCATGCTATTTGGCTAAATGTTGACTCACATTTTAACTGCTTCAGATGATGTATGTAGCAACGTTGTTTTCAATAGTTGTGACATAATAAGAGGTACATAGAGTTGGGGAAGTCCAACTAAAGGCCCAGGTACCAATAGTGGCAACTGTATTACAGTCTGTATGTTGGCCACTTCTCCTTTAAGAGACTGACCTGAACATGCTGAACATTTACTGTTCAAACTCGAGGTTTTGTTTGAATTTGGACGCTGAAGAGGGAATAATGAATTTGATGATGCACAAGGCTATTAAACCAATGCTTCATGTAAGGATATATTTTTATCCTCAACTCCTATCAAATCCAGCAGATATGTAGCAATTTAGTCAAGCCCAAAGGAACCAGCTTTGACCATCTGTTTATCTGTGGGCATTCTCTTCCAGCTCACCTCCCACGTCTCGGTTTCGTTTAGTGGGGAGTGTGACCCGGATACTGAGTGCTAGTGCACAGGCGTGGGGGTTGAGCGCTGAGGAGCAGATGGGAAATTTCAATGAGCTGGAAAATACACATCACTAGACGGCCTTCCTCGCAGAGCATGGATGAAGCTGGTGCAACGGCCCCCTCATGTGGACATTCGAAAATCAAACCACTGTAAAACGTTTGCATCTCCATGCTGTATGCATTGGTGCCCAAGTCCGGTCCTCGGGTGCCGCTACCCAGCCTGTTTTGCATGTTTCTCTCCTCCAAAACACCTGATCCAAACGATCTGCTTATCAGCAAGCTTTGCATGAAGCCTGACTATTATCCGGCTTGCAGAAGCCTGACAACGATCCTGATCATTTGAAGGTGTGTTGGAGGATGGAAACATGTAAAACAGGCTTGATAGGGGTTCTCGAGGACTGGACTTGGGCACCCTTGCTGTACAGTGACACGGGGGCCGTGAAGGGCTTCACATTTTCAAAAAAATTTCGCAAATTTTTTGGGAGTTAATTTTACTTGCATAGTATATAGTTTATTAAAAAAAAGTCACTCAAGGGTTGAGGAACAACCCACAACCCACAACAGTTTGTGATGTAAAATAAGACTGTGTGTCGAAATTGTGTTATATGGCCCAGGGTTCTAAATAGATTTCTGGGCCAGATACTTCACTCAGCAAATGGCCCACATCTTGTTTGCCAGAGTCAAGTCAGCGCCTCCTTTGCCAGTCCTGGGCCATGTTCGGCTCACATGCCGTATGCCAGTGCTGACTGAATGCCACCTGTGCCAGTTTCATGCTAGATCTGGCCCAAATGCCTTTGCTATGTGGGTATACATGGATGACATAAATAAATGAACAAGAGTTATTTATTTTTATTAGAAATATATTTTATTTGTTAAAATAATTGACATTGGATATTTTACTGCGGCACTCCTGATGATCTCTTACGGCACACTGGTTGAGAATCACTGCTTTAAATTGTGTGACTCTGACGACTGTCATTGTAACACTGGGGAACAATTTGAAAAAAATATACAGTATGTTGAGTTACATTTTTATGCTGATCTGATTAAAACTAAAATTGGCATGCTGATTCTAAAATTGCAGTCAGTTTTTTCCTTCTATCATATCAAATCTTTTTTCTCCATAATTTACCCTCCAGATTAGCAAAATTACACAGATTAGGTGTAGTAAAACTGCGTGAAGTAATTAGAGCGGATTACTTTAGATTTATCTACAGCTATGTGGCAACTTGTTTGTGCAGTCACAATTGAGAGTGTGGCGAGAGGTCAGTACTATCAATATCTGCAAAAGGAATAGGAATCATATCATAGGAATAAATTAGTGCTGATTTTTGGTATATGCCTACCGTTATGAATTCCATTTCGTCTTATGCTTTTTTTTGTTTTCAAAGCTTGTATGTTGTAACTATTTCATCTTGGTGTTTAATTGACATACATCCAATTTAATATTTTTAAGAAAAAGGGCCTCCTATAGGTAAAAAACAGATCAGTTTTGGGTTCCCAGCCAAAAACTAAAAACAGTTGACAGAGCCCAGACAAGATTTGTGCTCCCCGGTGTAATTATTGAACTATTGGTCATTTTAATTTTGCTTGAGGACTCTCCACATTTGCAAAGATGTCAGCATTCAGTACTACAGCACAAAATAGTGCACTTTTCTGTACTTAAGTGTGTGATGTCCTAAATGTTTTTTTTGTTACAGTTGCTTGTTACTGTAACACTTGTGTGTCACATACTTAGCCATTTAAGATAATTCTGCTCTCATGTCTACAGCCAGTGTAAAAACTCACAAGACTTCCTGGCACTTACAATGGATTTAATGGAAAACCAGTAATTAAAAAAAAAAAAAAAAAAAAAGTTTGTGTATAAAAACAAAGCACTTTATTACAATTAGGCTGGGAAAAAAAAAACAATGAAAACAACTACTTTACAAGTACAAATGTTTTTTTTTTCACTATTTACACTTTCTTTGACATCAATAAAAAAAAAAGAAGAAAAGGATTCATGAGAAAACCCAAAGTACTAAACGTACATGTTTACAGTGTATTTGTTGGAATAAAAAAACAAATTAATGACTGAAGGAACGTGCACTACTCTCCATTCAGTATCTAAACACGACAAAGAAATTTGACATGCAAAGAACTATTTAAGAATACACATATTGGACAGCTCCAAATCAATACACCACAGATGTCCGCTCGGGTCTCTTCGTCAGGCTGAAGGCCTGACAATGACTGTGTCGTTTGTAGAGGAAGTTGAGGGGTTCATTTTTAATAAGGGTATTTTTCTTTTTGTATTTAAACATTTAGAATTTCAACAAGGGAACAAAGTAGTTAGAATCCCACCAGGTTGGACTTGCTGACAAAATGAGATTCAAACTTTGTAACACATATGCGGACTGACAGGATTCTGCTTGTACGATTGCTATGGGTGATGGGCTGCAAAAGAACACGAGTGCAACCCGTGTGCACTGCGGGGAAACGCTGATGGAATTCACTCGCTCCTAACTGCTTCCCCCACTGGGCTTGGCGGGTGGTTTGGCCCTTATGCCACCCTGGCGAGCTTGAACTTTGGTAGGCTGCTGGGACTGAACGGGCTGCGGTGCAGACGACTCTTGCTGGGCGGGGCTGTGGGGTGGTGGCGTCTGGATCTGTGGCGAGGCGGCCGCGGTGACCACCTGCTGCTGGATCAGCTTCTGCTGAACAACTTGAGCTGTGGTGGTGCCGGCTGGAATCATCTGCACCTGGGCGGGCGCTGACGTGGTCAGTGTCACAGTTTGAGGCTGCGTTTGGATCTGAGATGGACGAAAGGTGACACACGCTTACATGTTGGAATCTAAACCTGATTGTGCTTTTACACAAGCAAACATCAGCTCTCAGACACACACACTTGTTTACTTATTCAGTTTAATCCAGGCCACATGCCTTGTATGGTTTAACATTCAAATACACTGACACGCTAACAAACAAGCACACGCACACATTCGCAGTCAACCACACACAGGTTTGCTCTAACATGCAGATTCACACACTCACTCGCTCTAATATCCGCATTCACGCTAGCTTGCTGTAACACACACACTCACACTTGCTCAAACTCACTCACTCAGTCACTCACTCACTCATTTGTATGTACTCACTCACACAGAAGCAATGGTGAATGAGGTGCCTACCTGCTGTGAAGAAGAGACAATTTGCTGAATGTTAGCCACAGTGGGCGCCTGCTGCACTATTTGTGGGAGCTTTGCCACCTGCTCAAAAATAATACGTTTCAACCGTCAAACGTGAAAAGGACAAAAAGTGCAAGTTGTTCACACATGTTACTCAAGTACCTGGATTTGCTGAGGTCCTGTAGGTTTCTGGGTCTGGGCAATGGATGTTGTAAAGAACTGGGGCTTGATACCAGGTTGAAGTTGGGTGGTGGTCGTGTAGGTCACCTTCTGTTGCTGCTGGGTGGGCTGGGCAGCCTGCACCGTAACCTGCTGCGTGCCAATCTAAGGAAATCGACATAACCAAACGTATATGTTGGATAGGAGAAATGCAAGGGTCGGGAAAAAAAGATGAGACTAAGATAAATCATTGAATCCCAACTGGAAAAAAATAAATAAAATAATTTGGTTGCACGCCATTTTTGATCTAGGAATGTGTTTATTCCTTTAAATTCTCTTGTGTTTTAATAAACCACAGTGCTATTTTTATTTTCAAAGACATGTAAAAAAATGTTTGTTTTTTTGGTGGGGGTGGGGTGGGCGCATGTGGTGGGGATGATATAATGGCATTACCATAAATTTAAACTGGAGAAACCCGACTAACAAACTTGGTCATGGAGTAAATGAAAATCAAGAGTCAAACAAAGTACTGCTGTACAGGCAGAATCAGCGTTGCTGAGTTGATGCAGACCTTGTTTACCTTCTGCTGCACTGTGGCCTGTCCTTGTTGTGGCTGTCCCGCCTTCTGCTGGGCTGCCTGAACGGCCGCCTGCGGCTGATGCTTCTTCATCTGAAGCAGCTGCTGCATTTGCATCTGCGGGAAGGACGGCGTCAGCACAGGACCACCTGACCGAGGAGAGAAAGTCGCATTTAGAAACTGGTGCGGGACCGATAGCAAGCACGAAAAGCTACAGCGTCCTGAGGCTTAGAAAGCATTTCGGTAACATACCCGTTTTCTGGGCTTGGCCAATCGCCACGCTGATGCCAGCTACAGTGACCGGCAGTGTGGTGACCCCAGCCGACGAAACCACGGCTGGTACGGAGACAACGGGAGGCTTGGTGAGGGTCATCTGGGCCGTCTGGCCTGCCTGGGCCTGAATCTGACCCTGGGTGGGTACTCGGGTCTGCAACAACAGAACGCGTGAGGTCATGTCAATGTGTGCGAGCGTGTTGTATGGGAAGGTGCTTTCTTCGAGTTACATAATTTAGCGAATACAGTCAATAACACAGATAAGACAGAAAGCAACGCAATAGAACGACCAATCACGGCGCAGCTTCAGAAAACAGGTGAGCTGTGATTGGTCGTTACCTGAGCATTTATGATGTCATACTCAGTAGACAGAAGTGACAAAATGGCCGCCCCCCGAGATGGCGAAAAACAGGTGGATTAACTCTTGTTGCACAAACGCAATATTAATTAGAATGCCGTGTGGAATAAGAGTTAATCCTCTCGTTTTTCGCCATCTCTGGGGGCGGCCATTTTGTTACATCTGTCGACCGAAAATGACATCACAACTGCTCAGGGCTCAGGTAACGACTAATAACGGCTCGGCCTCAGAAAACAGGTCAGCCGTGATTGGTCGACCAAATAATTACAATCGCGGCTGACCTGCAAATAATTTTGCCCTGTAATGGATGAAGTTTCGGTGCGACAAGATAAATGACGATAATGATCCTCTCTGTTTCGAAGGTAAAATCTAGTCAAAAATGTCCTTTTCTGTACCCTTTCTCTCAGACTAGTGGGGGCCAAGGTTATTTTAGTTAACGAAAACTAACAAAATAACTGTAACTAAAACAAAAACTGAAAAAACATTTTTCGTTAACAAAATAAAAAAACTTAAGTGAAAAGTAAAAAGACAAAAACCAACTGAAACTACATTTTACGTTTATAAAACTAACTATAAAATATCAATATTGTCCTTTGTTATCGTCGTTGGCAATTACTTTAATACACGAGCCTTTGGGGTCGATTTTAAATGTATTTATTTCGATATTACTGCACGTCAGTTAACCGGAAGAAAAGGTGGAACAGTAGCTTTGGAGTTGTAGTCCTCTTAATGTGTGTTGCACAGAAGCGATGTTTGCAAGCAGCAGCCAATTAAAAAGAGCCAACAGATGACGTCACTCTTAGGACACCATTTTGTGTATGGTTTCGACTCGAATGGCTCCCCGCCTTTTGTCAACTCAGTCCGAAATGCAATGCTAGGTAAAAAGTGCTTTCCTTTTTTGCTCCACACATGAAAACATGTATACGGTATATAAAAAAAAAATGTTTTTAATGCGAATATTCGCAGGCACGACATAACGCGGGCTGTCCTGATATGACACGAGGTGTCAGTTGACCTCAGTAGACGTCCTTTTAGCCAGCGTCAAAGGATTAACTCTGAATGTGAGTTATTTTTCCATGACATTCTTTTCTGAATGGTAGGCCTTAAGAGAAGTGTATGTTATTGTTAAATTAGCTGATTGACATGAAAAGCAGAAAAGACAACATTTACCAGTCTGGCCACCTGTAGGTTGGTCACCGTGGTGCCCGTCAAAACAGATCCAGGTCTTGGCGCCGCCACCGCTGTTAGTTGCGTACTGGCTTGAGCCGCCTGTGTCGTCTGCACTTGGGCCTGCTGGGCTCCTGCAGCTTGCTGGCCCTGAGCTGCGGCAGCAGCCACTGCTGCGGCAACCTGCTGCTGTTGCTGCAGCTGCAACTTATGTTTGTGCATCTTTAATAACTCCTGTCGATACAAAGCCAACAAATTACAAAGCCTTTATTTTAAATTCATACATGCCTCAGCCGTCTTAACTCCTAACTCAAGCTCATTTTCCATAAAATAAATAAATAAATAAATCATTTTCTAGCTATGATTTACCTGCGGTTTGCTTACGGCTTTGATCTGAGGAGAGGCAGCCTGCTGCTGTTGTTGTTGAAGCTGTTGTTGCCGAAGCATCTGCAGCTGAGCCGGGGTGAGGGCCTTTCCTTGTGCAAGCTGCATACCTGTTGCTTGCCAGAGTATTTCACCACAATGAGATCAGTGAACTAGGTCGGAATACCGGAAGATAGGGCTGGGCAAATGCTCTGAAAATACGTTTTTTTCACAAATCTATTTTTTCCCCAGATAATGAAGATAAATGCTTCCTCTCGGGAGAAATATGCCAATTTTGTTCGAAACGATTTTAAATAATTAATCATTTAATGTCATAAAATGAGCCATCAAACTTCATGGCACGGCATATTTTCTCTTGCGTTATCCTGCAGAAGAAAGGCAACGTCCGCAAAATATGTGCAGCTTGGGCGCATATACCCATGGTCAAAAATCTCCAATACGTAGATACTGTATATACCTTCTTTTGCAACGTAGTCACAATATCTTTGGAAATGTTCAGCGCGAGCGACTCGGCCATTGCCTGCCGCAGGTTCCTCTTTTATCATATTGAACACATTGTGAAAACAAATTTCACTGATGTTGCCTAATACTTAGTGGGCGCTTTTTTTTTTTTTACTATAGACTAGTCACTAGAGGGGATCACAAAAGTCGCTATTTTGGCAGCACTGACTGTGCTTTTGTAAAATAGCTCCTCTCAGTTTGTTCGTTTGTTGTTCATGCAAGCATGACAGGACAGCGAGGACACGCTTTGAACGACGAAAGATGCTAGAAATCGATTTGAAAAAACAAATCACAAACAATAGACTGCTTAAATCTATTAATTGCCCAGCCCTACTGGAAGGGTAAACTAAATACAAACATGTGATGGTGAATCCACTTCATTACCTGGTGTTACTTGAGTGACAAGTGGGCGTGTCTGAGCTTGAACTGGGCTCAAAGTGGTCGAAACTACAGTAGATGCAGTTACTGGGGTAACTGCTCGAATGCCCTGCCCTGTAGCTATGGCCACCACTTCAGCAGGGGCGGCAGCAGCTGTTACCGCTCTCTGTTGTGCATGGACCACCTGTGCTCCGGCGGCAGCACCAGCAGGCTGGTAGAACAACAGACACAGATCGTATTAGGACATCTTTTTTCAACAGTGTGACGTTTGTGTCGTCATCATGACTCACAGACAGGGTGCATGGTATAACTGGAGATGCCAGACGCTTGTTGGCTTGGAAGGGACTTGGAGGCACTCCAGCAACCGTGTTCACAATCACATTGCCCCCAACAGCGGCTGCGAGACCAGACCAAGAGCAAGAAATCAACTATGGGACAGGCAAATAAATGTTCTCAAAGTGAACCACGTGCCTACATACCAGCCTGGATGGTTGTGCCGGCTGTGGCGTTTTTGATGGCTCCGGCCTGAAAAAGTTGACAGGTATGTACAGACAGCTGCAGGTTTTGGATCTTACAAAAAGGGGCCAATTGTGAAGGGGATTCATGGATTGAGTCTCACCAGAACAGCTGCATTAGGAACTGCCGCAGCTCCAGCCACTGTGGCAGCCTGTGGGACCTGAGCCTGGGCAACAGCGGAACTCTGCGTCTGGTTGGGTGCAGTCTGTCCTTGGGGAGCTCCGGCCTGCTGCTGCTGAGCCTTCTGCTGCTCCGCCAGGGCCTTCAAACACATACAGTACGTAGTGTATTGTATCCTGATAATGCATTGGTACACACTATGACTTATGTTACTGACTATACACACACGTTATTATTTAAAGCAAGAAATTAAGTTAACATGGGCCAACTTAATTTTATCCGGCCTGCGCCCTCTGTCGTAGAATTAATAACGTCTGGCCCGTAACCCCATTGACAGTGAATAGTTTGCCAAAAAACACATGAAGGACTCCCAGACTATATGAAATAAGATTCTCTAGTCTGATGAGACCAAGACTGAACTTTTTGGTGTTAATTCTAAGTGCCCGGTATGTGTGGCGAAAACCAGTCACTGCTCATCACCTGCCCAATACAATCCCTACAGTGAAACATGGTGGTGGGAGCATCATGTGGTGGGGGTGTTTAAAAAAGAAATGTGAAATATGTTTACAAGTATTTCTAGGTAGTTTCGCAGTATCAGTGCAACTCGGCATAGTGTATGGTTTTTGGTTCCTTTTTAAAATGCACTCAACATTTACAGCTAAAAAAAATTCAGGCCAGAGCATCACCTTCAATTTCAATTACGCCAACATTTATAAACATGTCAGGAATGCTGGTACAAGCGGCAAAGTGTAATACAAGTTGATTGTACTTTCATCTTAATTGTGTTTATTATTCTTTTGTGCATACCTTAAAGGATTCTAGCTATCGATGGTCATATAAGAGCCTGGTGCGATTATGCCGAGATTTACATATGATCCGATTAGTCGACTACATGCGAATACTGTTAGTGATTAGTCGACTAGCAAAATAATTGTGGCAGCCGTACTTGACACGCTTGTGCCAAACATCATTGCCTATTGCGTTTGTGGATGGCTACAGCACCACACTAGCACACAGAGACAAGCATGGTAGCGTTTTTTTTTTTTCAAATTCGAATCGAAAATCGGGAGCTGAAAATCTAATCGAACTGGGGCTTCAGTGAATCGTTACATCCCTAATACTAATGTAAAGAACATTTCTGGGTCGACTTACCCTTATTGTTTTTCATTAGGAAACAGATAAATATGAATATACAATACTTTTTCTACATCCGTTAATCCTATAACAATTACCTTTTTCTCTTTGGCGATCCTTTCGGCACGTTGTGATGCCACCTGGATGGGGGGGAGGGGCTTGTCGTAGCTTATCCCACTGTATAAAACAAATGGTTCATAGAGTTTGCGCTGTTTTGTTGGATTCATATGTTACAAGACAAAGTGTACCTTTCCGCCAAAACAGAGGCATGTTTGGGATTCTTCTGGAAAGGATTCATGCCTAGTCTGTAAGAAGAATGGATTTAAATGCATTGAATGACTTAAATAATGCATTGGAAAAACATGCGAAACAAAATGTCTTTCCCTCCAAGTATTTAATCGCTCATTGCTCAAGACCATTGGTCTGATGCTGTACTCACAGAGGCTTGATGGGTGGGCTCCTCTTGCTCGCGATAATTTTCATGAGCTCGAAGCGGCTGTTGTAGAGCTGAATTTGTGTGGCGTTGTCATCTTGTGTGTAGATCTGACAGGTCCTTAGAGGGCGGCTATTCTTAGACTAAGTGTAAAAAGAGGCATGAGACAAAAACAGCTTTAGTGAACCCATTATTCAGGAGTGAAAAAAAACCCACTTTTTAAAGAAAAAAATATATATTTTGCACCTTGTAGATGCTCTTTGTTTTCTTCTTGGGGTTTGCCTCGTACAGCAACTGAAAATGTTTAAACATTAGTTAGAAATGGCCAAATGCAGTTTCAATAACCAGTTTAACCGTACAGGACTGAGAAGCTGGACTACCTTGCCCTCTTCTCTTGGAATGATGACATTTTCGTAGCGGTTACGACACTGCTTGGGAGAGCGGTAGATGCGGCTGCAGGAGTTCACCACATCACTCACCAGATCCCAGTTGGGTGTGTGAGCAGGAGACACAATCGTCAGATTCAGGGGCAGCTCGAGCAGTTGTTTCACAGCCTGTAACAAGAAATTCATCTTGGGAGTCTGAATACGCATACAAGATGCAGTCAAGTCAAATGACGCTTGCACGGTACATCGCCTCAGGAGAGAGAGTGGAGGAGTAAGTACCTGAAGCAGAGCCCAGTCTTCACTGATGAGCCACTCTGGGTTGTCCTGACCAGCCTCCATGGCGGGTTTAACCAGTGAGGGCAGAGGCTTGGCGAAGGGGGCCTGCTGCTTGAGAGAAAAGTTCTTTTTCTGGTCTTTCCCTTCCCTGCGAACCTTGAGCATGCTGGCCTTTTCGAAAAGGGAGCGTGGTGGTATTACTGTCTCCCCGTGGCCCTTCTTCTTCTTCCTAGCTGCTGCTGAAAAAAGGTTTGTTAGAGAAGGGACAATTAGTGGTGCAAGAAGGCATGCTTGGGCAAATTGGTTTGACCTGGGAAGTTGATTCACTAGTTTACTCCACAGTGGTTATAAAATGTCTAAACACCCCTGTTCAAATGCCATTTTTTTTGGTGATACAAAAAATGTGAGACCAAGATTAATTTGAAATCTTTTTCCACGATTGACGTGACCATTAATCTGTAGAAATCAATGGATTTTTTTTCAATCTTTGGGTAAGCAAGGAAGGAGAGAGGAAAAGAAGAACAGAGGAAGCAAAAAGTATGGAAATTAGTTACACAAGTGTGGTGGACACCCTCTTATAACTGGGATTTGGCTGTGCTCAGAACTAACCAATCACATTCAAACTCAATGGGAGTTCAAACACAGCTGCCACCCTTTAAGGGTCTGTGATTAACCCCAAATAAAGTTCAGTTGTTCTAGGAGGTTTTTCCGAGGTTTCGTGCAAACACTGACTGCTATTTTGAACCATTTATAAATATTTCTCTATAGCCACAGTTCCATCTGAAGAAACAGGAAAAAAAAAAAGAGTAATGAGTTGTAAAGGTTTGAGGTTACAATGGTGGTAAAAAGTTTTGGATAGATTTTTTTCCCCGTGCACCTTTAATCATATTAAATGTCTTTAATAAGAGTCTCACACTTTGAATAGAGTTGAATAAAGACGCAGAGAGTGGTATGATTACATCGACCAGTACCTGAGGGGTCCAGTTTCAGTCTCTTGTGCTCCTTGCGGATGTAGATAGGAGGGAGCTTGGCCTCAGGAATGGGGGTGGTGTCATACATCAGACACATTACGGAGTCTATGTAAATATCATTGTCATCCTGTGGCGGTGTGGGTGGAGTCCAAACCTAAGTTGCGATTACAAGAAAAATAATCATTGTAGAATTGACGAGAATCATTGAAGAGAAAGCCAGGGTGGAGAATGTGCCCTCTTAAAAAGAGGTAAATTGATTGTTCTATAAAAAAACAACACAAAAATGATGTCATCATCTCTTACCGGCATGATTTCTGTATGCCCATCCTCAGCAGTGAATACGTACTCCTAATAAAAACAAACGTTTGACGACAGTGTTAAATGTAGCAGATAAACAGCTGTGAAAAGTAATACTCATAGAGCACGCACCATGTTGTAAGCATCTTCTCTTGTGTAGGTGAAAAGCTCTTCAGCTCCATCCATCAGCTGCCGGTCCTGCTCCTCCTCTTTCAGTTTCTGCAGCTGCTGCAGCTCCCAGCCTCTCTTAGAACACTCCAATCGGTCCTGAGCAAAATGTCAAAATGAGTCACAAAGGGTGTTTACAAGGACTGGGAATAATCTGTGTCACAACTATGTCCACCTCCGCAAAACTTGTTGGCAATGATGCTCCTTTTAGCTGTGTGATTTTTCTAACAAGGAGGTTGTCAGTTGTTACTTGCTAAAGCCGGACAGTCAGGGTGTTTCGTCCGGATCTTTCCCCTTTCTGACCAAGGATAACAAACTGCAGACTATCTTATGTTTTATAAGAATACCTTCTGCTCACTGACTCCATGAGCTGTGTGATGTGGAACAGATTTTAGCCGATCAAAGCAGCACCCTGACTGAGGAACAAGGAAGCGACTGGTGAGCTATGTTTAGAACAGGCCTGCGGGCTACTCAAGTAGTCCTTGGGGGCTACCTGGTTCACGAAGACACAACCTTATTGACCTCTGCGTTAGTCCATATTTTATTTGTACATCCTGTGACCATCAGGCCAGAGCTCGGCACCTGACCCTCTTTTGCCGGTCCGTCCTCAGTCCTAGACATGGGTACCCTTCCGTCCTCGTTCATAAAAATGATCGTCCTCCAACCCCTTCTGTGTGCTCATCCTTTTAAAAATAGTTCCGTCCTTACGCAGCATCGGGGAGTACTACGTCACACACAGCGTCCTGTACACTTGGTGGGTCTTGTGTGGAGAGCGAAAAATGAAGGAAAACATTATCGTTGTGGTTTGTGGACATCCCAAGCTATATGACACGGCCAGCTACCAGTACCGGGTCTAGAAAAAAAAGGGACCAGGCTTGGAGAACCGTGAGCGAGGAGCTTGTTATTCCGCGTATGTTTTTACTTTTTTACAGCTGTTGAAGTTTACCAAGACGGCAATATTTGTTTGCATTAGCTTTAGCACAACTCAAGCAGCGGACATTCAGACGACATGCTGGCGTCACTCGCCGGTGTGCTGGCTCTGACGCTGCTCATGCTACTGGCTCTCATCACTTGTCGTACTAGTAGAACTCACGCTGGATTTCCTGTTGAAAAATCTCCTGCGCAGTTGGGTAACTAATGGCGCATTTGAAGTGTTCGGAGATGATTTTTGGCGTTTGCCCGTTTCGCCGAGTAGGTTGGGATGAACTTTTCCCGCCTCGTGACCACGTCACACGCATAAGGGACGATTAGTGGGCTGGACTGAAATCCAATTCCAGCCTTGCTTAGTCCGTCCCTTTTTAAAAAAAAAAAAACTTGTCGCCCCCCCATCCTCTGTCCCAAACATGGGCGTCCGTCCGGGACGGACCGTTTCGCCTCCGGGATGGAATGCCCAGCTCTGCATCAGACCATACGATTTTACATTACTTTAGCTGTTCTTACCTTGAGAGCAGTTTCATCATCACTGATGTGAAGGTACTCCAGGTAGTTCAGAGCATATCTTTCAATTGGTGTGAGCTGTTTGAAATAATACGCAAATAAAAATGCATGATGGAAACACAATATTAAAATGGCGTGTCTCTGCTTCTTCAGTGATGAAATACAATCAGTGAGGGTACCTGTTCCATAACTGCATTCAACTCATCAATCTCAACAGGCTCTTCTTTAGTCTGGCACGCTGACTCATCAGCCAGTTCAGACTGCTTGCCTTTTATCTCTGTATCGTCTACTTTGACACTGTCCGCTTCTGGTGAATCCTCCAAATTAATGCTATGGAGAGCTTGGATGTAAGGTCTCGCCACTTTTGGAGAAATGGTCTCAGAGGCTGATGGCTCTTGATGAAGGACAACAAACTCCTCCACCTTTTCCCCTGAGCCTGCCTCCACCTCAAACAAATCCTGGATTGTCCGCTAGAATTAGACCAGACAAGATTCACTTACAATATGTAATCTAATGGGTATGGATTTTGTTCAAAACAAAACAAAACAAACAGATGTGATTTGTTCTGACACTCAAGGGCAAAATAAGGATGAGCTGATCTTACTTGTGTGAGGAAAGCCAGAGTATAATCAGTGCCCTGTGCAGCCACCTCTCTGATCAGATCCTTGGTTCCATTCTTCAATAATTTCTCCTCAATCGAGTTCCCACTCTCCAACCTGGGAAACAAACATGAAAACCTTGCTGAACTCCCAAATTCTTCAGCTAGTGAACATAAATATATGTAAAAGACTTGTGAGTTCATACTACAAAGATCACCTGTAAATGTGTATATCCTTAGCGCGCCCAATTTTGTCACACCAGTCCTGGGTGCGGGCGTCCATACTAGGATTTAGGTCTGTGTCATAGAAAATGATGGCGTCTGCATCAAGCATTGTTCCAACAGACAAGCAGCAGTGGTTTGTCAGGATGCTGCAGAAAATCTGCCTGTTCCTGTTAAAGGTCCTTATGGTCTCCTGCAAGGAGACCTAGCATGTGAGTGGAAAAAAAAAAAAATTCTTTCTAGCAACAAAGACAGCAGCAGCAGCAGTCACAGTAGAATATTTTAACTATATTGATGTGTGCAACAATTTCGGGCCCTGGAAGGAACAGAATCCAACAGGGAGGGAATAGTGCACTATAATATATCCCCTAAGCCAGAACTCTGCACTGTCACTGGGAGGTTCTGGTGTTAGACAGGGAGGTGACAACCATCCACTACAGCCTAAGGCAGCATGTAATTTGCTTTTATGCCATTGTATTGTCGTGAGGTCTCAATTTCTAGAAAGGAACAGCAATTTCTCACTGAGAGTCCAAAACCCGTTATGAGAGATGTATAGCCCGTCACAACATTTTCTTACCTGTCGTTCATCTGGAATGTAGCTTTCATCCATGCGCACATAAGTGAGTTGCCTATAATCGAGGAATGCCTCCAGGATGTCAAGCATCTTCACCATCTGAGTGAAGATGAGGACACGGCGATTGTCTGACCGAAGCTTCTGAAGCAGAATGGCCAGAGCTTCTAGCTTGCCTTTTGATGAAAAACATATCCAGTTAATGTTCTTTTTTGGTTTGCTTTCCACCCTCTCCATGAAATGCACTTGTGCAGCATCCGATGAAGACAACTGAACCCCAACAGTATGTATACTGTATTTACCAGGCAGGAAGAGAAGCCAACTAACCTGAATCCATCTGCATTAGCTGATGATCCGGTGAATAGAAGTGATGTCTGGCTACAGAGTGGTGCATGGCACAAGTATGGGGAGCAAAGGATTCCTGCAGCTGACTGTGGAGTAACCTCTGCTCAATGGTGTAAGGGATGGGAGGATTGGCTGCATACAACTGAGGAGGTGGCGCAACAGCTGTAGGCACCACACAAGCCAAACTACAAGAAAACAAGGGCAGCATTTCTCAGACTTGATCAATAATTAGGAAACAAATAAATATAAATACAGGAAAATGCGTGATTGTATATTAGAGACTAAATACAATTTCAATTGCGATCAGGTTTTTAATAGGGGTAGACCTATAGGCTAAGGATGAATTCATACCCCCCAAAAAGCTTCCAAAAAATGTTTTTAGTACACTTTCTAGCGCTCAAGTTTTAACATCGAGGTAAAACAGTAAGCACCCTTTGGCAAGGCTGTTGGTAGCCAGCATTCGGTTCTCAACGGAGAGCAGGGTCGACTGTAGTGCAGAGGTGGTTGCCACACAGGTGTTCCGGGCCCTGAGGCAACTCTCCCGACCCACCCACATCCATCCTCCAGCAGTCAGAGCAGAGTGACCAGGCTCTGAGCTCATAGTGCATGCCTCCAACAAGTCTGACCCATACAAAACTCGGCGGCTGCAGCGTCGCTCGTTTGCGTCAAAGAGAAGGCTCAGCCGCTGCTTTGCCTGCCGGGTCTTTTCTTCTGAAGACTCCTGAAGGAAATTGTGAACAAGGCCACAAAATGTTTCGATTCCTTACAAAACGTTTGTCATGAATTGTATTTTCTCCAGTGGTCTCGGAATTAAAGTACATACCTGTGAGGAAGCAGTAGTGAGCTTGTTAGAGGTTGCTGTGGCATTCGTCGTCACACCTAGTCCAAATTATACTGTATAAGCTGAAGGACATGTCCTTGCACTTGCAAGTCGCATACTATTGCTAATCGTTGTGCTAAAATCAGCTTTACGTGACAAGATGTATGATATGGAATGGTAATGGATGAGTCACCTTGCTGGACTGTTGGCAGAGCTGGATGAGGTGCACTGGGTGAAGCCGAAGCATTGGAGTTAGGGACAGCTTGTGCCATCGTTTGCATAACCATAGAACCCTGGGGCCTGATGATTTGCTGCCCAGGAGCTGACACAATTTGTAGAATGTTTCCTAAAATCATGATATAGATCCAATTACAAAGGATGCCGATTTAACCACGTTAAAAAATAATCATAGTAATTGTCTGCTATTACAGAGAGGGAAACGGTGCAAACATGTTCAGGCTGAAGCAGGGGCAATAAGTAAAATGATCTGTTCAGAATAATGGCTGACAAGTACTAAGAACATCAGTTTGTGATGATTGTGCTCGAGTGTTACACTGTTAATACAATTCATGAATGTATCTTAGCACACAACGTTTGAAACAGAAAGAGCAGACCAGCACAAATTAAAAGTTGAGTGGTGATACCCGGGCATAAAACCATGCCAACAAGTGTACCTTGGAGCTGCAAAGGCTGTCCAGTGGTGAGCTGGCGGAGTTGACTGGGGGATAACGTAAACTTGTTGCCTTGAAATTGCAGAGTGACAGGAGTCTCTGGCTGGGAGATACGATTCTGACTGCCAGCTATGTTGGCAAGCTGCGCAATTTTCACTGCATCGCCGCCTTTAATGAGAAGGAAGAATATAATAAGAAACCAAAATATTTGAAGATACGATACAGATAAGAGTGCAGCTGCAGGAGACATTTTTTGAAAGCTTTGCAGCACAGTCCAGACTCGTTTTCACAGTTTTTGATCAGAGAAACATTTTGAATGTGGAAGAAATTAAAATCAAAGCATAGTTGCACTTTTTTGCCTTCAATGGAAAAAAGTCAAATTTGAGTATTCTGACAAAAACGATGCGAGTCATGCCATTTTCATAACCTATCCCAGTCTGACTCATAATCGTGAGCAGTCAAGAAAAAGGGCAAATTAAAGATTCAAAAGATTATTATTGGAACAAATCATGGGTTAGGGAAGGGCGAGTGTAGATAGCAGGTAGCGGTTATATTTGTATAATGTTATATTTTTGTAAACAACTCAGGCGCTAGTACACCTGCTTTTAAATTTTTTAAGGTATTTATTTTATATTTATATTTCTTATTTTCTTCTATTTTTTGAAATGACTCAAGGGTCTAGTGGACCTGCTCTTTTTATTTTTTTTTTGTTAAAAATATGTTTAATATTTTGCTGCTGTTTACATAGAAGTGTGAAATACAATGTTAAATAATCTATTATGTTACAGAGACATGACCTCTGTGATCCCTTTTACATACAGCAATCATCATTCACAGATGAACCCCCTTAGTCTGGATTAAACGATATTATATGAATACAATGATGTCATGGTGAGTTAACCAAATTATTCCCAAACAAATCTATTCAAGTCATCTGGTGAAAATTCTATTTTTAACATTGCAATATATATCGCAACCCCCCCCAAAAATCGCAATGTCATTTTTTTCCAACATCGTGCAGCCCTAGTATGAATGGTATTTTTCCTCTGGATTGTTGTATTTTATTATACTTTATCTTTCCACTTAATATTTTTCTTTTTTTGAATAGGTGGAAAAAATCTATCTTCATCAAAATCGGCTGATATGAAATACATTGTGATAATTTCAGCCATATTCCACGGCCCAATTTTCCAACTTGATTGTAACAGTTCACAGTTGAACCTGTATTAATTTGCACTTCAATTTATTTTTAACAAAGACAAAAACTCAGTGAATTGTCAGTTTTATTTTTGCACTTTCTTTAATTAATTACAAATGAAGTCTAAATTCAGCTGTGCGTGTTTTATTTTGGATTTCAATTCTCTATTGCAGAATGATTGTTATGTCTTTTGTCAAGAAAAAAAACAAAGACTTTCTTTAAAATTCTCATTGGTTTTTGTGTCAAAAGAATTAGTGGCTTCGGTTACTCGGTATCGGTGAGTATTCAAAAGTTTGAGGACTCATACTGGTATCTGTCTGAAACAAAGTGGTTTTGAACATCCCGACTGAACATGTGAAAGTGAATTGTTGGGAGTGAAGGAAAGGTTGTGAGTCTGGATACACTGCAGATTTGGTTAAATCCGAAATACCTTGATTTCTTACCTTGAGTTGCTGTAGTAGCTGCAGTGGTGACGGGGGACTTTCCCCTTGTCTGGGCTGAGTTGGATGCGGAAACAGAGTTGGTTGCAGCAGAAGAGCTTGTTGGAGGATTTTGCCCTGTTGCACTTGTAATGGCAACGAGCCGCCCTTCTGGCTTTGTACCATATTGCACTGGCTGGAACAATCTAATGAGGAAAGACATCACAACATCATGATGTGAGGAATCTTGTAATACTTTGGTGTAATACTAGCATTAGATTGAAAATAAAAATCCATTCAAACCTCATTGGTTTTATTGGGCAAGGCTTGGGACGTGGCGGTGGTTCGGGAACACTGTAGATCTCCTCGATAAGCTGTTGTGTGACTTTTAGTTTAGGTATGGCTTCTTCAGTCTGATATCGAGTCAGCCGATTCTCATTACTGATCAAATCAAAAAGGGATAGGTTTGTATCCTAAAACGATAAAGTCAAGGACGAGAAAAGAAGCAAAAAAATACAAGTGTCAAATATTTGCATGGAATATCATGATTTACATCATTACTAAAGTACTGCACTGTAAAATAGAGACCAGTAAAAAGGACTACACTGCTACTACTATCATAGAATAGAGCATCAATTTTGGTGTTGCAAAGTAACAGTATTTGATAAATGATATGAGCAGTATTTCAAAAGACTATGGGTGAGATAGTAAGATACAGATGAATAAACCAATAGTATGAATGTATCTTTAATCTGATTTTACTAAAGTGAAAAGTCAGGGGAAAGTGTTGTATGAGAAGTACAAATAAAGTTGTATACTTTGCTGGAGTCCTTCTGTATTGCTTCCAATATGAGTGATGGGCTATTATATGGCAGAGGAGCGCAGAAGTAGGAGCTGCTTGTCTCTCGAGGTAGAACCAAATCAGGGTGGTTACACACACGCTGCAACTGCATCAAAACCTGAAGCACACTGACAAAATGACCAGTCTTCAGGGCCTCCTGGGATCTAAAAACACAATCAAACAATGGTCATGTTCATTTACATAGGTGAAGATGAAGGGAATAAATGGTGTACACTGTAGGCCATCAATGTTGTTCCGAATTAATGTTGTTTCCCCCCCAATGTTTTCTGTTATTGCCGTGCTGAAAATATTCTTAAAAACCACATGAAATGTGTTGCGTGAATTGTATTCTGTACTTTCTTGAGGTTCAACAGGAGAAAATCTCACCCAGGTTGAGTAAGGATATCCTCATACAGGCTTTTCTGTCTGCTGGAGAGGCGGCACTTTAGGATGTGCTCATACTTTTTCGGCAACTGCTTTTCCACTTCCCTTTTGGAGCGCCTCAGAATGAAAGGCTGAATCATCTGGCGGTAAGATGAATTGGATTTTATGTTAGGCACATTTACAGGTTTACTCAATAAATCCAACACAGTATGTATAATTGTTTAGCTGCCTGTAGTTATTGTTAATATTAGTATACCAACCCTGTGCAGGCGAATGACAAGTTTGTGACAGTAGTCCTGATTCTGGTCAGTGCCTGCCTTAACAGGGAATTCAGAGTAGGGCCTGGTGATTCCTGGCATGAGGAAGTGGATCATAGTCCATAGCTCCTTTAGAGTATTCTGTAGTGGAGTGTTGATGAGGAGGATCCGCTGCTCACTGTAAAATTCATACAAAAATATATATATATATTTTTTTAAGTATTAACATCACTGTGCCTTATGAAATCAGTTAATAGATTCAAGTGATTGTGAAAGAATATCAAAACCCCCAAATGGTATTAATCAGAAAAATAATGTTGATCACTAAGTTCACCTTCGAAGAGCAAATATGGTTTCCCAATGTTTTTCAGTCATATTTTTGATGAGTTGCACCTCATCCAGAACCAGGTGTCTCCACTTTTGCCTCAGAAAATGGCTGCGGTCCTTCATCATCAGCTTGTATGACGTTACACATACATGGAAGCTGTTTGCTTCCCGCCACCGCTGGAGATCAGATCAGAACAGATGATACAACATTTCTTTATCAAGTGATGCTATAGCTTTCATGAGCACAAAAATACCAACCGTTCTCTGGCATTTACGCTCCCTCTCGGTTCCCAAATACAAGAGGATTTTAAGGCCAGGACACCAGCGCTTGAACTCAACTTCCCAGTTGAGCAATTTACATGTCCTAACCACAATGAGGTGGGGTCCCCAAACGCCTGTTGGAAAAACGAATGACATTTATTACATTATACATTCATGTCCTGAAACCATGTAAATAATACCAATAGAAGCATACCCTCTTGGCCAGCTAAGTGAGCCATATAAGCAACGGTTTGCACAGTTTTGCCAAGGCCTGTCTCATCAGCCAGGATACCATTGAGGTGCTTCTTGTATAGGTTTACCAGCCAGTCAACACCAATTTGCTGATATTCTCGCAGCGAGCCATGTAGTAAAAATGGTGCAGGACTATGAGTCTAGTAAGATAAAACAAATTACAACAACAACCGCCAAAAATGAGTGAACTGATTCCTTCACATGGCTAGGGGTCTTACCGAGGAAGTGGTCTTGAAGGTACCCTTCGGAAGAAGGAGCTCTGTTGCGGCAGCCACTTCAGATATGTCTCTGGCAGGTTTCCCCTCAGAATTGCAAGAAGAGGTCTTGTCGGGACTACGAAACTGGTCCACAGTAAGCAGAGAGTCTATGAGCACTGCCTCAGGTGGACTGCTCGCAGGACACGTTATTGCTGAAAATTACAGAGCAATCTGATTTAGAGGGGAAGGACAAATACACCTGCATAACATTTCTGGTGCCCTCGTTTAAGGAAAGAGTAACCCACAATGGTGGATGAAATACCTTTAAACTGTACACAGAACAGAATTGAGCTGCTCAATTATGAAAAAAATATTAATCACGATTATTTTGGTAATAATTGAAATCACGATTACTCAAACGATCATTATTTGTTTGATACAAAACATGAAAATGTTAAACTGTACAAAATATAAAGACAAATACATTTCTTTGAAACACTAATTATGTAAGTTCCTTTTGGACTAAACAAAATTGATGAAATAAGTTATAAAATAAAAAGGTGCAAATATATAAATTAAAGTATGATTCCCTTGTGGATATAAATGCATATTGATAATCATTTTTTTATGCCAATTTTCTATTCGTGGAGTGTAATAATTCTAATTGTAATTGAATTTCGATTTATTGCACAGCCCTAGAACAGAATTATACAGCCACCCACCCCCCAAAAAAAACAAAACCAAAAGAAACATGCCTGCATAATTTTTTTCCCTCATCTGTCCAAAAAATACTCTGCCATAGGATTTGTGCCTTGTCATTATAAATTGTGGCACATTCCAGTCACATCTGTTTTAGTTATTTCAATGACCACTGTGATTTCCTTAACAATTTACAATTTTGGTCACATGTGTAAAATGTACTGGCCGTACAAAAACAAACAAAACAAACATTTTCAGAGCACACTTGTACCTTCAGTCTCTTCATCATCCTGATTACTTTGAGGACTTGGCTGAGGCCACTCAAAGCCATCAGCGTAGGCACCAGCATATTGCTTCCTCAACGCATCCAGAGGCAACTCAGCTAAGAGCAAATGACAAAAAAAAAAGCATACAAGTAAGAAATATAGAATTTGATATACATTGGCACTTTGACTCACAAGGTTTAATTCATTTCGCGATCATGCTCTTAACTCAAATCAACCCCAGCCACCTAACCTTTTTTTTTGGGTAGTGTTGCTTGATAAAGAATAATAGTACTGTACTGTAAAAAATATATACCGGTATATATAAAACCTAACAAAATATAAGGTGAAGAAATTGGGTTTCATCTTGTGTAATTGTGCCTAAAGTCACACAGGAACGTAGAAACACACACACACACTGTAATACTGTAGTGTATTGATGTGCCTTTAGGAGAAGCGGCTGAGGGTGATTTGGAGCAAGCTCTCTCGCGTACAGTGCAGGCCCCTCCGCGGAAAGGGACGTTCTTCTTTGGCGGCGATTACAATTTAAAAAACAACACACTAGCTTCATAGTCCTGCAACTTTGGATTGTGTGCATCAGCAGTTACTGAACAACATACTGCGCTTCCGCGGTCATAGGAACAGAACTTAATTCACCTGTACTGCAAAGCAGAGTGTTTAGAGTGCTTTAGAAGAAACGGTATAAACAAAACGGCTTGCGACCACAACACTTTCCGGGGGTTCATAATTGCACAAACACTTGCACTTTCCTTCACTTTTTTGGGAGCCATACTGAGGGATAACTTCAATCAAATAAAGATACCTGAAATATATGACACGCGGAGTGAAATTACAATTACACTGTAAGTTCTAATGTTTGGGTTATATTCTCGACAGAGAGTCATAGAAAGTAATACCGTCTTTGGCAAGCTCAACCAACTCTGCTTTGTAATCAGCTTCTTCCTCCATATCCTCTTGTTCCTCTATTGTGCTCTCTTCATCTAGAACACACACAAAAAAAGTCCACTCACTTAAGAATTTTGCACTTCACAGCACATTGTAACTTAAAACATGTTTTAAATGGGAAAACATCAACAACAACTTGATTTATGATTAAAAACATACCAGCTTCAACACTTAAAGGTGAATTTGATTTTCTTTTTCTATATGTAGTGTGAAGCTCCTAAAAGAGAAAATATAGACAAGATGTAAAATGTGATTTTATACTTCCATATTTGTGTTCAAGCAGAGAACATACCTCTTTATCTGCTGTCTCACCAACAGAATGACCTGGTACAATAAGAGTTTAAAGTTGTACAATGTTTATTATGCTTTTTTTTAATCATATAAAAATAAAAAAATGAAAAGAATCAGCCATACCTTTGAATGATGCTTTCTGTAAGTTAAGCGCTCTAATCCTCTTTTCATTAATTTCAAAGTGAAGTTTAATTTCCACAACCTGACAAAAAATGACATTTAATTTTTTTGAATTGGATCTCATAATAAATGGGTAATGATTCAATTGCCATATAATAATGATCATGACAATTTCAGGAAGCATACCTGCTCAATGTTAGACCAAAAGAATTCCACCTCTCTGGCAATTGTGCTGGCAATATGGCGAAGATGAAGTTCTCTTTCTTTCTTTGACCTCTCTTCACTTTTCCTCTGCTCTTGATGGTAACGTGCACATGTGCGTGCCAGCTGAAACGGAGTCGGAAAAACATTTTGCCTTCATATATCAAATTCTGGAGACTAGAGTGTATGATTTTGCTAATTCCATTCACTGTACCTTCTTTGCCGCAGCCTCTTTCCATCTCCTCTCCTGCACAAAGTCGGCTGCCATCCACTGCATCTCCTCCAGTAGGTAGTCCCAGTGGGACTTTGGACGAGAGGCCTCCACAACTTTGGGGAGCCTACTGGCTGACCACTGGCCGTCCTTTCTAAGCTCAGAGATGCGTTGATGCACTTGATTCTCCTAAGGATATGGCATGAGAAAAAATAAAGCAACCTTTTATTGTCATGGTGATTCAGCTCATACACAGTACTGTACTGCATTCACAAAGAACTTCGAAAGAACACTATCACTTGGTTAAGTCAGATATGAAAGAAATTAATTAATCGGCACGTTCCAAAATTAAATAGGACGTCAACCAAAACTATTTAACAAACATAACTTATAACAAAAATATTTTTTCCAGAATATGTTCCATGCGGGCCAAATAGTTTAAAACATGGCATTCTGATTAATATTGCATTTGTGGAATATGAGAAATCCACCCGTTTTTAGCTAGCTCAGGGGGCAGCCATTTTGTCACTTCTTTCGACTGAAGATGAAATCGGAGTTGCTCAGGGCTCAGATAACGACCAATCATGGCTCAGCTTCAGAAAACAGGCGAGCTATTTTCTTTCTCGACCTGGCCGTCCTGAGCAATAGTGGGAGGGAGCATTAGTGAGAGAGGTAAAGAAGAACCCATACAAAGATCACTGTGGCTGAGCTCCAGAGATGCAGTAGGGAGATGGGAGAAAGTTCCACAAAGTCAAATATCACTGCAGCCCTCCACCAGTTGGGGCTTTATGGCAGAGTGGCCCGATGGAGGCCTCTCCTCAGTGCAAGACACATGAAAGTCCGCATAGAGTTTGCCAAAAACACATAAAGGACTCCCAGGCTTTGAGAAATAAGATTCTCTGGTCTGATGAGACCAAGATTGAACTTTTTGGTGTTCATTTTAAGCGGTAAATGTGGAGCAACCCAGGCACTGCTCATCACCTGCCCAATACAATCCCTACAGTGAAACATGGTGGTGGGAGCACCATGTTGTGGGGGTGTTTTTCAGCTGCAGGGACAGGACGACCGGTTGCAATTGAAGGAAACATGAATGCGGCCAAGTACAGAGGTATCCTGGAGGAAAACCACTTCCAGAGTGCTCATGACCTCAGACTGGGCCAAAGTTTCACCTTTGAACAGCACAATGACCCGAAGCACACAGCTAAAATAACAAAGGAGTGGCTTCAGAACAACTCTGTGACCGTTCTTGACTGGCCCAGCCAGAGCCCTGACCTCAACCCGATTGATTGATTCATCTATGGAGAGACCTGAAAATTGCTGTCCACAAACGTTCACCATCCATCCTGACAGAACTGGAGAGGATCTGCGAGGAAGAATGGCAGAGGATCCCCAAATCCAGGTGTGAAAAACTTCTTCCATCAGTCCCACTCATGGCTGTACTAGCTCAAAAGGGTGCAGCTACCAAATACTGAGCACAGGGTCTGAATCTAACATTCACTGTGAGCTGTAAGGTCTTATAGAGACAGGTGTGTGCCTTTTCCTCATCAAGTCCAATCAGTTTTTCAATTTAATTAAAACACAGCCGGACTCCAATCAAGGAACAGAACCATCTCAAGGAGGATCAGAAGAAATGGCCAGCATGTGAGTTAAATATAAAGGTTGCTGCAAAGGGTCTGAATACTTATGACCACATGATATTTCAGTTTTTCTTTTTTCATAAATGTGCAAAGAGTTCTACATTTATGTTTTTTCCTGTCAAGATGGTGTGCTGAGTGTACATTAATGAGAAATAAAAGGTAAAGTAGCTGCAATGACACAGAAAGTGAAAGACTTCTTTTTCGTCTCCTCCTTGCTTGCTATTTCTTTTTTGTTTCCTGTAACCATGGTCGCCTGCAACCATTATTGACGCTGAAACGATGCAATTTTCCTCATTGAGGGACTAATAAAGGTTATTATAATCTAATCTAAATAATCATCAAAAATGAAAGGACCAATCACTTGCAACCAGGAAAACTAAACACGTGCTTACAGATTGGTTATGCTGAAACTTACCAGTTTAGCTTGCTCAACTTGTTTATCTTGGGAAGACTCCTGCGAAGTCGACTGCATGGTCCCACTTTGACCAAAACCACTCATTTTGATTCCAGAGATACCATTGGTTCCTGTCAGTTTGGATTGGGTGCTTGGGTTTGTATTGGTAGCAAGTGGGCGCAGAGGACTTGTTGGTTGAGGGGTCGGAGCACAGTTAGAAGTAGGGATAGGAGTAGATGACATGGAGGTGAGCGATATTGAGTTGGACATAATCCTTTGAATGGGTTGAGCTGACTCTGCACCAGGACGACCAAGAGTCACCGTCTACGCGGAAGGAAACAAATCTTAAGATTGTATTACAATTCAAATGTCAATATACATGCAAAGGTGTATGCATATCTCTCCAAGCAGACTGACCGCTTGCCCTGACTGCAGTATTGCCTGGTTTTGCTGCTGCTGCTGCTGCTGCTGGGGAGGCAACTGGATATGAAGACCTGATTGCATCTGCTGTTGGAGCTGGGCCTGGAGTTGTGTGTGGGGATTTACTGATGCCATAATTGGGCCACCTGCCTGCACTTTCACCTGCGTTTGGAGCTGACCCCCAGGTTGGACTGTACTCTCCACAATCTGAGCCTGCTGGGACAGTGTCACTGGCAGGCCAGTCATTGGGAGGGCCCCTTGTGGCAACCTGCCTGGCAGCTGAGGGGGTGGCGTATGTAGGCTAGCTGCATTCTGCACTGGAGGTCCTTTGGATGGGTCGTACTGTTGTTGGTTCTGCTTCTGTCCTGCAATCTGGACCATTTGAGGTGTAGGCGGCATCCCGCCTAGACATATAAAAAACAAATTATAGGACAAACAAGGGGGTGATGTAAAAAGAAACAATGCTTGATGCTTGTATTTATAGTACATACAGTGGCCTGTAAATGTGGTCTGGCTAAAATAGTAAGGTTTTTAATTGAATACAGGTGTTTGGTAGCTTTCCCTGAATAATAGAAGCTAATGGTAAATTAAATACTACATGAATGGTTTTAATTGGAGCTCCTGAGAACAGCGCCAAATGAAATAGATGAACTTGATTGAACAGAAGTATACTACTTCCTGATGATCATAACATAAACTAATACGGCAGAATGATTACAGAAGAAATGGAATTAATGTAGTCATCTACATGTCTCTCAAACAAAACATTCTATAGATTAATGCAAAATCAAAACATTGCATTTCATGTTGAATGTGGTTAAAATGTCAAAAACTATAGATGCATTGAGAGGTTTTGAAAGAGTAAAGATGTTTAAAAAAAGGAAAATGGGGAAAAAACACCAACAAAAAGACAGCGAAAGGAAAAGGGAAAATAAAAAATACATAGCAGAAACACAAAAACGGCATGTTTCACATACATGCATGAAAGCTACGTCATTCGAGCAGTAGTCAAGGCATCGAAATACCTCAGAGCAGCAAATCACAGAGGTGAGCGAAAGGACAAACATTGGGTTTTGCAGACAGCAGGCCTGAGCGGAGCTGTGCAATCTAAAGCAGCGCCTGCCTTACCTCCCTGCACGTCACACCACCAACACCTGGCCCTGACACACCCACACCATCACAATCGCAAAAACCTGTGCGGTGAACACAAGTCCTCCATATGATTCCCCTCCTACTTAGATTGAGGGAAAGAAGCCAAGTCAGAACAAAATGCCATGAAATAACATGAAGGGAAATCAACTCAATGTGACCATGAGATACATAAAGACACTTAAAGAGGTATCGGAATGATGACTCAGAAACCTTGTTGATGATGCATGGACAACCGGAGAGTGAAAGACTTGCACAAGAAATGGCAATGGGGAACCAAAAGACAGTGTGACAACCAATACAGTCATTTAATGGGAAAACCCACAAGAAAGTGTGCTCATTCCCACTGGGTTCCCACTTTCTTTGACCCAACTGTAGCACAAAAAAAAAAAAAAACAAATCGAAGTAAAATAAAAGCCATCATCACATGACAGTCAGTCAAAAAGATAAGACAAATACAAAGAAACAAAGAAATGGATAACGAAGGATGGCCAAAAACACGACAAAAGGAAAATGATACGACAAGGCATCTTCCCAGTGTGTGACGACTATTCTTCACAGTTGGAAAATCTTCTTCCCATTTCATCCTGACAGAGAGACGGTGTTGGTAGAACTAAGCCTGAATTTCCTGAGGAAGGACTTCTGAGAAATCCAGCATCTGAAGATCAGCTGATTGATGCTGGCTGGAGTTTATTTCTCAAAGGGAATTTTTGGGCTGAGATACTTAAATCTTCTTCATGTGAAGAAAGGGAAGCATCCAGCAGCATAAGAAGAAAGGAGGGCCTCGTTGTAGCACTCCTACCTTGCACAGTTGGCATAAGCTGTTGGAGTGGCACGCCAGGCGATCCTAAAGGAGCTACACCAGGATGCTGGAAAATCAACCCATGGCGACCAACGTCAATCCGGGATCTTTTAGCCTGATCTGGGATTTAAAACACACAATACCCTCATAACGGGGAAAAAAGTACTCTGCACAGGGCAATAACCTTCGGAAGACCTCACAGGCCACCTTCTCCTTCCTTGAAGAAAATACTTCAACATAGAGCGCTAGTAGACGATGCCAAATATCTAAAAGCAGAAGCAATTAAAGGGAAAAAAGAAAAAGAACAAAAAACAAAGCAAACGGAGAAAAAAAGCAACAGACAGGAGTTTTCGATCCTCGCCCTACCTGCTTGCACCATAGCCTGTTGCCTCTTGAAGGCATCCATGTCCGCGGGGTTGGCAAGTGTGCCAGCTGGCCCTTGGAGTCCCTGTGACACAAGAAATTCAAGGGAGATGGCCTCGTTATGGATATTCCACTGCAGACAGTGTTTCACACAAGGATTTCATCTATTACCTGAAATTGCTGCTGGGCAGAGAAAGCTGCAGAAACATTGGGAGGAAGCTGTGTTGCTATGGCAACAGGCGTCACTGCTTGACCATCTTTTCCAGTGACAACTTTCACCTGAGAGACGCAAAAGTTTTAAAGTAGCTCTATTGAAAGAAGGAAGAGGTTATAGTTTATTTGAAAATGCACTAAATACCGGCCAACGCAATACCTCATCATTGATAACCTTCGACTGTTCCTCCTCTTCCTCCTCCTCTTCCAGGTCTAAGTCGTTCTGTCTTAAGTAAGTAAACAAGGGAACACAAGGCTTCTTTTTGAAGGCCAAATAGTCCATCATATTTCCTTGAAGATGCTGAAGAAAGAACAGCTCTATGAGGTATTCTTTGAACACCTCCTTTAAACTTTCCATCTTCTTGGCATGGTGCTCCAAGCACTGTTTGCGTAGCTGGGCAATCTCTGGAGTAGAAGGAGCAATCTCTTCTAACTTCTTGGGAATCTGTTTTTTAACAGTGCCGACTGCAGTGTTGGTGACTGCAAGAGGATTGTTATTTACTTGGGGTGGGTTGGTAAGGGAGGGGCTGGAGGGAGGGATGGTGGAAGGTATGCTAAAAGATGCCGTGGATGTGGATCCAACGGCCGCAACTACACCCTGTGCGAGCTGTCCTTGTATGATGCTGCTGATCTGTGGAGGTAGGTTAGAAGTGGTAATGTGTCCAGGGCTGCCCAAAGTGGAGAGAGCAGTACTGGTAGCCACGGGACTTTGAGGTCCAAGATGGTGAATGGTGCCTCCAGTCTGTGAGTGAGGCTGAGAAAGACGGCGTTCCCTAACAGAACCTGGTGCTCCTGTAGAAGACAGTTGAATTTGTCCAGGTGTCCCAGGTGCAATCTGGGCCAACCCTGTGCTATCCTGATATACAAAATGACCACTTCCCGATGGACTGCCTAAACTGATTTGCCGCACTAACATACCCGCCTCAACAAACCTTGTCGGACTCTGTCCGCACACACCAAGAGTAGCTGCGGGGGCTCCAGGCCTTGTGACGCCTTGCAGTGAGACTGGGCTATGCTGGGTGGGACTTTGTGGCTGCATGGGTTGGGGCAAAGGAGACGTGACCTGGATGTAGGAAGATGGCGCATGCTCAAACCTCCACTGTGGTGTTGTATGCTGGAAGCCGGGGGATGCTGGGTTTTGCAGGGGAAGCGGGGTTAGGGTGATCTGCTGGTTGCCAGTCACCATTTGTCCCACATTTTGTAAAGTGATGTTCATGTTCTGACCAGTGACGGGGCTGCGACTCATGATTATCTGATAGTTGGGAGATTGGGGAGCTGATGGGCTGGCAGCAGAAGAAAATGTGGTCACGGGTGACTGAGGGTGTGTTGCTGTAGTTTGTTGCTGTGAAGCTGCCATGGTCGCTTGCTGCTGCTGATCCCCAACTTCTGAGCCACTAACAGACTTGGATCTCTGGAGTTGTCGTTGAATGTTCTGCGACCCACTTCCATGGTGCATTGCGTGACACACTTTCACTAGCTGGCTCAATAATCTGTGAAGAGGGGGGGAAAAACATCCAAAGTTTACTCATGAATATACATTGTGTGGCTTTTAAATGTATAACTCTAAATATCAGATATCTATAACAATTTAGCTTTTAAAAATGAATTATGTGCTCAATATTGTACATCCTTAAACGCTTTATTGTTACTAGAATACTGTGCTGTATGTCATCAACAGAATTAATCCAATGTACAGTATTATTTAATAACCACATTGAAAGTAGATGTAACGTGAAATGTAGTTTTACAAATATGTAAAAAAATAAATAAATAAACATGTTGGCCTCAATAAACGCACTAGGTTCCGGAATTTGTATTAATAACAATAAACATGCATAGATGTATGGAATAATGTTTTTTTTGTTTGTTTATTTTTTAAATTGCAACAGCCAACAATGCATTTAAATTTGTATCATCTGACTCTATAGACTGGACACAATAATGACTTCACTATACAACCATTTCACTGTTCGGGTGTTTCGGTAGCTCTTGTGTCAAAATAACGATATCGCTCAGGGGCGTAACGTTAGCTCTAGCAACCCGGTGTGCAGTGCATGAAAGAGTTCTCTGTTTAATAGACCCGCATGTTTGCCAACTCTGATAGTAAGAATTTAATCATAGCACACATACATTGTGGACAGACCTGCTTCAAGACTATTTATACTATTTCAGCCTATACAATAACCCCCGTTACGGTACGCGTGCTAGTAAACGCTAACAGTGTTAGCTTGTTATTGCTAAAAGGCCAACATTTACGAATAATATATTAAAGCGTGTATACTGTATTACTCACATGGTACGGCTCTTCTTTCGTCGTTCAATGTTAGCTACGTCATTTTATACCAACATAAATGTAGTAGCAAATGTTATACGACAAACATGATCGTTACAATACTGCTAACGGATATTCAATGTTCGAAGCTAATTTCATTGAGCAACATGGCGACCACAGCGACCTTTGGCTTAACCCGGTTGTAGTCCTGTTGTGCAGGAAGTTGAGGACGAGCATAACAGTAGCGATTGTTGCTGTTCCGTAAAACATATTTAAGGTTAATAATAGTAATAATAACAATAATAATACTTATAAATTGAGAAATAAACTAGGAAAAGCAATATTGTGTTTGCCATCATGTTCGCATGTTATTCAGTATTGTATTTTATTTACCCTTTTGGAAATTAAGAAAACACCAGCCAGGTTGTGTCATTAATATTTTGATACGATCGCATCGTATGTAATGTTAAGCAGTCGTGTGCGAATCTGAAGATTGTGAATATTTTGTTTCGTTTTTTCCCCTCTATAAATCATTATAGATTTTGAGTTCTTACAAAAGCACTTGCTTTTGCAATACTGACACACCAATAAAAACTGTAGAAACCACAAAGAACTCAAATACATCTTATTTTATTCTTCACACGTTTTACACAAGAACCATACATTAGTTCATTTACAAATTAGTTGTGCTTTTCAAACTTTCATGAAAAAGTACACATACAAAAAACATGTGCCATGCAGCAAACCTAACATAATAAATATCACTTTCATAAAATGTGTCATTCATATATGCAACTAAAATTGTTCAAAATATTATCAGACATATCAGGTGTGAATCCAACTTGAAGAAGGCACAACCAATATAGTTGGTCATTTCATTCAGCATTTTTTGACTCTTGTTTGTCAGTGAACTTTTCAGTAAACACCCAAAAAATGAGAGCCTTTGTTTCAAGTACAACCTACGATTGGACAATTCTATGTGCAAAACACACAAACACAAAAAGGTACGTAAGCCTTTGTTTCAAGTACAACCTACGATTGGACAATTCTATGTGCAAAACACACAAAAACAAAAAGGTACGTAACAAATATTGAGCAAAACATCGGTCTCATCGAACATCAAACAAACAAAACATCGTTACAAAGTCTCACTTCAAGATCAGACCCAAGGAAGTCCAGTCTTCTGTGCAAATGTCAAGATTTCAGATGCAGTGCTCGGAGCAGGCACTCCAGTGGTCGATGCCTTGAGAAAGATAAAAGTGCTTGTGTATATCAACAGTAGTATCTATCCTCTACATTGCAATGAGGTGAATGAGGAATGACAACACAGTTTCTGTGAAGGCAGTACTACAGCACTTGAACACTGCTAAGTTTGCAGAGCAGAGAGGCGTCGCTCGATGCACTTCTTGCCTGGGAAAATAGAGATAACTCAATTATACTAATAAAGGCCCAGCATTAATGGCTTGCTGGGAAAGGAACATTGCATTGAAGACAACATATAATCTTGTTCGCACATACATCTTTCAATATTGTCAATGTCCTTTTTCTCTGTGACGAATCGGGACAAACCCTCCAATAGCAGAAAAGCTTTATGGTAGCGCTGGATTATTTCTGTACCACAGTGGAACATCTCATCTAAAGCTGCAGACTGTACCTGAAAGCAATTTGAAAACACAACAAGGCTGAGACAGTGATTTAACATGAGCAGCACATCATTTGGAAATGAGGGGAACTCACCATGTGCACAGTGTGGCAATAGATGAGCTTCTCTGCTGTGAGTCCATTGAAGTGATCCATAAGCTTCTGCTTGTCCATTAAAAATTTTTGCAGTCGATCGCTCAGGGCGCGACAGCATGTAACACAGCTCTTGTACAATTCATTCAGCTTCTTGATCACTTCATACAGGAGACACAAGTTACTACAAGTTACCATTATTATTTCAGGCCGATCCAATGACTCACATCACTATAATATGTAGAACAATTGACACAGATTAATGAAGGTCACAACACCAAAGGCAGTCTCACCTTGTTTGACTGTAGATGACGGAAGTAGTCGACCTTGCTGGATATTTTCTTTGGCACTGTGCAGAGCTACAGACAGAGACTCTGCTGCTTTCATATACAACAGTAACTGTTCTGCATAGCTGCAAGGAGAACATAACACCACAAAGCATTCTCAGTAACCTGTCAGGAGAACAGTTGTAAGAAAATTGTAAAATGAATATTCTGACCTCCAGTCTCGACTTAAGAGGCTGATTTGGTCTGTCAACAGACTGTGTTCTACAAAGGAAAAGTCATTGCTGCTGATGGGTTGCAGCACTGGGTCCTTCGAAGAAGCCAATTCCATGATACAGTGCACAAAAGCTAATATGAACTGGAGATCACTCAAGGCATCTGTATGGACCTGCTGTGGAAGAATCAAATGCATAAAACATTGTGACGATAGAAAGCTCAGTTACATGTTCAGCTACCTCAGTGACATAACAGCTTGCAGCATTCTCTTTCACTCGATATTTGCAAAAGGTATGTGTACCTCCATTAGCGTATCTTCGGGTAGCTCAGGAGGATGAAAGACCAAACCGCAGTGTGGAGTAACATCCATAGCTTCAGACTCACTGCTTTTACAGCTTTTTTGATAACGAAGGGGACTGAGTAACCAAGCGGTGCCAATAGAGTTGGGCGAGCCTGCGTTAAAAAAATACACAGATGAAACAGCCAGAGATAAGCAACTTGTTAGTTGCAATAAAATTGTTGTTACCGGGTCACTTTACAGTACTTAGACCAATGTATAGTAGTCAAGAGTGACTCTTAATGGTGACTCTGTCATTACAGAGCATACAAAATAATTCCAAATATAATATCATATAAACAGTGGAACCTCAAGTTACAAACTTAATTGGAACGAGCTTGTCTGCAATGGGAGAACTTGTTTTAAACTACTCGTAACTTGTTTTTAAATCAAGCTGTTGCTTTAATAAAAGTGTGAGAACCATTACAACTACTATGCTAAATAGAGACATGAACTCCATCTTGAAAAAAATTACGTTTACGTTGATCTTGCCGTGTCGTAGGGCTATAAAACGGCTCTGATCAATGTAGTGTCGCATGTAAACGTCAGAACGGAATAGATCATGTCACGCACTGTAAACTATTGACCAGAGATATTCAGTTGTAATGACTTCATTCGGAATGAAAAGAAATGTTTCCATGTAAAGTGGCTTCTTTAAAAGATTAATTCGGACCAAATTTGTTTTGGTGATTATCATAATTCTTTGATTGTCTCTGAAGGATCTGAATCCAACATCTCACTCACAAACAGCAAGCGTTTTCTATTTGCTGAAGGCAGCATTTCTTTGGAGTGGACGCAGCTCCTTCTGGCATCTGTCACTGAGTGAATATTTGTATGTAGGTAGAATTCCCGCCTTGCTAAAAGATGTGTGGGCGGCTATTTTATTGTGATTACTCCAACATTAACCATTTGTTTCTTAATTAAAGCGGAAGTCAACCCAAACATATTTTTTTTCAAGAATATGTGCCCAGCAGATCCACTAGTCGAACCACGGCATTCTGATTAATTTTGCGTTTGTGGAATATAAGTTAAGCAGCAAAATGCACTCGTTTTTAGCCATCTCTGGGGGCGGCCATTTTGTCCTCTGTCGACTGAAAATGACATCACAACTGCTCACAATGAACAATCACGGCTCACCTGTTTTCTGAATCTGAGCCGTGATTTTCACTTTAAACGGGCTTCCATTTGCGTTTCCGTCTACAAACTTTGACCAAATTCCCCAACTAAATGAGTCTCCTTTTAGGACCCAGAAAAAAAATAATTGCATGCATATTACACTGTGGTAAATTACAGCAGTTTTACCCCACCGGCACTGGATCATTTGACAATGCTAGCTTCACAGACTTTTTTTTTTTAAAATTTGGTCAAAAACACGTTTTTAAGTTTTAAAATGGCACAATATTGTCAAAGTTTAATAATGACGCAGTTGTGTTAAATGTGTGTCTTGCGTGTTAAACTACAGTTACAGATAGGTGTGTTATACTTTCTGTATAAAAGTTGTAATGTATACTGAAGTAAAACATCGACTAAATTATTAATTTAATCGATTAAAATTGCTCTTTATTTTCATCTACAAAAATTGGATTAAAACTAAAATACAATCAGATGACTAATTTATGACTAAAACTTTAATGAATATTCGTAAAAAAACTACAAGTAGAACTAAATTAAAATATCTTGTCAAAATTAACACTGCTCAACAATACCAGTCAGCATCCTTGGGAACAGAGTATCAGGAGGAGTGTTTCTAAAAGCTGGAGAACCCAAGGAGAAGACTGCAGTTGGTGGGCTACCCGATGAAGCAAATCCTGTATGGCAGCCAGTAGGTGGAGCTATAAGTTTGAATAAAGGACAAAACAGCCACAGTAATATCAAACAAGTAATTCTTGGGCCATACAGTACTGTTGCTGTCTGTGCCTAGGCTAAACTACAGCAACAAAACATTTTCTGGTTGAATTAAGATTAAGGCCACTACCTGCGGTATCCATGGTCTTTTCATAGCAGAGACTTTCATTACTTCTCGGTTCAAGAATTTGAGCACCAAATGCAGCTTTAAGCAAAATGTCAGACAGTCTGCCAATGTTCCGTGATCTGGCCATTCAATACACAGAGAAAGGCGGTGACGTGAACATTTGATCATTTATTAAATCTCTTGTCTTCTTACTACTGGTACTACAAACAATAACAACAACTTGTTCTGACCTTTTAAACTCGCCGTTTTTGTTGGAGGGTTTACTGACGTGGGAAGCTGGGGCAAGGCTGGGGCTACACAGGTCTGACATTTTCCCGCATGAAGTGTCCTGCTACAGACGAAAATAAGCATTTTATATATACATGCGCACACACACACACACACACACGTACATATAATAACCTGACCTTGTAGCTGGGGCTGTCCCTCTTGTTAGGAGACTCCATGGGCCATCCAGTTCTTGTACTAATTGGCAGAGTCTGCTCTGAAGTCCTTGGAGTAGTTCCCACTAGATTACAGATCATCAAAAGGTACAATTCCTGGAATACTGCTTCTGTTGAATTTTGACATCTCAAATTGTGGATTGATTCGTACCACGTGGCGAGGACTGGGGTGCCTGGGCTCCTCTTCTTGGACTGGAGGAGTAAGGGCCAGGGCGGGAATCATGAGATCCATATCCTCCGCATGGTGAGGAACTTTCACTAGAGTCATCACAACAGAGGAGGACCCTAGAGGATGTGGTAAACAGTCATGTACAAGATACTGTGAGTGATTTGTAGAGAGATAAGAGTGAGGACAGCCTCTATACCTGGTGGAGCCTTGTGAGCCTGAAGGTTGCAGATTCTGCTCCATTCTCTGGTAGTTCTGGATCTGTGTTGGGACAGGAATAGGTTCTGAATGGCTGCGGACACACAGCGCAGGCTTCCTGTATGGATGAAAATGTACCAAAAATACACATACAGAAAACAATAATATAAGAAGTTGAGTGGCTGATGAATAACCCTTTCCCACATTTCAGAAGGCAGTTTCCTATTTAGGCTAACAAAACCCATCCCAGACTGGCCTACCCAGGAGGCTTGGCGTGACACTGCAGCAAGGGAGAGGAGGGAGGTGTCCTGCTAATTCCTTCGAGAACTCTCTCTGTCATCAGTGGGCTTCTGCTGAGAAAATATAAAAAATATTTGCGCCATCCTCAATGCTGTCAATTATTTCTGTTCCTCATGCTTCATCACTCGATATGTCCCCAAAATGAAAATTAATTCAATTGATGAATTAAAGTTTCTGTGTGGCCCATTAACTCTTCACACTCACTTTAGCCACTTTTCCTTGAGCCCCACTCCACACAGACTGCCTTGCTGACCCGGGATGTTCGCTATTCAATTAGACTTTTTCGGGGCCGAGCGGTTCAGATGAAACTGCTTTTTCGAATCATCTCTAAAGCGGCCTGACAGTTGAAAGTAATAAGCCGAAATGACATCCTTTTGAATGACATCCATTTGAGTCACGACACACAAAGTCGAAACCTTTTTTTTTTGTTTTGCCAATTGTTGTCTACTACCAAGCAAAGCCCCTCCCCTCTCCGATGTGCGCGAATGAAGCGGCTGTGGCATTCAGGTTTAAAATTTCCTGCGGTCAAATGCTTCTTTTTTTTTCTTCATCTCATTCTTCCTTTTCTTCTTCCCTCCGCACAGACCAAATGTATGCAGTGTGCAGTGCACAGCGTTCCCGCTGGGGTGTTCCAATTGCAAGTACGTATATGCAGTTGGGTGACTCGTGGCGCGTTTGATGTGTTCTGAGGCAATTAATTGATTTTTTTGCCCATTTCGCCGAGTCGGTTGAGATGAACTTTGGCCGCCTCGCAACGACGTCACATGCATGACGGACGACTAGTGGCCCGGACTAAAATCCACCTCCGCCCTTGCTTAGTCCATCCCTTTTTTAAAACGTGTCGCCCCCCATCCTCCGTCCCAAAAATGGGCGTGCGTCCGGGACGGAGGGACAGACCGTCCTTCCCCCGGGACGGACTGCACAGCTCTGGCCGTTATAATTAAACGTTATTCCCAACACTGGCTGTTTAGTGTCTACACTGTATTTTTGTCTTGACAGCGGCCATCTGTCTAGCTTTCTTAAACCCGAAATTTTTTTTAATTTTTTTTTTTATGAAAGCTTCTGTGCATTTAATGGGCAGTACTTTGCGACGCCTACACATCATGCAGCCGCAATTCATATTTTGAATCGCCCTAAAAACAGTAGCTGAGACTCACCACTTGTGAAATATGACTGAGCTGCAAGTGTGAAAAGTGCGGCGCACAATTGCACAGTCCACTTGATACCACCCCCAACCCGCCGCACGCCTGTTGTAATGGAAAAGAAAAAGAGGCCGTGTGGTGTGGTGCCAGGCATAGCGGTGTTGGTGTGGGGCCGTTTGTGGCTAATGGAAAAGCGGCATTATTACTTAGCTACAGCAGTCCGTTGAATATAACATTCCAGACTCACCCAGTGTATATCAGGCAACTTTCAATGGGTGATCCACTGTCTTCTTCACACGTGTACTCACCTGTGATGCAGTGAAACAATACAGATATGTGGTAAGTTGTCTTTTGTAAAGGAATTGTTGTGTAATGTGTGGGGTGCTGCGCAGAGGTGGGTCCACCAGTCCATCACTGACAGATGCAAAGATCTGAAATCCGCCAATCAACTAAGAAGGAGAAGGAGACGGCAACAATGACGACTCACATTTATAGACAGGAGTGGAGTGTCGAGAGGGATTGAATTCTACCCTTGGCCACAATGCGAGGCGGGATTCTGGTTAAGGTGAGCCATTTTAAAAACTTAAAATAATTTTTTTGGGGCATTTTAGGAGTTAAAAAATCAGCAGGCAGTCATCAGCATGCTCCCATTGTACTTACATGTATGTGAAATGTATCTGAGAGTATGTGTGTGTAAAGCTCTTTGGGCAGGCACCGTATGATGTAGATAAACTGACATAGTGCACTCCTATTACCATTTTAATCAAATTGGATTTTTCATCTGTTGGACTATGTATGATGTGGTATTCAATTTTAAAAAATTGGTGGGAGGGGATGGACTGGCGGACCAGTGAAATTTACTGACAGAAGCGATGACGAAAGCGCGGTTAAACTAACATGGCGGACTCACCGTCTAACGATTACAGTATGATTCAACTTGAAAAAAATGATGAACTGACAATGACGAATGATGGAATGTCAACATTTTGTAAATTTCCCAGCTCTGGTGCTGCGTGAGTGCAATTCTTACTGGGAGACTCAGGATGTACCATAACATAGTCTTGTGGAAAGGATGGACTGTTCCGGCTTTCTTCACTAGTTATTTCTTTCAGCTGGAAGACAACAGT